>NW_006408650.1:6586338-6596840 GCF_000296735.1 Chrysochloris asiatica | reverse complement strand
CAAGAGACACACCTTACACACAAAGACAAAAACAGACTAAAAGTTAAAAGAAGGAAAAAAATAGACCACGCTAACTGCAACAATAAACAAGCAGGAGTGGCAATACTCATCTCTGATAAAGTCAACTTTAAGACAAAAACCAGCAGAAGAGATAAAGAAGGACACTATATCATGACCAAAGGGTCAATTGAACGAGACGACATAACCATAATAAATTATCTATGCTCCCAATGAAAAAGCACCAAGATATATGAAGCAAACCTTACTAGAATTGAAGAAAGAAATAGATAAATCTACAATTACAGTGGGAGATTTTAATACACCACTTTTGAAAAGAGACAGAACCACCAGAAAGAAACTGGACAAAGTTACAGAGGAACTAAACAGCACAATAGACCAACCTGACCTCATAGATGTGTACAGAGCATTCAGCACAAACAGCACAATATACATTCTTCTCTAGCGCACATGGAACATTCTCCAGAATTGACCACGTGTTAGGTCACAAAGCAAGCTTCCATAAATTTACAATCATCAAAATACTACAAAGCATCTTTTCAGACCACAATGCTATAAAACTAGAAATCAACAATAAAAAGACCAAGACAATCAGTCGAATACATGGAAACTGAATAACACCCTGCTGAAAAGCAACTGGGTAAAAGAAGAAATTAAACGTGAATTCAAACAGTTCCTAGAAACAAACAAGAATGAAAACACAACATACCAAACTCTTTGGGGCACAGCGAAAGCGATGCTGATAGGACAATTTATTGCGATACATGCGAACATCCAAAAAAGAAAAAAGAACCAAAATTAACACATTAACACAGCATCTCTAACAATTAGAAACAGACTGACAGAGGGAACCTACAGTCACCAAAAGAAACGAAATAATAAAGATAAGAGCAGAAATAAATGAGATGCAAAACAGAAAAACTATAGAAAGAATCAACAGGACAAGAAACTGATTCTTTGAAAGGATTAATAAAATTGACAAACCATTGGCAAACCTAACAAAAGAAAAGAGGGAGAAGACACAAATAACTCACATTAGAAACCACATGGGTGATATAACAACGGAACCAAAGGAAGTCAAAAGGATAACAGAATACTATGAGGAGTTATACTCCAACAAATTTGAAAACTTAGAAGAGATGGATACATTTTTAGAAAAACACAACCTACCTAAACTTACACAGAGTGAAGTAGAAAACCTGAACAGACCCATAACAAAAGAAGAAATTGATTCAGATCATCAAAAAACTCCCAACCAAAAGAAATTCAGGCCCAGATGGCTTCACTGGTGAGTTCTACCAAACATTCAAGGAAAATCTGTCACCAATTCTACTCAAATTATTCCAGAATATAGAGGAGAATGGAAAACTTCCTAATACTTTTTATGAAGCCAGCATAACATTCATACCAAAACCAGAGAAGGATGTCAGTAAGAAAAAAAATTATAGACCAATATCCTGCGTGAACACAGATGCAAACATTTTCAACAAAATCCTAGCCACAACAGAATCCAACACCACATCAAAAAAATAATACATCATGACCAAGTGGGTTTCATAAAAGGGATGCAAGGATGATTTAACATTAGAAAAACAATCAGTGTAATACACCATATAAATAAGAAAAAGGAAAAGAACCACATGATCATATCAATTGATGCAGAAAAGGCATTTGACAAAATCTAAAATCCATTCCTGATAAACACACTCAACAAAGTAGGAATTGAAGGGAAATTCCTCAACATAATAAAGAGCACATATACAAAACCAACAGCCTACATTATTCTCAGTGGAGAGAAACTGAAAGCCTTCCCTCTGTGAACAGGAACCAGACAAGGATGCCCTCTGTCACCACTCCTATTCAATATTGTGCTGGAAGTCTTAGCATGAGCTATATGGCAAGACAGGGCAATTAAAAGCATCCAAACTGGCAAGGAGGAAATAAAACTCTATTTGCAGATGATATGATCCTATACATAGAAAACCCCAAAGACTCAGTAAAAAAGCTACTAGACCTCATTGGAAGATTCAGCAAAGTGACAGGATATAAGATCAACATACAAAAAATCAGTTGGATTCCTGTAGAGCAACAATGACAGCACTGAAAAGGACATTAGGAAAGCAATACCACTTACAATAGCCACTCAAAGGATGAAATATCTGGGAATAAATGTAATCAGAGAAACAAAGGACCTATGCAAAGATAATTACAAAACACTACTATAAGAAACCAAGAGAGACTTACAAAAGTGGAAGAACATACCATGATCATGGATAGGAAGTCTCAACATTGTGAAAATGTCAATACCTACCCAAAACAATTTACACATAATGCAATCCCAACCTAGATTCCAGCGACATTCTTCAAAGAGATGGAAAAGACAATTATAAATGTTATATGGAAAGGAAAGAGGCCCAGGATAAGCAAAGCACTGCTTAAGAAGAACAAGGTTGGAAGCCTCTCACTCCCCAATTTGAAAATCTACTACATGGCTATGGTGGTCCCAACAGCCTGGTACTTGTACAATGAAAGATACATTGATCAATGGAACAGAATTGAGAATCCAGAAATTAACTCATCCACATACAGCCAACTCATTTTCGACAAAGTTCCTAGGTATATTGCATGGGGAGGAGATAGTCTCTTTAACAGCTGGTGCTGGCAGAACTGGAAAGCGATATGCAAAAGACTGAAACAAGACCTTCACCTCATGCCTTATACAAAACCCAACTCACCATGGATTAAAGACCTAAATGTGAATCCCAAAATTATGAAGGTCATCAATGAAAAAATAGGGACAAATGTGAGGGCACTAATACAGGGCATACACAGACTACTAAACATTTTGAAAATTACACATACAAACGTAGACAAAATAGATGATTGGACATACTAAAAATTAAAAACTTATGTGCATCAAAAGACTTCACCAGAAGAGTAAAAAGGGAACCGACAGACTGGGAAAAAATCTTTTGCAACGACACATCAGACAAGGGACTCATTTCTAAAATATATAGGAAACTACAACACCTCTACGAGAAAAAGACAAAAAACCCAATTAAAAAATGGGCATAGGACATGAACAGACACTTCACCAAGGAAGAGATCTGGGCAGCCAACAAACATGAAGAAATGTTCACGATCACTAGCTGTTGTTGTTGTTATGTGCCGTGGAGTCAGTTCCGACTCACAGCGACTCTGTACAGGGTTTCTAAGGCTGTAAATATTTACGGGAGCAGAAAGCCTCATCTTTCTTCTGCAGAAGAGCTGGTAGTTTTGAACTGCTGACCATGAGATTAACAGCCCGATTCATAACCACTATGCAAGAGAGATGCAAATCAGAACAACAATGAGATATCATCTCACACCAGCAATAACAGCAAAGATCAAAAAAGTAGAGGGCAATAAATGCTGGTGAGGACACGCAGAGACTGGGACCCTCCTACATTGTTGGTGGGATGGCAAAATGGTCCAACCACTCTGGAAAGCAATATGGCGCTTCCTCAGAAGGTTGGAAATAGAAATACCTTATGATCCAAAATTTCCTCTACTTAGTATTTATCAACAAGAAATATGAGCCATAACACGAGTAGATACATGCACACCAATGTTCACAGCAACACTATACGGAGTCCTGACGGTGCCGTGGACTACGTGATGGGCTGCTAACTGCAAGGTCAGCAGTTCAATCTCAACAGCCACTCCAATGGAGACCCATGAGCCTGTCTGCTTCTGCAAAGACTGGTAGTCTAGGAAACCCTCTGGAAAGGTTCTACTGCCCCACAGGGTCACTGTGAGTTGGAATTGGTTGGACAGCAGTAGGTAATAGCTGCTCTGATTGTAACTGTGTGGTACTGGTGGAGGGCCACACATAGATCAAGAGAAGAGAACAGAGACCCCAGACTCCCCATGGCTATAAGCCTGCTCGCACTCGCTCCATTGACTTCTGACAAACATGAACTGATCATTTCAGGGAGGAATCAAAACTGGTGTTGGTCAACGGTGACTTAAAAAAGTACCTCTCCACGTAACTTTATACTATACACAAAAATTAACTCAAAATGGATCACATATTTATTCGAAAAATGGAAAAAGATAAAACACCCCCCAAAAAAAAAAGTTATTTTCACAAAATAGGATTATGCAAAATTTTTAGACTTGATACCAAAAGCAGTATCCATAAAAGGGTACATTACACATCATCAAAACCAAGCCCTCTGCCCTATGAAAGACTCCGTGAGGAAGATGCAAAGACAAGCTACTGACAGGAGGAAACATCTGCAAACCATACAACTGACACAGGTTAGTATCTAGAGTATATAGAGACCTCTGAAGCCAACAGCAAGAAAAAAACCAAACAATCCAGTTAAAAAACAGGTAAAAGGCATGAAGGGACACGTCACCCGTAAGGATTTACAGATGACAAACAAGCACATGAAAAGCTCTTGAGCATCACTGGCCTCTGTTGTTAAGTGCTGTCCAGTCAGTTCTGACTCACAGCACCCCATGTCCGATCACTGCCTGGTGCCTCGTCGTCATCACAACTGTCCCTCTGTTTGAGCCCAGTGTTGCAGCCACTGTGTCAATCCAGCTCACTGGGGGGCTGCTTCTTGTTGGGAATCCTCTTTTTTTTCCCCGACCCTCCATTTACCAAGCATGATATCCTTTTCCACGGACTGCTCCCTACTGGTAACAGATCCAAAGCATGTGAGTCAAAGTCTCACCGTTTGTGAAATGCAAATTAATTTTTGCATTTAAATATCTATGTTGTTGTTGTTGCTGCTAAGTGCCATCCAGTCGGTTCCGACCCATAATAACTCTGTATATAGGTTCCAAAGAGCAGCTGGTAAGCTTGAACTAGCAACCTTGTGAGCTTGAACCGCCGCTCTTGTGGTTCATAGCGACTTTGCACAACAGGACTCCCAACACACCAACATGAATGGCTACAATTAAAAAAAAAAAGATAAGACACCACCAAATGCTGGCAAGGATGCAGAGAAACGAGGTCACTGATACATTGCTCGGCAGAATGTAAAATAGTAAAGCCATTCTAAAAAACAGCTTGGCGATTTCTTTAAAAATAAGACATGCAGGTACAACACAACTCAGCAACTGCATTTTTCAGGCATTATCGGAGACAAATGAAAACTTACAGCCACACAAAATCTAGTACACGAATGTTTATAGCAGCGTTATTTGTAACAGTCAAGGCCTAGAGACATTCCAGATGCCCTTCAGTGGGTAAGTCGTTAAACAAACTGTGGAATACCCACACCATGGCTACGACTGCAACAACTTGGATGAATCCCCAGAAAATGATGCGAAGTGAAAAAAAGCCAACCCCCTCCCAAAATTCTGCTGTATGATTCCATTTATGTGACACTCCTGAATTGGTACACTTCTCGAACTGGAGAACAAAGCACTAGCTGATGGGGCTTAAGGAGAGGGCAGGGATGAGAAGAGGTAGATATGGCTATAAAAGGGCAGCATGAGGGACCCTGGAAATGAAGGGAAGTGCTCTCTGCATTTACTGCATGACAGCTAATCCCATGCTATGAGACTGTATTATAGAAAAGTTAAAGAATAGCGAAGAATCTGCTAAGCACCTCATAGTAAGGATCAACCTGGAGGACATCATGCTCAATGAAGTAGGTCATTCACAACAGGACAAATACTGCAGGAGGCCACTACAGTTTTCACACTGAAAGATTCTTGGATGATTACCAGAGGTGGGACAGGAAAGGAGGGTTCTGACTCACAGCGACCCTATATATTAACTTAGGTGAAGGGGAAGGCAATATGCAATATGAGGGATGTCAGCCAAAAACAATGAGGGAGCAGGGGAGACCCTGGGAAGAGTGAAATACTAAAATACACAACCCTGCAATAAGGGTGTACTAGAAGCTGTTCTGAAGAGACACACAGGCTAAATGGGTGTCGATGGGATACCTATGCATGTATGAGTGGGACTTCAAAAAGTTCGTGGAACGTTCCATAGACTCCCATTGACCTGGAGATGAGAGAGAGAAGAGGAAGGACTGGTTGGTCCAAAGTGTGGTGAGACCTGGGGATGCCTGAGCCCATGGACAAGGACATAGCCACGGAGGGCTAGAACTGAGTGAAGCATCCAGCTGATAAGAAGTGAGGGGAGGTGCACAAGAATGCCCAAATTGCAGATAGTACCCATTTGACTAGCCTCGATGGCATGATAATCAGAACTCGACAGTTGTTGTTGTTATGTGCAGTGGAGTCGGTTCCAACTCATAGCAGCCCTGCACAAGGTTTCCAAGGCTGTAAATTTTTACGGGAGCAAAAAGCCTCATCTCTCTCCCATGGAACAGCTGGTAGTTTTGAACCGCTGACCTTGCGGTTCACAGCCCGATTTGTATCCACTGTGCTACCAGAGCTCCTTAGAACTTGACTAGAGGAAGATTTAAAAAAAAAAACCCACAATTGTTGATAAAGGAAATTATATAAATTTTGATAAAGCAAATTATAAATTGCTACAATTTGATGAACTTGACCAATACTCATGGAGGTGGTGGTGGTGGTATGCCGGGGAGTTGGTTCCGACTCATAGCGACCCTGTACAGGGTTTCTGAGGCTGTAAATCTTTACAGGAACAGAAAGCCTCATCTTTCTCCCACAGAACTGCTGGTAGTTTCAAACTGCTGACCTTGAGGTTAGCAGCCAGACTCGTAACCACTACGCTACCAGATCAACAGAGAGGGAAGGAGTCTTCACATCAAGTATCAATCAATGCTATCCCCTCTGTACACAGGGCAGATAGGGATGGGCAACTTAAGACATCGGCTACCTAAAATGAGGGGGCAATAAAGGCACAAAGTGACTAGCTTACAAGGTTTCAAGAGGGAGTTTAGTTTAAGAGTGTGTGAGAAAGATAGAGTCCCCACTGAATAGTTTTCTTCTTGTCTGGATGGGTCTGATGAAAAGAGATGGGGATAAGATTCTTATGAATCATGACAAATTGCGACTGTCACAATTGTAAAGGCACAAGTTTTGTAACAAAAACGGGGGGAGTGGTTAATCTTACAGTTTAGAAACAAAGGACCCTAGGACCATCAAGAACACAAGCAGAATGCGGGGCCTTATCCAGAGATGGACGCAGAGATGGGGACATGGAGAGAGGGAGCAGCTGAGGACTCTAGATTCGTGGGAAGAGAAAGACTAAGAGCTGGAGGCCAGGAGGCAGACTTGCAGAAGGTGCCCTTTGGTTGTTTAAATTATTACATATGCCTGTTTAAAAAAAAAAAAAAAAGTTCGTGGAAAAATTTCATTATCTTTCAATTCCATTTCCCCTGAACTTTTTGACACCCCCTTGTTCACAAGGGTTAGGAAAGGAGGAGGAATAGAAATGAGAAACCCAGGAGAGAGTGGGATACGTGATGCAATCAATGCCATGAAACACAACGGCTACGACCTGTTGAATGGACAGCTGATCTGCAAACTTTCACCCAATTCACAATTTTAAATATTGTTAATGGAGGAGAGGATGCAGGTATGTGAAATCTGTATCGTTTCTTACAATTGCTTGTGAATCTATAACTGTCTCAAATAAATTAATTTAAAAAGTATCATGAATGACCTCTCAGTATTACCAAACCCGGTAGTTCTTCTCTAGCCTCCTATTATGAGACCACTCAGAAGCTTCTGAAAACTGACCATTTCATCCTTCTTAAGGAACCCCGGTGGCACTGTGGGTTAGGTGTTGGACTACCAAGGTCAGTGGTTCAAACTCATCAGTTAGTTGGGAGAAAGATGAGGCTGTGTGCTTCCATCTCTACAGTCTCAGAAACCCTACACAGGGTCCCGAGGAGTTAAGAGTTGACTCAGTGGCAGTGGGTTATCCTTCCTGGAACATTTTTTCCTCCAGCTTCCTCCTACCTTTCTAGCTGCTGTTTCTCACTTCCCATTGATTGGCAGAACAGATAATCTCCCCCAGATAATCTCATTCATTCCCTGACGTTAAATATTACCGACATGCCTGCATGGCCAAATTTATCTCTTCAGCCCTGACTTCTCCACAGAACTCCAAACTCATACTTCTAAGTGTCTAGCTGATATCTCCATTTGGATGTCTAACAAGCATCTCAAATTAAACTTGTTCAAAATAGAAATTATCATCTATGTCCTCTCCACCAACTTGCCCCTCTGTCTTTTCTCATCTCCATAAATGGCACTAGCACCCAAGCTCAAGTCCGTCAACAACAGAGATAAACAATGTGATAAATCCACAAAATGTAATCCTCTAAGGCAACACTCAAGCCCCAAACCTCAGTGTAACTCTCACATCCTCTTTTCCTGACCCCTGACAACTCTTTCCCAAAATATCACAAACCCATCCACTTGTGAACATCTCCACTGCCAACATCCTAATCACTGGGGCTGAATTTGCCTGCTAATTTGGCTACCTGTATTCTTGCCCCTTATCATCCGTCCTCCACAATGGCAGCCAGAAAAATCGTTTTTAAGAAAATCACGAAGAAACTCGTCTACAGGACAAACAGTCAACAAGAGCCATGGCTTCAACTCAGTCACCACTACGACCTGGTGTTCACGTCAGGGCCAACAAGAATGATGCCAAATAGAGAAAATCCTGAAGGTGTCAAATAAATAGATCACAGAAGCAGTAGTCAAGAAATCAAATGATGTACCAGTCTGCTGCAAAAGGCCTTTTTCAAGTGTTAAAAAGCAAAAACGTCACTTAGAGAACTCGGGTATACCTGACCGAAATCATGGTGTGTTAAAGACTGTCAGAAGGAACAAATCCATCTTGGAAGAAGTAGTCAGAATGCTCCTTAGACGTGAGGCTAGTGAGATGTCATCTTAGTTACTTCAGACATGTTGTCAGGAGGTCCTGGAGAAAGGCATCATGCTCGGTAAAGCAGGGGTCAGTGGAAAAGGAATGCCAGTGAAAGGACACGGACCCACATAGTGGCTGCAACAGTGGGTTCACACCCAGCAAAGATTATGAAAGTGACGAGGATAGAACAAGTGTTTGTTCTTTTGTCCACGGAGTCACTGTGAGTCAGGGCTGACTCGCTGGAACTAACAAGTATCGTTTACATCGTTGGCTAAGATGATATTGAAGTACTAGCAGTAATTTGGCCAGGTGAGACGATAGCATGATGAGTATGTTCTTAAAAGGCTTCATCTAGGGTGGAAGAACAAGGTAGACAGGGGAATACTGAGACAGGTTTACATGGGCTAAATGGGACGGAGGTAAATAGTGATGCATGCTCAACTTTGGAACAACAGGGCTCTGTGATACAAGAAACAAGACATAGTCTGAAGGGGGAAATAATACTAAGATGCTTGGCTGTCTTATGAATATTAGTTTCCCTTGTCTACTATTGTAAAACAGACACTTGAGTAGGATAGAAAGGAATGTCAGGAAACATGATTACAGAAAGCTTGTAAGCCTGTCTTCAGCCTATAACTGATTGGAATACCTAAAAGGGGTTCAAGAACTTGCCCAGTGAAATAGAACTCATGAGGAGCCCTTGCAGTGTATAGGACCTTAGGTAGAATCTGAGCCGCATCCAGAACCTCCTGAGGTGGGACATTCCCACTAGAAAGGACAAGCAGACCAGCCTGGAACAGCTAGAGTAACAGAAGATACATCTTCAAAGAAAGATCAGCCAGAAAAACCCAAAACAAAAATGGCAGTATGACTGGCTACTACATGAATAAGCAAGTTGTTTACCAGGAAGCCATCAAGGCAAGCAATCAAACCCCTTCATGACAATCCCCCTCTAAGACTGACACTCAAAGGGAACACATGAGCAGGCATGTAAGCTTGCTGGCTACCACACTGGTCTCTGGTGAGTGGAAGAGGGGGAAAGGCAGTAATAAAGAAATGTGCTGAGTTCAAGCTCGTTCCATAGACTCCCAATGACCTGGAGACGAGAGAGAGAAGAGGAAGGGCTGGTTGGTCCAAAGCGTGGTGAGACCTGGACAAGTACCTGAGCCCATGGACAAGGACATAGCCACAGAGGGATAGAGCTGAGAGTGAAGCATCCAGCTGATATGAAGTGAGGGCAGATGCACAAGAACGTCCAAATTTGTAGATAGTACCTATTTGACCTAGCCTCAATGGCTTGATAATCAGAACTTAACTAGAGGAAGATTGAAAAATAATAATACTAATAATTTTTTTCATAAAAGGAAACGAGGGTAAATTGCTACAGTTTGATGAACTTGACCTATACTCAGGAAGGCGTTGTTGTTGTTAGGTGCCATCAAGTCGGTACCAACTCATAACAACCCTATGCACAACAGAATGAAACCCGGCCTGATCCTGAGCCAACCTCACAGTTGTTGCCACGCTTGAGCCCACTGATGCTGCCACTTGGCCAATCCTTCTCGCTGGGGGTCTTCCTCTTTTTCTCTGGTCCTCCACCTTACCAAACATGATATCCTTCTCCAGCGACTGGTCCCTCCTGACAATATGTCTGAAGTAT
>NW_006408650.1:6580705-6586238 GCF_000296735.1 Chrysochloris asiatica | reverse complement strand
TCTCTGACCCTTCAATTTACCAAACATGATATCCTTCTCCAGCGACTGGTCCCTCCTGACAATATGTCTGAAGTATGAGAGACGAAGTTTGGCCATCCTGGCCTCCAAGGAGCATTCTGGGTAGTAGCTCTAAATATCAATAGAGAGGCAAGGAGTCTTCACATCAAGTATCAAAGCTATCTCCTCCTCTGTATGCAGGGTAAATAGCGATGGGCAACTTAGACATTGGCTACCTAAAATGAGGGGGCAATAAAGGCACAAAGTGACTGGCTTACAAAGTTTCAAGGAGTTTCAGAGTGTGGGGGGGCAGATAAGAGTTTCTGCCTATCTAACTATTATCCCCATGAATAGTCTTCATCTTGTCTAGAAGGGTCTGGTGAAAAGAGATGGGGATAAGATTTTTATGATTCAATAGTAACTGTTATCATGGCTAATTGCGACTATCACAATTATAAAGGTAGACGTTTTGTATCAAAAACAGGGGAGTAGTTAATCTTACTACTAGTTGTTGTTGTTAAGTGCCATCGAGTCGGTTCTGACCCATAGCAACCCAGCATAGGGTTTCCGAGGAGCAGCTGCTGAGCTTGAACCACCAACCTTGCAGTTCAAATGGCTTTGCAGTCTGGCACATTAACCCACAGCCCCACAACAGGTCTCCCTTACTATTAGTAGTAGTACAGAAACAGAAGACCCTAAGACCATCAAGGGAGAAGAGCATGGGCAGAATGTGTGACCCTATCCAGAGAAGCAGCGACACCAGAGACGGAGGCAGAGATGGGGACATGGAGAGAGGGAGCAGCTGAGGACTCTAGATTCATGGAAAGAGAGGGGCTGAGAGCTGTCAGCCAGGAGGCAGACTTGCAGAATGGGCCCTTTGGTGGTTTAAATTATTATATATTCCTGAGTGTTTAAAAAAAAAAAAAGAGCTAAAGTGAACAGAGAGAAATACTGTTACCTGATAGTACATGGAGGGGATTAGAATCACTGTAATGAAAGAAAGTATAAGATTTATTGAATGTAAAACTGAAGATCTGCCTTGTAAACTTTCAATCAATTCACAATAAAAAACTTTAAAAAGTAATAATAATCGTGTATCTCTTATGTGCCAAATACAAGTAATAAAAAATGAAGGCTCTGAATAAACAGTTAAAAAGAAAAAAAGGCTTCTTCTGTTGAAGACACAAAGTAAAGTACTGATGAAGTACTAAGTCTAGAACAGCACAAGACCCAGCACTCTCCTGAGGGCACCTAACAACCACAACAACAGGATTTGTTTTCAAATAGCCTAGCAAAAACAGCAAGACAGACTCTATGATGCTAGCAAGGAAGAGGAGCAACTGAACTCTCAAACACTGCAGGTAGAGGTGCAGATTGGTGCTACCACTGTGGAAAACTGCTTGAGAGACTCGTGATCAGACAGGGCATACCAGGAACTTCCAGGATGTTGTTAACTGTTCTGTCTCTATCTTGGTGAAGTTTACCAGGATACAACAGGCTGTGCAAAAGTCATCACTTTCTGCAGTAAGGAAGGAATCATGAATCAAGAAGGACACACAACTGATCATTATAATGACAGCGAGGAGTTTATAAGTTACACTGCACATATGTGTTTGAAAATGTCCTTTGTCATCAAAAAAGAAACGAGGTCACAACAGGCCCTGTTGGGTTCCCACCACACCCAGAGTAAAACCCAAACATGCCAGCCTGTCCCACAGGACCCCACCAACGCCAACTTCATCTCACACCACACCCTCCTGCCCACTCTGCCCACCATAAAGCTGGCTCGTTAGCAGTCAGATCTCTGCCTAAATGCCCTCCTCAGAAAGCCTTTCCTTACACCCCACCCCCATCCATCGTAGCGCCCCCTCCAGGCCACCCCCTTTCCTATTATTGTTGTGTGTCATCAAGCTGGCTACAACTCATAGCAACCCTGTATAAGGTTTCCAAAGGCAGCTGCTGGGTTTGAACTGCCAACCAGTTTTACAGTTAGCAGTCCAGTGCTTATCCTACAGCACCACACCAGGGCTCCCTTTCATATTAATACCTTTCATTGTCACCCTCAGCAGACATGTTTTATTTAATCATGAGAATGATTAAAGACCTCTTACACATGTGAATTACTGTTCTACAGTAGTGCCTATGCGTCCCTGAGCAGCACAGACAGTGACGCCCTCTGCGGCTAACAGTAAGACTGGTGGTTCAAACCTATCCAGAGGCAGCTCTAATAGCGGCCTGGTGCCCTACTTCCAAAAGGTCCCAGTCTTAAACGGCCACGCAGCAGAGCTCTGCCGTGTGGGACTGCCATGAGCCTGAATCAGATGGTTTGGTGGTTTTGGTTTAGTGCCTAAAACAGTGTCTGGAAGTCCCTTTCCTTTTCCCCTGCTTATCTTATGGAACCTGCAGGGCTCCTTGTGTCTGGTGCCTAAAACCTAAAGAATCAAAGCTTCCCCAGAGTCAATTCCGACCCACTGCAACCCTATGGCTCCATAGACTATGCACTGGAATGCAAACCACAAGGTTGGCGGTTTGAGCCCACTAGCTCCTCTGCAGGAGAAAGATATGGCTTTCTGCTCCCACAAAGATTTACAGCCTTGGAAGTCCTATACAGAGTTGCTAGAACTGACTTGATGGCATTTAACAACAATAATAGGGTTCCTGAGACTGAAAATCTTTCCAGCAGTTGAAAGTCTCATCATTCTCCCTCAAAGTGGCTGGTGGGTTTGAACTGCTGACCTTACAGTTCGTGATTCAGTGCTCATCCATGCCACCAGTGTTCCTTGTGTATGAAACTTTGTTGTTGTTAAGTGCCTTCAAGTCGATTCTGACTCATAACGACCCTTATTGGGTTCCCAAAGAATGGCTGGTGGATTTGAACCACTGACCTTGCAGTTAACTGTCCGGTGCTTATCCTACAGCGCCATACCAAGCACTTGTTGTAGCGATCTTGATTTTCGAGGAATGGCTTGTGGGTTTGAACCTGCAACCTTTCAGTTAGCAGTCCAGTGCTTATTCTACAGCACCACACCAGGACTCCACACTAGGCATGTGTTGTTGTGTCGTTGAGTTGATTCCGGCTCAGACTTTTACATGGTTTCCAAGGAGCAGCTGGTGGGCTTGTGCCACAGACCTTTGGGTTCACAGTCCAGGGCTTTCCTATAGCACCACTCCAGGAATGCATTAAATGTTTCAAACAAATGAATCAATAACGAGAATATGAGACGAAATATTTTGGTAGTACTTTTTTAAGATCAGGTATCCAAGCCCGTAATACCTACACTATAGAAACAGTCGGATAATTCTGTTTTCAAAGTACTGAACTGTATTATACATTAGGCATCTATTCTACCTTTTATATTCATATTAAATTTGTTTTCCAACTTAAAGGCTGCTATAAAAATCCTGGTGTGGTGCTGTAGGATCAGCACTGGACTGCAAACCACAAGGTCAGCAATTCAAACCCACCAACTGCTGCTCAGAAATCCTGTACAGGTTCACTGAGTCAGAACTGACTTGATGGCACTTACCAACAAAAACAAATAAAAATTTACCAGTATCATAGAGATTCCCCTTGTATGTTTAAAATACTGAAAAGCATTGACTTTAACCAAGATACAGTTCAAAAATGATTACAACTGCATGCTATTTTCAGCTGAAGCCTCCAAATGCATCTGTAATACCGTGTGGCCATGTGGATGAAGATGTTAGCTCCTTTTATTCATTATACAAGTCTTCATTTCAAAATTCATTACCTTTTGAGGATTTACTATAAATTCAGAGTTAGACTTCCTAAGCACACTTTCAGATAGGCAGAATAAGTGGAATAGTAACAAATGCTAAGGATAGCATTAATGTTAAAGATAACATCAACAAATGTATCCGATATTAACCTGTTTCTTATACTAACCTGTACCTCTGGAAATCTCCATGCCTCAAGCCATGCTGCTGCTGGGATTCCTTAATGATCTGAAGAACTAGAGCCGAGATTAAGGAAAAGCTTACAACCGCAACAACCCAAACACTTCAAAACTTGTCCCCATCAGTACATATTCCTATCCACCTACAGCACAGTAAGCATTATTGCAATACTTGGTACAACTAGGAAAAGTTCTTATAAGCATTCTCAATGGATAATTTCTCATGGGACAGGACTAAGCACGTAGAATATAAACATGTAGAATATGGGATTGCTTCAACTGTTATTGCTGTCAAACAATATAAAATAGAAGTACATTATTAGCCATTTCGGACTGCTGAAATTCAATAGCTAAAATAAAGTAGCTGGATTCTAAAAGTTGGGGTAACTAAATGGACACCATTGGTTTAAACCTGAACCCAGAGTATTACTCACTCAGGCGAATTCAGGTTATAAATGACGTGTACTACACCTCTATTTGCATAACCTCCAACTTCTGCCAAATCTACCTTTCCTTAACAGCTGTGAAGTTGCAGAAGGCCAGGGTTAGCACATGGTCTAACCAAGCTAGAAACTGCATAAGAATATCATGCTAAAGTTTTTTCTAGATTCTCCCTTTTTAAGATGATTTCCCAAACCTAGGAGTTCAAAGATCCTTCAATTTTCATTTCAAGTTTTCTCAGTGTTTCTCTAAAGATGGACTTTAAAAAAAAGCGAACACTAAAATGACTATTCCATTCACTAAAAAGGGACAAGGAAGATATACGCTGCTGGTAAAATCAAGTCATTTTCACATCATTTGGAACAATACCACCAATCCAAACAAGAAAACTCGAAACCCCTGAAGCGACAACGACATTAAGATGTCAAGTTAAAAGCGTTACTTCAGAAATTCACCTACATTTTCTCCATTTGTAAATTTCAAAAAAACAAAAACAAAAGCTCCAATGAGTATCACGCAGTTGAGACACATTAATGAAAGCTAGAATCTGCTTCCACCGGTTCATCTCCCAATATACGTTATAAAACAGATCACTATGATGTGTTTTATAATTTATATTCACAACAGGCAACAATTGTTTCCTCAAAGTAGTCTATCATTGCCTCCACATACACAGCATGAAGCTGTAATTTTTACGACCCATTCTACAATGGCTGTCAGAAAAGCGTATTAAGTTTCCTCTCCCCGGCTTGGTGGCTCAAGATGCCAAGGAAGAAGCCCAGTAAGGAGCCCAAAGTATCATTCCCATCACAAGCCCTCCTCCAGCTGGGCAACTAGAAAACCTGTCCAATAGCCTTGTGTCGCCTGAAAGAAGAGGACATACCTTAACCTGGAGGGCGACAGGGATTCGAGGAAATGCTACTCGGAAGGCAGACCCTGTAACTCGGACAGAGAAACTACAACCCTCGCCCTCTCCTGCCCAGGACGTGTCAGAACCCGTGGCCTCTCCCGCCCCCGGCCGCCAGATCGACACGTAGTCATAGCGAATTAGGCCCGATTCCTCTAGGATACTCTCCAAACTGAGGCTGTCCCCAAATTCCTTGTTTGCCTTCGAACCGGCTGAAGGCCGTTCGTTTTCTTTATTTTCCTCTCCACCGGCACCGCGTCCACCACCGCTG
>NW_006408650.1:6463174-6580605 GCF_000296735.1 Chrysochloris asiatica | reverse complement strand
CACCGCCACCGCCAGGAACCTGTTTCTCAGCAGCCATCTTACCCTGCGCCGCGGAGCAGGACGGGATAGAGAAGGCGGGACAACTGAGGGCTCTAGAGAGCAGGACCTGCCAGGACCGGCTGATGGGATAGCGGCGGACTTCGCCTCCGACCGCCCATCCTGCAGGTCGGACCCGTTTGTTGGAGTGCGCCTGCGCGTAGCCTGAGCTTTCCCTGGGCTGGTAAAGGGTCATGAGGGAGCCGGTAACTCGAGGGCCCTCCCCACCTCCCATTCAGCAAGTGCTGGCGGGCCCGGAGGTGGACCCCCACCTGCTGCATCCCAGCTCGAGATCAGGCTCACGTCCTGCACTGAGTGGGCCAAGGACTTTGGCCTTTGGGTGCCATAACAGCGGGGGACTAGAGATGGGGTTCTCACTCTCCCAGGAGGACGCACAGTCGGTCTGTGAGGGTACAGCTGCTGTCTGTGTGAGAAGACGGCGGTCAGAGCAATTCCTGATGTCATCAACAGTGTCCGATGTGAGGACTTGCTTTGGCCGTTTCAAACCTCTAGGTGGCCCAAGGAAAGAGGTGTTGCGGTGATCGAGGTTCTGAGCCTTCTGCAAAAGGGCTCCAATACCAGCGCTGCCACTATGGTTGTGAGATACTGGCAAGGAGCTTCAACTCCCTCACCATCTGGTCCCTCCCCTGTGAAATGGGGATAACCAATTCAAACGGTTGTCATAAAGATTAAAGAAAAGAACTCATGTTTATTCCCACTCATAGCGACTCCGTTTTAGGCTGGGTTATCTAAAGGATCAAAACGAGTGAAGTTATTACGTATCACCTAGTGACTGTGACTCATTATTGTTAAGTGCCCTCCAGTCGGTTCTGACTGTATAGTGTTTCCGAGGACCTTTGGTGATTTTGAACCGCTGACCTTGCGTTTCAAACCAACCTTGAGGTCTAGTGGTTATCCTATGGCGCCATACTAGGGTTTCTAAGGAATGCCTTGGGGGGGTTCGAATTATCAGTCTTGAGGTTAACAGATCCTGGTGTGGTGCTGTAGGATAAACACTGGACTGTTAACCAAAATGTCAGCAGTTCAAACCCACCAGCCACTGTTGCTCTCAGAAACCCTACCCAGGGTCGCTATGAGTCAGATAATATGGTGCTGAAGGTTAATGCACTAGACTGCAAGGTCGGTTTGAATTGCAAGGTTGGCGGTCCAAGCTCACCAGCTGCTTCTTGGAAACCCTATACAGGGTCATGTATATATATAAAAACATAAAATAAACCAAACCCACTGTCATCAAATCCATTCTGACTTACATAAACCTTATAGAACAAAATAGAACTTGCTCAATAGGGTTTCCTAGACTGTAAACCTTCACTAAAACAAACCTGCCTCATCTGCCTCCCAGGGAATGACAGGTGAGTTGGAAATGCTGACCTATCAATTAGCAGCCCAACATTTAGTATGCATAGATTCATTTCCATTAGTACAGTTGTTATTGTTGTTGTTAACCGCCGTCGAGTTGATTCTGACTCATAGCAAGCCTGTTTAGGGTTTCCGAGGAGCAACTGGTGGATTTGAACCACCCATTTTGCAGTTCAAACCGACTTTGATGGTCCATTGTTTATCCTATAGCACCACACCAGGATTTGTAGAGGCTGGTTAAGTCCCCAAATCTGTGGATCAGGTATCGGGCTGGAGGCTTCTCCTGACACAGGATTGCAGACGCTGTCAAATCCCCAAATCTGGCGGTCAGGTGTTGAGCAGCTGTCTCCTAACCCAAGAGCCAGAAGTCAGAGGATGGCGAGTTGGGTGGCGGAAGGAGGGAAGAGGTTTGCCAGCACATCCATATATATTGGATACAGGCCACACCCCCAAGGAAACGCCCCTTTCAGCTGATAGGCTGCTCACATAAGATCACAAAATGGAGGATAATTATATAATGACAAACGCTGAGAATCATGGCCTAGCCAAATAAACTTGCATGATCCTATAGTTAGCACATGACAGCCATAGACTCTACAGGACAGAATAGAAGGTTTCCAAGGTTGTAATCTTTACAGTGAATAAGGAAGATTGTAGAAGAATTGATGCCTTTGAGTTGTGGTGTTGGAGGAGAATACTGAAAGTGCCATGGACTGCCAAAAGAACCAATAGATCTGTTTTGGAAGAAGTGCAGCCAGAGTGCTCCTTGGAGGCCAAGATGGTTAGGCTTCGTCTCTCATACTTTGGACACATTGTCCGGAGAGAACAGTCGCTGGAGAAGGATGTCATGCTGGGTAAGATGGAGGGTCAGAGAAAAAGAGGAAGACCCCCAACGAGATGGATCAGCCAGGTGGCATCATTGATGGCGTCAAGTGTGGTGGCGGTAGTGAGGTTGGCCCAGGATCGGACATTGTTTCGTTCTGCTGTGCATGGGGTCGCTATGAGTCGGTTCTGACTCGACGGCACCTGACAACAACAACAATCTTTACAGAAATAGACTGCTACATCTTTTTCCCGTGGAGCAACAAATAGGTTGGAACTACCAAACTAACCCCTTATCCACTGCTCTACAAAAGCTCCTTTTTATTAATTTTTTTTTTAAGTTGGCCTCCCAAATGCCTGTTTCCTATGAATGATGGCATTTAACAACAACAACATATCCACACCAAAAAAAAAGACAAAAAAATCCTGTTGCCAACTAGTTGATGCTGACTCACAGCGACCCATGCGTTACAGAGTAGAACTTGACAGAGTTTCTTGACTGTAATCTTGTGGAAGCACATCTGGAGACCTTTCTTCAATGGTATCACTGGGTGGGTCTGAACTACCACCTTTAGCTCAGTTTGTTGTTGTTGTTGTTAGGTGCCATCGAGTCAGTATAGACTCATAGAGACCCTATGCACAACAGAATGAAACATTGCCCGGTCCTGGGCCAACTTTGCAATTGTTGCCACGCTTGAGCCCATTGATGCTGCCACTTTGCCAATCCATCTCACTGGGGGTCTTCCTCTTTTTCTCTGACCCTCCACCTTACCAAACATGAGATCCTTCTCCAGCGACTGGTCCCTCCTGACAATATGTCTGAAGTACGAGAGACAAAGTTTAGCCATCCTGGCCTCCAAGGAGCACTCTGGCTGCACTTCTTCCAACATGGTTCTTTTGGCAGTCTATGGCACTTTGAATATTCTCCTCCAACACCATAACTCAAAAACATCAATTCTTCTATGGTCTTCCTTATTCACTGTCCAGCTTTTGCATGCATGTGGGTTATTGTAAATACCATGGCTTGGGTCAGGTGCACCTTAGTCCTCAAGCTGACATCTTTGCTCGTCAACACTTTAAAAAGGTCTTGTGCAGCAGATTTCCCTAATGCAATACGTCGTTTGATTTCTTGACTGCTGCTTCCATGAGTGTTGATAGTTAATCCAAGAAGAATGAAGTCCTTGACAACTTCAATCTTTTCTCTATTGATAAGAATGTTGTTTATTGGTCCAGTGGTGAGGATTTTTGTTTTCTTTACATTGAGTTGTAATCCATACCGAAGGCTGTGCTCTTTGATCTTTATCAGAAAATCTTCACTTTCAGCAAACAGTTGTTGTGATGTGCCGTGGAGTTGGTTCCGACCCATAGCGACCCTGTACAGGGTTTCCAAGGTTGTAAATCTTTACGGGAGCAGAAAGCCTAATCTGTCTCTCAGCAAGCAGTAGTCCAGTGCAAATTATTCAGGCCACTCTAAGTCCTGTTTGTTGTTATTGTTAAGTGCCATTGAGTCGATTCTGATTCCTAGAGACCCTGTATAAAGTTTCGAGCTGTTCATCTTTGCAGGACCAGAAAGTTTCATCTTCCTCAGATAGGCTGGTGGATTCGAACTGCCAACTTTGTGGCTCGCAGCTCAGTGCTTACCTTACAGAGCTCCTGCGCTCCCTCAGGGACCTATATGTCCATACAATTTAGTAGTAAAAAGGGGTAATGTTTTGATATACCCTATAATATAGATAAAACCTGAGAACATTATGCAAAGCGAAACAAGGCAGACACATACAAAAACACACAATGTATGATTCCATTCTATGCATATCAAGAATAGGCAAATGTATAAGGACAAATTAGAATAGAGGTTCCCTGGGTGTGGGGGGGAAGAATGGAGGGTGATAACTAAGGGTAAGGGTTTCTTTGGGGGGAAACAAAAACAGATTTGATTGTGATAATATTTACACAACTCGAAATATACTAAGAAACATTGAATTGAGTACTTTAAATGTGGTCTTTGAATTATAAATTATATCTCAGTAAAACTGTCATGTCGTCCCTGCCCCTCTCCTGTCAAATGAGATTAAGAATTCATTCAAGAGTCATTTTCTTAAGAGGCCTTTGTGATCATCATATTTAGAATTGCATCTCCACCTCAATATTCCCTTATCTGACTTACTCTCCCCCAAGCACTTATCAACTTCTAATAGAGTAATAACGGAGTGAATACTTATTGTCTGTCACCCCTACTAGAAAGTAAGCTCATGCAGGGCCTTTGAAGAGCTGGCAGGTATAGCTGGCGATTCACATTGATGCTCAGCAAGGAATACCTATTGCTGCCAAGTTAATTCTCATTCTTGGAGGCCCCATGTGTTACAGGGTAGAACTGCTCCAACTTTGTTGCCGTTGTTTTTCATTTATTACGTATTTGGTGAAAGTTTACATAACAAATTTTGTTGTTGTTGTTAAGTGCTGTCAAGTCGGTTCCAACTCATAGCGACCCTGTATAGGGTTTCTGAGGAGCGGTTGGTGAGCTTGAACCACAGACCTTGAGGTTCAAACTGACTTTGCAATCCAGCGTATTAACCCACAGCAACACACCAGGACTTCACATAGAAAATTAGGTTCCCATTTGATTACTTTGGACATATTATCAGGAGGGACCAGTCCCTGGAGAAGGACTTCATGCTTGGTAAAGTGGAGGGTCAGTGAAAAAGATAAGGCCCCAACAAGATGGATTGGCACGGTGGCAAGAGCAATGGGCTCAAGCGTAACCACAATTATAAGGATGGCACACAACTAGGCAGTGTTCCCTTCTGTTGTGTGTAAGGTCTCTATGAGTCAGACCTAACTCGATGGCACCAAACAACAACAGCAATACATATTGGTTACTTTTTTGTGTTTGTTTTTTAACAATATATTATTAACATTTTCAATGTTTCTATTCTGGTTGTTTTGTTTCCATTAATCTAGCTTCCCTGTGCCCCCCTTATAGTCTCATCTTTGCTTTAGGGTAAATATTGAACCATAGGGTTTTCATAACTTTGTTCTTTGTGGAAACAAAACATCTAACTTTTCTTCTACTGTGCTAGGAGTGTTTGAGCCCCCAACCTTTAAGTCAGTGTTGTTAAGTGCTGACAAGTTGACTCGGACTCATAGTGACCCTGTGTATTTTGAGGAGCAGGTGGTGGATTTGAACTGCTGATCTTGTGAGTAATAGTCTAGAACTTAACCCTACAGTGCCACACCAAAACCCCTTTAAGCTAATAATTGAGTACAACACATTTGTGCCACCCAGGGGCTTCTGGCAACGAATAAACCAAAAACAAAATCTACTACCATCATGTCGAGTTCAATTCATAGAGACCACATGTAAGGTTTCTAAGGCTATAACTATTTCCAGGAGCATAAAGCCTCACCTTTCTCCAGTGGAGTAGCTAGTAGGTTTGAACTGCTGACCTTGCAGTTAGCAGTCCAGGGCTTATCCTACAGCACCACCAGGGCTTCTTGGGGCTTAATAAACAATTACTGAAAAATTAATGGTAAGCATTTTGTAAACTGAACTGTCATTACCTTCCTGTTCTGTGAAAAGCAGGTAGGGTACAGTGTGTATATCTTTCCCTGCCAAAGGGAGTAGGCAGTGGGGCTCCTTCAGGGCTGAGACCCTGGGGGCAAAGAATAAAAAACATGGTCTTGACTGGGACCCACAGACCAGGCAGGGGACAGTGAGGTGGAGACTAAGCTGTGGTCTCAGAGGGGGCAA
Organism: Chrysochloris asiatica; assembly: GCF_000296735.1. Taxonomy (NCBI): domain Eukaryota; kingdom Metazoa; phylum Chordata; class Mammalia; order Afrosoricida; family Chrysochloridae; genus Chrysochloris; species Chrysochloris asiatica. The sequence continues at coordinate 6,574,616 of NW_006408650.1, read as the reverse complement.
TTTTCAGACACAGCAAACTAGGGGGCGGAGTATGTGTTACATTTTATAGAAACAGCAGTATGGTATGCCCTGTTGTTGCAGTGGTTAAGCGCTTGGGATTCGAACTCACCAGCCCTGGGGTGGGGTTGGATGGGGTGGGGTAGTGGAGACCTGGAAATCTGTTGCTAATAAAGATTAAAAAAACAAACCTGTTACCATCAAAACCACTCATAGCTACCCTGTAGGACCGCATAGATCTGCCCCATAGAGTTCCTAGGCTGTCATCTTTACAGAAGCAGATTGACGGCTCTTTCCTTCCAAGGAACCACTGGTGAGTTCCAACTGATGACCTTTCAGTTAGCAAACCAGTGCTTAACTACTGTGTCATCAGGGATCCACGATCACAGACTAGGACACTCTATGGGTAGTTCTACTGGCCTATAGAGTTGGTATTAGTCAATGATTCACAATATTTCAAACCAGAAACAGACATTTGAGTGTTCTTGCAGTCCATACACATCCCTGGCCATCTGGGAAATGTGCTGGCTCATGGAACTTGGCAAACTTTGGTTCCTCTCTTTCTGCTATTTTGTATTTCTTCCAAGTTTTTCCTTTTTATGTTTGTGAAGCGGGTAAAGAGAAAGGGAAAAAGAACTCGATTCATTACAATTCAGGTCGCTGACTTTAGGCGTACGTCTCATTCCATTCTCACCAGAGCCTTCTGGGGGAAAAAAGATGCTATTATCTCCATATGCAGCAGAGGAAACTGAGGCACAGCGTCAGGGAAAGCGCCTGATACATCGTGGATGCTCAATCAGTATTTACTGAATCGAATTGGAGAGAAAACCCTCAATGGCAAGGAAAAGAGATTTCCTCTGCTACTCTGGGATTCCTGTGGAGTGGGAAACGGGAAAAGGATGGAGCACACAGCGGGGTTGCGCCCTCGCCCCTCCTCTCCTCTCTCCCTGCTCCTTTCCGCCCCGTTCCCCGGGCTGGAGAGCCTTTTGGAGGGTGCCCTCAGCCTGGTTCCGGCACGCCTGCCAGGCTGCGGGGAGGACCGAGGAGTGCAGGACCCTGAACGAGCGCTCCCCGCGGCGCACATGCAGTCCCGGCGCTCAGCCGGGTCCAGCCCAGCCCCAGGAGGGCTGGAGCACAGGCTTAAGTACAGGCCCTCCACCCCGAGGTCACTTGACACCCTGTCCCCCACACCCGGACAATCCCAGCCCCCCATTCCTAGGGGCTCGCTCCGTTCCTCCCCCTGCTTGCCCCCACCCACTGCCGGCAGCTCCTCCCTCGCGGAGACCCATAAGGCGGCCGGAACCGCAAGCCACATGCTCGGCGGCACCATGAATGTCTCGGACAGCGCCGGGGACACCCGCAATGTGGACGATGGCGGCTGGCAGCCCGAGGCAGTCCTGGTGCCCACGCTCTTCGCGCTCATCTTCCTCGTGGGCACCGTGGGCAACGCACTGGTGCTGGCCGTGCTGCTGCGCGGTGGCCAGGCCATCAGCACCACCAACCTATTCATCCTCAACCTAAGTGTGGCGGATTTGTGCTTCATCGTGTGCTGCGTCCCCTTCCAGGCCACCATCTACACCCTGGACGACTGGGTGTTCGGCTCACTGCTCTGCAAGGCCGTGCACTTTCTCATCTTTCTCACCATGCACGCCAGCAGCTTCACACTGGCTGCTGTCTCCCTGGACAGGTGAGTGGCCGCCATGGCAACCTAGGGGCTCAGGGACCCAGGAGGGGGCTGGTGAGGGGTAAGGGGTCTGGAGGTCAAGGGCCGTACAAGGAGTAGGAGGGGGCACAAAGAAAGCAAAGGAACCCAGAGGGAGTGAAAGAAAAGTGGGCGCGTTGGAGAAGTAGGAGAAGAATGGGGGGGAGGAGGGCATTACTTGAGTCCTCTGTACGCTGGACGTTGCCGACGCCTTAAAATGTGCAGCATTTCCCAGGACAAAGTGCTTTCACCCGCTTCCTCAAGGTTTAGCTTAATATCCCTGTGTACTGGAGTGGGGAGGAGCGTTTGTGATGCAGTGGGTTAAGTGCTTGAATGCTATGGAATGCTCAGCCAATTTCGGTAAAGATCACAGCCTTGGAAACTCTGGGGCAGTTCTACTCGGCCCTAAAGGGTACCTAGAGTCAGATTTGACTGCCCTGCAGTAAGAAGAGGAATAAGGGAGGGTTATTGAGTCCAGTATACCGAGAAGACCGACTTGAAATACCTTTGTCAGAGTTACCACCAGTCATGCACTAGAAGAGCAAGTGGGCCATCTCCTAGCGCCAAACTCAGGCTTCTCCTCTGTGGTGACCTCAAAACACCTGATTGCTCTGTGCAGCCTGCTCTGGTCCAGACTGAGGAACTTGGGTCCCTGTCAAAGTCCTAGCACAGACTCTTGGGGCTCTTGCTCCATCCTGGCGCCATACCAGCAGACCCACACCAGGGATGGGAGAGGAGCAGCCTGTCAGGATCCCCCCCACACCCAGCCAAGCAGACGCAATTTGGAGGGGGCGGGGGAGAACTTGAAAGGAACCAGAATGATTCCTGGGAGGAAATCTGAGTCCAACTCCTGTATACTGCCCGCCCTCACCCCTCCCCCACCCAGATCTTCCAGATCTCTCAGGGAAAAGAGTTGCGCTGCGAGATGAGGCCCACACATCCCATACTCCCCCTACCCCCACTCCCCACCCTCCGAGTTCCACTTGGAAGTGGAGTGGGTTCTTTGGCTCCAGGCATCCTGTTAGAGACCCAGGCGCCCGGCTCTACCTCCTAGGGTACAGTCACTGGTGGGTCATCACAATTATGCTCCTGTAGACCCGAAATTCGATGCTCCACCCATTATTCCGCCTTGGCTTCCGAATGTCCTCCCAGGTGAAGTCTGTTAGTGTCCACACCCCTTGTGGAAGCAGATGAGTGGCCTGCACTTTCGCCATGTCCTGCAGATGGGTGCGCCTCAGGTCTGCGGCGCAGCTGAGAGTGGCAGGAATACGTAGGAGTCGCTTTCTGGGCGTGTGCGGTGTGGCTGTGAGCTACCTTCCTCGGATCGGGTTGGGACCCCAGGTGCAGATTTCTGCTCCTGTGCGTGCTCGCGCTCACCTGAAGTCTCCCTCTTGGTCTGTCTGACCCACAGGTATCTAGCCATCCGTTACCCGCTGCACTCCAGGGAGTTGCGCACGCCCCGCAACGCTCTGGCGGCCATCGGGTTCATCTGGGGGTTGTCGCTGCTCTTCTCTGGACCGTACCTGAGCTACTACGGCCAGTTGCAGCTGGCCAACCTGACCGTGTGCCACCCGGTGTGGAGTGCGTCTCGTCGCCGCGCCATGGACCTGTGCACCTTCATCTTCAGTTATCTGTTGCCACTGCTGGTGCTCGGCCTGACCTATGCGCGCACCTTGTGCTACCTCTGGCACACGGTCGACCCAGTATCTGCCGGCTCCGGCGCCCGGCGCGCCAAGCGCCAAGTGACGCGCATGATTGTCATTGTGGCCACGCTCTTCTGTCTTTGCTGGATGCCCCACCACGCGCTCATCCTCTGGGTCTGGTTTGGACGCTTCCCCCTCACGCGCGCCACCTACGCTCTGCGCATCCTCTCGCACCTTGTCTCCTACGCCAACTCCTGCGTGAATCCCATCGTTTATGCGCTCGTCTCCAAACACTTCCGCAAGGATTTCCGCAAAATCTGCGCGGGCTTGCTACGCCGCGCTCCCGGCCGCATCTTGAGTCGTGTGTACTTCGCAGCGCCGGGCGCCTATAGTTTAAGCGTGCTGGAGCGTGAGTCTACAGACCTAACGCACTTGAGTGAGGCGGCCGCTCCCCTTGCGCCCGCCCCAGCGCCTCCCAGCAGTCTGGCCTCCAGTCCCGGCCCTTATCTAGACAGTTAACGTGATCTGAAGGCACCGGGGAAACTTGGGTGCTGAAGAGTTGAAATCGAAGGTTGGAGGATAGTAGGGAGAGTCCTCTGTTAATAAAACGCGCTTCTTGAACGTGCAGAGAGCGCGAGTGTACGCATTCGTGATTGTCTAGAGGTCCTGTAGGATAAGCACTGGATCGCAAGGTTGGTTTGAACTTCAAGGTCAACGGTTCAAATCCACCAGTTGCTCCTCGGAAACTCTGAACACTGTGAGTTGGAAGCGAGGTGCTAGGACTTTACATGAGGGACCTCAGAGGCTAGCTGCAGAGCGTTTTGCTGTACTGCCTGGAAAGAGAGGTATCCCTCCCACACGGAAAGCAGCAAAAATCTCTGATGCTGGGGAGTGTGGGACATGTGACCGAAGGCTCTTTGCATATGGCCATTATGAGGCACTGGGTGTCTCTAGATCGCTAAACCAGCTGCAGAGGCAGGCAGAGTGTTTAAATGCATCTGATAAAGTCGGTGGATGACAAGATGTAGACATGTGTGTTCCTAGTCCCGTTAGGGAGTGAGCCTGTGTGTGTGTGGGGGGGGCTCCTCGCCTGCTCCCAGCTCCCCTGAAACACCTTCTTCTTAACGCCCATCCAAATTCAGCCGGATTCTTCTCCTCCTAGTCAGGAAAGTCTCCCCCAGGCCACCTTCACTCAGCAGCAGCCTCTAGGTCTGGGCTGATGGGGCACCCATCCCGTAAAAAGAAGGCCCCAAGTCTTTGCTCCTGAGCTGGTCTCTGCCTGCCCCTGGGGTTTGCCCTGTCCTGGAGCTTTTGAACAATGCTTAATATGAAATAATTTTAATATTTAAGGAGTGGTGGTGGTGGTGGGAGGACTTTCAAAGTTGTGCCCAGCACAGCACAGGACAATGGCTTGGGTACTAAGCAAGGAGCCAAGGGCCATGGAAACACAAGTCTGTCCTATCTCACCTTGGTCGAATGGACCCAGTTGGGGAGGGGAAGGGGTTCTGCCCTTGAATAAGCCAGTGGGTCCCAGGTGGTGGAAATGGAGCGGGACAGGGAAGACAGAGCAGGTGCAGGATGGGCTGGGCGGTTCCTGGGCTTTGTCTTCCAGTGTTTGCCTGTCCAGGGGGGCGGGTAGGATGTCAAGTTTAAGGCTCCAGGGCCCCTGCACAGAGCAGCTGCCTCCCACAGCTCTGTCCACCCTCCAACCAACTGCCCAGTCCCCAGATAAGTGACTGAGGGGATAGAGGTCATAGTTTAGACTCAGCTATCCCAGTTGGTCCCTTGGTGCAGCCCCTACAATGGCCTTGCAGCTGCCGCTCCATCTGGCTCTCCTGGGGCTTGGCATCGCTGGGTCCTTGGTCCAGGGACGCAGCCTCCATGCATCCGCAGCCGGTGGGCGGCTGGGAGAGGTCAGAGCTTTGGGATTTGGGTTCCCACGGTACCCGGATGAACGCTACTTCCATCCCCCAGCCTGGCCAACCCTCTTTGGTCTCCAATCGCCCGAGGTCACCCAGGACCCCCTCCAGATCCCGAGCAACGGGAGCGCGCCTTTACTGGTGACGGTGCAGGTGTTCGTATCTAACGTGTTTAACGTGGTGAGCGCCCGGGGGCAGGGTGAAGGGGGCGCGCACACAGGCTCAAGGCCTAGCTATGGTCGGTGCAGGCCTCAGCTGCAGGAGTGCTGGGGTCTTCTGCCTCCTCTGGCACGAGGTGATTTACTGTCCTGCCACACTCTCCCAGGACATCCTGCGATACACAGTGTCCTCGGTGCTGCTGCTTCGACTGGTGAGCGCCCACCGGGGAAGGGGGTGGGAGAGCCTGCTGAGTGCATCTCAGGAGTGCGGGCTGCACTGGCACGCAGCTGGCGGAGGTGGGAGCCTCATGACGCCCTGTGTCCCCAGTCCTGGCTGGACACCCGCCTGGCCTGGAACGCAAGTGTGCGCACTCAACACGCGATCACGCTGCCCTGGGACTCCATCTGGATACCAGGACTCACCATTCAGGAGGCGTAAGTGAGGCAAGGGGGGCTGGTCCCCAGACCCCGCTGCCCCTGCCTGCTCTTCGTGAACACCCAGGCTACATGATCATGCACCCTCATTGCCCTCTGATCCGGGGAACTCGCTGGCAGTGGAGGCTGGCGACCTAGGACTCTGGGTCTTTGGATGTGGCCTTGCCCCCACAGGCTTTGGGTGGACTGGCGGGACCAGAGCCCGCGGGCACGTGTGGACGCAAACGGCAACGTGGAACTCTACCTGGCCCTCACCACGGAGACCAACTGTGACTTCGAGCTTCTCCGATTTCCCCGGGACCAGAGCAACTGTAGTCTCAGCTTTTATGCGCTGAGCAACACGGGTGCCCACCCTGGGGTTGGGGGCAAAGGGCAGGGCAACCTCTGGCCATGTCTTACTTAGGGTTCCTGGGCCTGTTCACATTGGTCACCCCAGACTTAGAGGTGGAATCGATTTTAGAGCAGGATTTGCTTCTTCCCCTCCCATCACTTCTCAGCAGTGCCACTTCCTGATTCTCTCCACTCAGCTATTGCCCAGGAACTCTCCTCTAGGGCCTCAGTCCGAAACTTGGGTTTTGTAGCAGCCCTACAATCGGGTGGTTTGTCTTTTTATCTCCCCTCCACTACCTCAGAGCCTTGATATTCCACAGCTAGGGCGGAGCTGCACCGGCGGGTATCCGCGCCCCCTCCTGGACACATCCTGAAGGTGCAGCCACCTTGTAACCATCTTACAGGCTGATCAGGTGACCTCCAATTGACAAGGAAATCCCACCCTTCTTTTGCCTTCCTCCAGATCATAGCATCTTTCCGCAAATATTGATACTCTAGGTATGGGAAGATGTACTGATGTGACTCTGAGACCACACCCGTCAACGAGGAGTGTATTTATTTGTACAATGAAAATTCATCTAGGATTCTGATAAGGCCCTTTTCCCTAACTGAAGGTCTGTCAATTCCTCATAGTTGCAGTTTCATTATCAAGGCTCCCCTCTCCTCCATCTCCGCACTCACACCCCCAAGCAGTTCCCATCACCCCAGACTCCAGTTTGTCCCATCCCAACTCCCAAGAGCCATTGGGACAGGGGTATTTCTTTCCTAATTCATCCATCTCATTTTTATCCATCCAGTGATGGAGTTAGCGTTCCAGGCCCACGCGGTCAATGAGATTGTGAGTGTCAAGAGGGAATACGTAGTTCAGGATTTGAAAATCCAAGTCCTGCCCCAGCAGCTTGTGCCCTGTTTCCAGGTGACGGTGAGTCCAGAGAGGGGTAGATCTAGACGGGAAGGTGCGGAGCCAAGGGTGGGGACACCACCTCTCGCTGCCCACTCCCTCTGCATCCCCCCAGAGCCCCCTCTGTCTTTCCTGCAGCTGAGCCTGCAGAACACTGCGCTAAAGGCCATCATTGCTCTCTTGGTCCCTGGGGAGGCACTGCTGTTGGCAGATGTCTGTGGGGGGCTGCTGCCCCTTGGGGCTCCGGAACGCCTGGGCTACAAGGTGACCCTGCTGCTGAGTTACCTGGTCTTCCACTCATCCCTGGTGCAGGCACTGCCCAGCTCCTCCTCCTGCAACCCACTGCTCAGTAAGCACTGGTGGACCCACCCCTGCTGGCCTGCCGCCCCAACGCCGCCTGCACTGCTGGCCTCTGACCTTCCCTTTATCCCCCCAGTCTATTTCTTCACTGTCCTGCTGCTGCTGCTCTTCCTCAGCACTGTGGAGACAGTACTGCTGACTGGGGTACAGGCCTACAGCAGTCGGGGAACCCAGATCAGCCCTAGCCCCTGCCCAAGAAGTGGACAGCGAGATCATGGAGACCCAGGACCTAGTTCTCAAGGTGACTGAGGCCTTTACTGGTGGTCCTGGGGTGAGGAATGGGGTCTGGGAGCAGTTGGATAGGACAGAGTCTGCAGGCGGCATGTCTAGGGTCTAGGGTTTAGAAGCTCCCAGCATGCACTCTGCGAGCTTCCTTGTCCTGGGCTCCACTACTTCCTCTCTTGGAAGAGGCAGATCTTCCTGAGGGCCCAGAGAGACTTCACATGTGATACCTCACTACCTTGTAGAGCCTCAGGAAGAGAGCTGGTGCCTTCAACTGAAGATCGTTTAGAAGGGACCAGATCATTCAGTTAGTGACTCCAAGGGCATATACAGGATGGGGTCCCTGGGGGGACTACTTTGTTTGGGGAAGCCCTGAAGGTCAGCTCTTTCCCCACATCGTCCATCCCTACAGGAGCCCCTGGAGGACGAAAGGGGTCAGGGAAGAGCTGGGCTGAGGCTGCCGACAGCATCTTTTTCCTGGCGTACGTGGCTGGAGTTGTGTGCAGCCAAGCCATTTTCGTGGGCATCTGGATGTGGGCAGTGTGCAAGTCAGACCCCGCCCCTGGAGAGGCTGCGCCCCATGGTGGGCAGCCCCGGCTGTAACTGAGCAGCCTCCAAGGGACAGGCTGTGGGCCTTAGCCAGGCTTGGTTTCTCTGGGGTGGGGAGAAGCTGACAAGAGTCTCTTCCTCTCTGACCCCAGTGTCCCAAGTCCCCCTTCCTCAGCATGCCAGCAGAGTAGGAAATAAACCTACTGCCCATTTGCAACCGCATCTAACTCAGCTCTTTCCTCTCGAACCAAGTGGAAGGGGCCCCACCTCAACCCTGACCCCCACTCTGCCCACACCTCCCACCACCAGCCCCCCCGACCCAGGTGCCTAATTGTTCTTTCTGCCACTACTGCTGTCCGGTCCTGGGGACAGGAGACAGAGGACTCTAAGAGACCACACTCATCCCTCCTTACCCTACCCCCCAAAGGTGTGGAGGGAGTAGGCTGAACCAGTTACCTAGGGTGTCTCTGGGGCATCCCCAACCCCCAGGATTGCCCTGAATTCTGGGGGAACAGGAGACCCACCCAACATTGCAGGGTGGAAGTGGAGGGGTCTCAGCCTGGTCCCTGGCTGTGTCCCGCCTCTGCTCTTGCCACAGGCAGGAGCTGTGGGCCCGAGGCCTTTGTCCTTCCTCTCCTGTCAGAAGCCATCCTGTGCTGCCACAGACTGTTGTCAGATCACCAACCCCAAGGGGAGAGCGCTGCGAGTGTGGGCCACAGGAGGAAGTGGACATGGGGACAAGAGGGCTTGGGACAGGGCTCCTGACAGGGGCGGCAGAGAAAGGTCCGCATCCCAAAGGACTTCAAACTCCCCCAGCTGCGGCACAGTAACACTGGTTTATCTGTCCAAGGGTGTACTTAGTCTGATGGTCCTGGGCAGGGACTACCGTAGGCTCAGGCAGAGGTGTCAAAAAGGCGCTCGATCATGTCGCCCACCTGGTCCACGCCATACTTGATGTACTTCTCGGGGTTCTTGGTGAAGGGCACACTGCCATACCTGTGCAGGCACTGTGGTCAGGGGAGGGAAGAGCCCACCGCCTCCCACCCTCTCCCTCAACCCAAGCACTCCAGACAGGGACAGGGTCTAGAAGCAGACAGCCAAGTCTCTGGGTGGCGTCCTTGTCCGGCCCCACGGCAGACCTAGTATCTGGGACTCGGGAGTTCAGCTGGGACAGTGGAGACATAGGACTTGGGGGGCTGGGGCTCACCTGTGCAGGAAGGCCCCGTAAGTCTCCTTGACGATGGTTTTCTGAGCCTGGCGAATCTTGTCCCTCTGCTCTGTGTCTGGAATTGCCCAGGCCTTCTGGATTTTACACAGTTCCTCAAGGCCATCGTTGAAGCCCTGCTCACCACAGAGGGGGCTCAGAGAACAACGACTGGGGTCTGTGCTGCCACGTCAGCAGCGGCCACAAGGTCCGGAGGGGAGGGGACCCAACTCACCTTAAACCGCTCCTTGATCATCTGCCGCTCCTTGTCCCGGAGCTGGGGGCAGAGGAGGATGGACAATGCTTTCCTCAGAGACCAATGTCCCTGGATCACAGCCCTCCAAGGCCATCCCAGAGGGACACTTGCCCCAGACACATGACAAGAGTGTCCCCAGCTGCTCAGCACCCCTTCCTGCCCACCTTGACTCCAGGTTGGAAGACAGGGAGGTTCCTCTCGGTGATGTAGTCAGTCACCTTGAGCCAGCTGCCGAGGCACGGAGAGGACTGTGAGGACAGTGCTTTAGACTCGGGCGGGTTCTATTTTTATTTTTTTTTTTAATTTCCTGAATTACTTGGGGGGCTGGAGGGGAGAGCAAGAATCAATCTAGTCCTAACTAAGCAAAGCACAGCAGAGGTTTTCTTTGGGATTAGAAAAATCTTTAAATTGTTAGTTTTAAAAATTAAGGACAGCATATGATAATGTTGAACACATTCCTCATGGACTATGCCAGATCAAGATGAAGTAACTGATGAAAACGACAGATCAATGCAGGGCAGAAAGACACAGTCAGAGTGGACCAGGGAGACAGGAGAATACTGTGGAGGGACAGCTCATTCTAAGTGAATGTATTCGCTGTTGCTGGGCTCTGTTGAGTCCATCCTGACTCAGAGAGACTCTAAGGGACTGAGGAGAACTGCCCCATGGCATTTCCCAGACTGTAATCTTCACAGGAACACATTCCTAGGTCTTTACCCTGAGGAACCCACTGGTAGGTTTGAACTGCCGAAGTTTCAGTTGATAGCTGAGTGCTTAACCACCGTGTTACCAGGGTGAGTATCTTGGTCATTGGCTTTTGCAACTTTGCTGCTCTCTTGGGCACACCTCTGCCGGTCAGCTCTTCAGTGAGTTTTAACATGTGACCGTTACAGTGCCCACAAGGGAGAAGATGGGGAGAGGGTGTCTCTTACCCATGAACTTGATAAAAACAAAAACCAGTGGTGGGCTGGGGAGCATAGGACAGAAGTTCCCCCTGAGTGAGCCACCCGACCCCAGGCTCTGGGTGGGGCCCAGCCTCTCACCTGCGCTGGTAGGTCTGTACCTGCTGCTCAATGTGCTCTCGGTAGGATCTCTCTGCAGTCTTCTGGGTCACAGCCACCAACTGGATCAGCTCAGACCTGGGGGTGGGGGTGACGGAGAGACAAAGCTGGCTTCCGGGGCCCACAGGTGGGCTAGCACTAGGCTGTCGGAGGTAGGCCCTCCCCACATCACGCCCCCAATCTGCAGGCGCTCTCAGCCCCCTATGGGTGGTAAGGGCACAGCCAGGCCAGGGAAACGGTGGGAGTGTGGGGGCCACTCACTTCTCCAGGGACTTGAGGATGTAGTTGTAGTTGTTGTGTAGGAAGACGGCGCTCAGAGCCGGGTCTTCGTACACCTTGGACTTGCTCAGCAAGTTTAACTGTAAGTTGCCCAGAACTTTACCTGCATGAGGCGGGGGTAGGGGGGATGTGACCATGCCCTCGGGCCTATTTGACCCTGTCCCTGCCTCCCAACTCCACGGACCCCAGGTGCCCTGAGCCCCGTTCCCATTGGTCCCTGAAACTAGAGGTTAGACTGCAACTCCAGCGCTATGTGGGGCTTAGGAGCAATGCACAGAAGAGAAAGTGGGAGGCAGGATGCCCAGAGGGCACTCACAGATGTAGGCACTCAAGAGCCGCTTGCTGAACTCGGAGCTGTAGCTGGTGGCTGAAGAGCTGGTCTCTGTGTGAAGTGAATCAGCCCTGTCACCCTGGCCACAGCTGGAGACCCTGTCAGCCCTGCCCTCCACCCTCGGGGGAACCTGAGGGGACCTTCCTCAGGCAGGTGGGCAGAGCTGGCATCCGCCAAACCACAGGCCTCTCCTGCCACAGGGCACACCCTCTGTGGGTTTCTCAGGAACCCGGGCAAGCTCCCTGCCCTAATGGGGTGGGGTGGTTAAGGGTCTGGTCCACGTTGGAAAGTAGGCAGGACAGGAGTGGGCACCAATGCCTTTTGGCCACCCCCAACCCCAGCTAGGTGGACCCACAAGGTCCACACATCCCACTTGTCAATAGGGACATCTTATGCGTTCCCCGTTTCTCCCCGCACTTCCCATAAGCCTCTTAAATGCTTCCATACAGGGAGCCTGCTGCCTGCGGAAAGTAGAAGGCCAAGGGGTGGGGAAAGGGAGCAGGTGGGAGGGGCTGGGTGCTGTCCAGATAAGCTCAGAGACAGGAAGTCACCAAGCGGGGCACAAAGAGAGTTAAGAGCACCCATACAGAACCCATGTGCCCTGTGGCCCCCACTCCCCAGCAGGCCCTGTCCTGAGTCTGTCAAGGTGCCTTGCTTCCCAGGGAACTTCACCCAAGGGGCTTCAGAGAGGGGAGGGGACACAGTGCCCCACTGCTTACCTCGGGGGTCTAAAGGAATATTGTATGTGTCCCCAAGAACTACGCAGTGAGAGGCAGAGCAGAGAGGGGATGAAGGGGGAGACGGGAAAGGAGAAAGATGCAAAGTGTAAAAACAGGTTAGAAAAGGTTTGCCTTCCCACCTTACACAGACCGCACCCCATGATAGCTGGCCATAGATGGAACCCAGGCCACGCCCTCAGAGAACCAGGGGACCCACTAGAACTGGAGAACTGGAGGCCCAAAGGCCAGAGCCACCCCTGGACTCCTTGCCCCCAGCAATGGGGGAAGTAAGGGCTTGGGGCCTCAAGAGGCTGGCTGGTCCCCAGTGCTCGGAACAAGCTAGAAACAAGCTCCTGCTTCTAGACCAAACTCCACGTCGCAGGCCCAGGGCAGTGCTCAGTAGGAAGACACGCCTCTAGAAGGGAGATGCCACCCATCGATAGGGCCATTAGAGTGAGATTCATTAGTAGAACAGAAAATGACAGGAAGTGGAAAAACATGGAGGGCCCCTTCACAGGAGTGGGGATGGTCCGAGGAGCTCAGGGAGGGGATGGAATTGTGGGAGGCAAAGTCAAACTGTGTTCTCCTGCTCACAGCCAGAATGGTCCAGCTCAGCCCCAGCCCCACTCCACAAGACTGTCCCTGTCCTCAGCCAGGGGTCAGTGCCCGACAAGAGGGAGAGTGGGAGTGGGGTGGCAGGGGCAGGGCCCACCGGGAGGTCCCCAGTACCTTGGGAAGCTAGCATGGCGCCTGCTGTCTCCTGGAAGTCCAGAAGCTGTTGCAGAAAGAGAATGGCCTGGGGGCAAGAAGTGGGCCCAGGTCAGAGGTCAACAGCAGGAGCCGCAGGCCCGAGCGCCTCCCACAACGTAACCACAGCAAGGGTGTGCCAGGGAACCCCGAGTTTCACCCTTGGGGTTTTAGCCTTCTAGGAAAGGCCCTGGCTACTGTAGGTGCTAAGCTCTTCCTGCCCATCCCATTATTAGCCCCACCTCATGAAGATCGCCCCATGGTGCCAGCACCCTCCCTTCCCACGTTCCCATGGGCAACACTCACGTTACTGGTGAGTTCATGCACGGTGCCGTCCTTGGGCATATTGTACTCCTTGTCCGGGTCATTCTGTGGGGACAAAACCAAAACACAACAGTTGCCGTTAGACTGATTCGCAGCGACCCCTTCACCACATGTGAAAGCAGACCTATGTTCCCTAGGGAGGGGGTGTGTTTGTAAAAATGATTTGTGATGTTGTTGAGAATACAGACATCAGGACAGGTACCAGATAAACCACTTTCCATGTGTACATTTCAGTGACATTGATGACATTCCTCAAGTTCTGCACCCACTGATTCTCCTTTACTTTTCCCATGCCAAGGTTCCTAGCTAATCTTCCCAACCACTCTTGTCAATCTGATTCCATAAAGACAGTTCTGAAAAAAGCACAATGCTCAAGGCAGACACTGACTAGTTAAGCGAAACTATCATTTAGCTTTGAGACTTCAGAGACTACTTGGGTTTAAGTTTTAAAGACTATTTTAGGACAATATTATCAGGGGTCTAACCACCCTCAGTGACTCCATAAAGTCTGGATTCCATGATAGGATTGGATTCTGTTCTGCATTTTCTCCCCTTTTGATCAGGATTCCACACGGTTTGCACCGGATGGCTTTGGAGAAGTAGATTGCCAGGTCTTTCTTCCAAGGTGCTTTTGGATGGACTCGAACCGACCAATTTTAGTTTAGTATTAACATACCACCCAAGGATTCCAAGTAAAAATAATGAGCCTGACAAGTCTTCAAGGAGGCCTGGAACCTCCCTGGCCAGGTCTGGCCTGCTCACGGAACCACCTCCTGGTGGGCTGCTGTCAGAACACCCTCGGGCTGAAGGAGCTTCTGGCCCCAGAGGGCTCTGGAGCCCCCTGGGAAGGCAAGGGAGTGAGTGGGCAGGAAATCATCCCTCCAGGCAAACCCACCCTCTCGGAGGTCCGCTGTCTGAGGAGTTACCTAGAGCCTGGTCATGAGCAGGCCTGTCTACAGTATCCTAGGCTGGGGTGGGGAAGGAAGGGGGCGGGGAGACAGACGGGGAGCTACCACCACACCTTGATATTGTCTGCGAAGTCCTCCAGGGCTTTGGCGCCAGTGGTCTCCATGGAAGTGATGAGGCTGGGCAGCTTGTTCTTGGTGCTGGCGGCTGTGCCCTGAGGAAGCATACAGCTCGTTGCTTGTCTGGAGCCCCACCTGCGCCCCCTGTTCCACACACACTGCCCCACACCCCAAGACAGGCTCCTGTCCTGCAGCAGGGAAACCATTGGCTCTTTTTCTCCTGCCCCTGCTCAGGGGATAGCCCCTCCCTCCCAGGCCCCAAGCCCACGGACCTGGAGCACCTGGTCAAACTCAGGCTTGGTCTGCTTGAGGTGCCGCAGGATGGGGAAGACTGTAAGCACTGCGGAGTAATCGTGCCGGATGATGGCCTTCCGGGCTGCAGATACGATGTTTTCCCCCTCGAGCATCAGGCCGTCTAATGCATCCTGTGACATGGGCCAGGGGCCAGCTCAGGGCAGGCAGACAGCGGTGAGGACACCACATGGTATTGGAACACCCCACCTAGGACAAGACAGGCCCCCCACAAAGCAAAGCCAAACCCATTGCTGCTGAGTTCACTCGAACTCTTGGCGTCCCCATGTGTTACAGAATAAACCTGCTCCGTAGACTTTCCTTAGGAGTCCTGGTGTGGCGCTGTAGGAGAATGCACTGGACCACAAGGTTGACGGTTCAAACTTACCAGCTGCTCCTTGGAAACCCTATACAGGGTCACTATGAGTCAGAATCGACTCGATGGCACTTAACAACAACACAGAGTTTTCTTGGTTGCGCTCTTTATGGAAGCAGCTCGACAGACCTTTCTTACGTGGTGCTAGTGGGTAGGTCTGAACCGTCAACCATCAACGGCTAGTTGTCATGTGCCATTAAGTCTATCACCACTCATACCAAGGAGCAACTGATGGGTTTGAACTGTGGGCCTTTTGGTTAGCAGTCCAGGACTTCTCCTACAGCACTAGGCTAGTAGTTAAGTGCAAACCAGGCCTGTTCCGAACTAAGATTCAGTGGTGCAGCGGAGCCGCGGGGTGGGGTGGGACCTGGATCAGAGAGTCAAAGGTTTTCTTCTGGTGGTGCTCAGGGATGATGTCAGTCAGCAGCTGGTACTCGCTCTGGGCCAGGCGGACGAAGGCGCTGACGCAGTGGATGTAAGCATCGGTCTCCACATCCAGCATGTCATCTCTCCCTGTGGGCACAGTAACACCCCTGAGCCTCTCGCTGCTGGGGAGGCGTGGTTCTCCCCAGCTCCTGATTTGCAGCTGATGGGGAGGAGCCACCAGCCTGTGGCGGAGGCCGCGTGGACACCACTGGCCCAACCAAGTTCGAAGGGAAACACAGGAGCGGAGCCCAGCCTTGGTCCACCCTTGTGCTATGCTCTGCCTTGGACCGACTTTCTGTCCCCAGAGCATCTGAGTTCAGAGAGGGTGGGAGAAGGGGAAAAGGATCAAGAAGGAAGATCCCTATGTCAATTTCCTGAACAAGGCACTAGGGTTCGGAACTGTCCCTGAGAGAGGCAGCCTGGATGGGCAGGTGGCAGCCACCATGGTCAACCATCAGAAGAAATGCTACGCCTCCAAAGCCAGTGACCAGCCTGGCCAGGCCATCTGGGAGGTAGAAGAGGGCAGTGTTCGATGTACTATGAGGCCGGTTAGCTTGGAGTCAAAATCTGAGAGGCGGTGATGTGAGCCCCTTTGCAGGAGGCTTCTTGGTTGTTAGCTGCACTGGGGAGCCCGGATCCTGCTCCTGCAGGCTGAGACCAGTGACAGAACAGCCTGGCCCCATGTGCCAAGGGAACAGTTCCCCAGGGTCCCAGTTGTGGCTGTTCTGTGGTCAAGACTCTGGGACATCCTGCTCTTGAAGGAGCTGCCTCTGGAGCAGACCTATCGTCTCCCCAGGCCTGGGCCCTAGAGAGCAGCAAGAAGAGCCGGTGTCCGAGAGAGACACCAGCGCAGAGAAAGAGGCTCAAGTGGGCCCGGCTGGCCCAAGTGGAGTGGTGGCGGCAGCTACGTGCAGGCTGGGCCTCGGTACTCACCGGCCAGTGGCCCGTGCTTGTCGTTCAGGGCCTCGGACAGGTGCTTAACGCGGAAATCATGCTCGTGACCTAGCGAGACGTCAGCCGCACAAACACAAGCAGCGGTTTATCCAGGGGCTGGGTGGCTGCCCCTCAGGGGATGTGGAAGAAGCCCTTGGTCTCCAGGAGGGGGACATGGGACGGAGGGGACAAGGAGAGGGGCGGAGGGGCTCTGAGCCTCTCGACTGTGTCAAACCACCTTGGGAACAGCCGTTTCAAGCCCGACCTGCAGGGTCCAAACCTATTCTGGGAGCTGGCTCCTCTAAGCCCACTACCTAAAATGCCAAGGAGTACCTAGGTTTTTGAAGGGCTGTGAGGGCTCTGATGATTGGCCCAAGGAGATTCCTGGCCTCATAAACTGGGTCTCTCCCCAAATACAGTTAGAGACCTGTCACTGCAAGTATGAGAGAGCAGACTTCCTGTCCCCCAGGGCCATTCCTCTGAGGGATGAGAGGCCCACCAGGGCAGGTGACCTGGCCGCCCCTCTGGTAAGCGGCAGGGAGGGACATGACCTGCAAGCTGGAGGTGCAGGGAGGGCCAGGCTGGTTCCTGTCACTGCTGATCTGAGCGTGAAAGGGCTGCCCCAGCACTAAAAACATTCGCTGAGTTCCAACAAGAGACAAGAACGAAGATGGGGAGGGGAGAGGGTGGGAGCTCAGGGAAAGCAGAGCTGCCATCAGCCAGCCAGGACCAGGCCAGGGGCCATGACCCCGTCCCTGCACCACCACCAGGGAGCTGTGGTCCTCCCCTGCCACCCCCAACATCTTGGGGCTGCTCCCCAGGCCTCCTGGGTGGCTGGAGGCTCCGCCCTATCCAGGGAGAAGACACACGAGGACGAAGAGAGGAGAGGAACACAGGGGGATTACCTTCCAGAGGAATGAGGTTAGAGCCCCCCTTTTTCCCATCTAGACCATGCTGGGAATACTGTTTCAGAAGATTCTGAGCTTTACGGATCGTCCCTGTCACCAGAGCCACACAGAGAAGAGGTAAGAAGACCTAGGAAATGAGTGAGAGAAAAAAGCAGCAGCCCTCCACCAAGCCCAGTGCCCCCCCAGCCCGGCCTCCAACAGTGAACATGCCCCCTTAGGCTCTGAGGATGGAGACCAAGAAAAGGAAACTCTTGCTCTCCAAATGGCGCTCGAGTGTACTGCTGATGCTCAAACTCAGGACGCACGTTCATCTTAGCCGTGGAGGACACCCAGTGGGCAAAGTGCCACCAAACTCCAAAAGCAAACCCACTGCTGCATAGAATTGAGTCCAAATCACGGCGCTCAGACAGAACAGAGACCTGCTCTCTAGGTCCGGAAGCTGCCAGTCTTATGGAAGCAGACTGCTTCCCCTTTCTCCTGCGGAGCAGCTGGTGGGTTTAAACTGATGACTTCTGGGTTACCAGCCTAACACCTGACCCACTGCACCACCACCAAGAATCCCTTAAGCTCCATCAGGAGAAATTAAAAGATCAAACACACTCCTGAGAGGTCTCTTAACCTAAATGCCGAGGTGTGCTGGAGGGAGCTGGCAGCCAAACGCTCAGACCCAGTAGGGGCAGCGGGCATGCTCAGTGTTGGGCTAAAGTCAGATACCAATCAGAGGGGAACCGAACCCAGAGCTGGGGAGGTCTCAGCTTCCAGAAAGAGCAGGGCTGCCCAGACAGAGACAGGCGGCCACATCTAGCCCGTCACAGGAACTGCCTAAACCACTCAGAGGCAGGGGACAAAAAGGCCACAGTCAAGAAAAGGTTCCCAGAAGCCACCAGAGTATGGGGGGAGGGCCAGAGGGAAGGGACACACTCGTGGCACGGTGGAGGGGAAAAAAAACAACAGTTAGTATCACAAGATAAAACAGTAGACATGAAACTGCAGTGCTTGAAACCTCCAGGGGTCTGGCATCTCCAGAGAAATGAGGTGCCTCAGGGCATAAAACAGGCGGAAATCAACTAACAGGTAACACAGATGCAGCTGCTTGGTTCATATGGTTCATGTTGGGGGCGGTAGGGGCATGTGAACGTGACTCTGGTCCACCTTCTCTGGAGACTGCTCAGCCCCACCCCCAGCACAGTGATGCTGCTGTGTGCCGGCGGCTGCCAGGGGCCGGGGGAGGAGGGACGCAGTCTGGAACACTAGCCACAATTAGTGTCTGATAACCCTGTGTTGATTTCACAGTGACTCCTGTGTGTCCGCTGTGTTCTCCTGCCCCAAGCGGCCTTGCTCAGGATTGGGTCAGATTCCCCAGTCACACCCGACCACGCAGCAGCATCCTCACAAGTGGCACCAGTGTGGTTCAGGGATGTTTGGCCGGCAGCTGCCATTGCTGACCAGGGCTCCCGCTCCTGTCCCCAGTTCCTGACATGGGTCCTGAGTCCACCGCCGCCTGACAACCTTTAAAACCCCCAGGATCCTCATGGCCTTAGTTCCTTCTTATGCCTAGAAGTTCAGGGTAGATGAGGTCCACTGGGATCCTTAGATCAGGTCTTGCCTGGGACAATGCCAACTAGGTCCTGGGGCCTCCACTGGGTCACCAGAGAACAACACAGAAGATCCCTCATCCCCACTGAGCCTTGGCACCCTGAAGACATTCCCAGAGACACTCCCAGCAGGTGAGCTCAGTGCATTCCTTATCTGAGGTGGTACCTCCTGAAGAGGCCACCAGGCTCAGCTCCCCTAAGGCCTTGCCCACAGGTACCCAAGGGCAGCTTCCTTTCTTCCATTCTCAACTTAACCTGGTCTGACTCTAAACCCCAGCAAAGGCCTTCGGAGAATCGGAGTGCTTGTTGAGTATGAACAGACCCTGTTCTTTGAGGGCCAAGAGAATCGAAGGCTGTGGGCTCTACACCAAGTCCATGGTCAGAATTGGTGGGACCCCTGGCCTCGTCTGGGCCATGTGCTCACCAAGTGGCCAAGGTGCATCAGACAAGCAGGCCTTGACTTTACTGCCCTTTCTGTCCCCTGGCAAAGCCCAGGCTCTCCCCAACACTCAGCAGCCAGTCAGTCAGCCAATGATGGAGAAGGACAGACAGACAGGAAGCTGGTCACCAGGGCCCCACAGCCCAGGCGTCTGTAACTCAATGCCCCTTCCTGGCTTTTCCACAATAGCAAACTGACTTCATGGTGAAGCCCCACAGCCCGGCCCAGCTCTGCAGAGGGCAGTTTGGGTCTTTTCCTTTCTGTGAAAGCACATGTTCTCCTCTGTGCACTTTTCAGGCACGCATCACTCCAAACCAGCCTGGAATGCCTTCCTTTGGTCACTGTCCCTGATGCTGCAGTGCATCTGGCCTTCTGTCAGGACAACAGAGGGTACCCCGGGGTCACTGCACCCAACATGTGGCTTTGTCCTGGCATTTTCACTGCGCCATACTAGTGGCTGCCCTGGTGAACCACTGTCACTGTGCCTCAGAATGATAACTGAGCACTTCGCTGGGATCCCCAGAGCCCTTTGTGAAACTTCCAGACTCTGCTGGGCGGGGGATCTTACTGTGCGGGCAGACATGTTTTTCTGACTGGAGACCCACCGTTGGGGGTTATGGTGGAGACACATCTGGAGGTGTGATGCTGCTAACGCGTGGATGGACAAAGCCACCGGTCCCACACAGCCTTCTGCCTGGTCTTGGATGGGCAGGGTGAGGGCTCACCTGGCCGCTTGACTGGCTTCTTGGTGGGTGTGTCCTTCCTCTTGTTGGGGACAGCGGGGGAGTAGGGAACCCCAGAGGATGAACTGCTCTTCCGGAAGTGCTCCTTCAGGCCCTTGATGGAGCGGTCCAGCTGGCTGGAGCGAATCTGGTAGTAGACGTTCATGAAATCTGAGGAGAGAGTGGCAGACAGTGGCGGCTGGGTCCCTGTCTTCTCCCACGAGAGGCAGCTCCAGGTGGCAGCCAAACCCACTGTGACTATGTGACAGAAGCAGACTCTTACCTTCCACCCAGGGCTTCCGGTGCTATTTGAAATGTTTACAATGAATCAAAAGAGAAGTAATGAAAATAAAAGCGGTATGAAGAAAGGTAGAGATTTCTTTAGATTCACAACTTGGTATGTAAGCTACAGATTTTTATTGCTTATATTTGCTCCAATTAAACTTCTATTTAAAAAATTCGAGTAAAGGGAACCAGATCCTGCCACACGGGTGGAGCCGGCAGTCAGGTGGGCCTGCTCACCTTGGTTGCGGCCGTATTCCACCAGCCAGCGGGAGATGCGGATCACATCCTGCAACACGCTCTCAGGCAGGTGCTCCAAGGGCGCTTCCTCTTGGAACTCCAGCTCATCCTCGCCACTGATCAGATCCAGGATGAGTACCGGGGAGACCACCTTGCTGTGCCGAGTCATCAGACTGCGGAACTCTGACTCCAGTGACTCTTTCCCCCGTTCAAACAGCAGCTTCTACATACAGGAAGGAAGACGGGGGAGTACCAGGGAGTTTGGCATCCACACAGCCTTTCCTGTTGCTTCTGCCTTCCTGAATTGGGGCCTCTGGCACCCTCCACCTTTACTTTCTTCACACCTGGAGACGAGTCACTAGGAGCCCTTCTTTGATTAACCCTTTACTTCATTGTCTCTCAAAATGCATGGTCATAGATCAAACCCCAGGACTCTGAAAGAACTTGTTATTGTTAAATGCCATCGAGCAGGTTCCAATTCATAGCGATCCTATATAGGCTGTCCAAGGAGCGGCTGGTGGGTTTGAACTGCCAACCTTGCAGTTAGCAGTCCAATACATATCCTACAGTGCCACACCAGGATTCCATAAGTATTTATAGCTTTGTTGTTATGTGCCACCAAGTCGGTTCCGACTCTCAGCGACCTTGTATAGGGTTTCCGAGGAGCAGCTAGTGGGTTTGAACTGCCGACGTTGACGTTAATAGTCCAGTGCTTACCCTACAGCACCACACCAAGACCTTCTGCAAGAAGTAGATGGCTAATGAATGCTGCTTGTTAGAAACCCTAACCCAACCCAGCTCCCTGCCATCGAGTGAAATCTGACTCATGGCGACCCTGCAAATCAGAAGTGTCCACAGGGTTTCCAAGGCTAGAATCTTTGCAGAAGCAGACAGTGTCATCTTTCTCCCTCAGAGTGGCCAGTGGACTCAAATCACTGACCTTTCAGTTAGAACTTAACCACCGCACCACCAGGGTCCCCTATTTCTTGTCAGAAAGGGGTTGCAAAACAAAAAAGAAGGAACTAGAACTACATTAAAGTGAAAATGTCTGTACGGCAAGTACTGTTACCAAGAAAGTGAAATGATAACGTACACAGTGAAATAAAAGATTTGCAATTCATGTATCCTGGTGTAGTGCTGTATGATAAGCACTGGATGGACCACAAGGTTGGTAGTTCAAACTCACCAGCCACTCTTCAGCAACCCTACCCAGGGTTGCTATGAGCTGGAAATGACTTGATGACACTTAATACAACAACAACGAAGAACTCTTATAACTCAGTAATAAAAAAAGAGAGATAGTTATCTCTATAGCATGTGTATTTTACCTTGTTTTTCTTGCTAGCTGTGGCCGAGCTGGTCCAACCATAGTGACCCCATGTTTTGCAAAGCTGAACCGCTCCATAGGGATCCCTGGATTGTAATCTTTATAGAAGCAATTTGCCAGGGCTTTTTTCCATAGAGCTACTGGTGGGGTCGAACCACCAACCTTTAGGTGAGCAGCCGATTACAAACTGTTTGCCCCACCCAGGCTCCGTATTGTACTAAACACTTGTGTTTACTCTACTATATATTCCTTTGAGCTGGTCCAGTGCTCCTGGTGAGACCAGGGCAGGGTCTGAGGTTCCCAAACCTCTCACTTTACTCCACTGGGCTCTTACCACTTTGTTGAGCTCTGGGCTGTCTGGGCTGTTGTCCTGGAAATACTCCACAGCCTTCTGAATCTTGGCCATGCTTCCCAGGTACTCCTCCAGCCTCCCCGTGGGACTGGGAAGGAAGAGAGACGATCAGTTTGGAGGGCGGTAAAGAATAAGGACAAAGAGCATAGCATCTGACACAGGAGTCTCGCCTTCCTGTCAAGTGTGTTGGTGTGGTAGGTGGAGGGATGTGGCCCTCTGGGCCGGGCTCACCCCTCCCTGATGATCCTCTCAGTGTCACTGGCCACATGGTAGTAACTGATGACATGGTCCAGGCAGGACAAGGTCTTCTCGACATTCTCCTGCAGCCGCTGGAGGTTCTCCGTCTGCTTGTGCACAGGGATGATGGAGTTCTCCAGCTTCATGAGGCGGCTCTCAAAAGACGACAGGATGGATACCTGTGGGGAGAGGGTTAGGCTCTCAGTCCTCACACTGTCCCAGCTCTGCCTCCATCCAATCACCAGGCCTGTGTCATTTCCTGCCTCTCCACTGGAGGAAGGGGCAGATTCACCACATAACCCCAGCACCTTGCACATACCAGGCACAGGCTAGATGGTCAAAAAAAAGAGTGGATGAAAGCTGACTGGAAGGCAAGCCAAACATCATCAAATGAACGTCTCCTAAGAGAACCCTCCTAGGATGGCTTCCCTTTCAACTTCTGAAGTCAAATCTCAACTTCTGCTCTCTCGGACCCTTCTGTAGACCAAATAGGAAAGAATGCATATGTGGCCCCTTCAAAAGTCTCATTCTCTGGGGGTGGATCTTGGTAAATAAGGAGTTGGACTTTATTAGGAATGTGGTGGTTTTGTAGGATAAGCACTGGGCTGTGCTTACATGGTTATTGATTTGCGCCTACCAGTCACTCCACTGGAGAAACATGAGGCTTTCTGCCCCCGTAAAGATTTACAGCCTCGGACTCCCTATCCAGGGTCACTACGAGTTGAACTTACTCAACAGCACTTAAGAACACCAACTGGTGGGCTTGGCCCACCAACTTGGCAGTTAGCAGTCCAGTGCTTAGCCTACAGTGCCACACCAAGACTTATTATTGCACTACTAAATACAAATCCAAGTTTATAATCTACTCAGAATTGGATCTGTCTAGTCTTAGCCAGGTGTAAAGAAGGAACTATTACTGACAATCCCGTGGGAGTTCTGGTAGTGTTGTTGTTGTTGTTGTTGTTGTTGTGTGCCGTGGAGTCGGTTCCAACTCACAATGACCCTGTACAGGGTTTCTGAGGCTGTAAATCTTTATGGGAGCAGAAAGCCTCATCTTTCTCCCGCGGAACCGCTGGTAGTTTCGAACTGCTGACCTTGAGGTTAACAGCCCGATTTGTAACCACTATGCTACCAGAGCGCCTTGTGTTAGTGTTACTAGTGGTTAAAGCGCTCAGCTGCTACCTGAAAAGTCAGCAGTTCAAACTCAGCAGCCGCTTTGCAGGAGAAAGATGTGACAATGTGCTTCCGTAACAACGTTCAAACTTGGCAATCCTAAGGGACCGAGTTCTACTCCGTCCTCTCAGACTGCTTTGTGTCTAAATCAACACGAGGGCAGTAGGTCTAGTCTTTGCTGTTGTAGGCCAGGCACTGTACACGATGTGCTCCTAGGACCTTTGGAGTCCTGGTGTGGCACTGCTGAATAATGCTCTGGACTGCAAGGTCAGTTTGAACCACAAGGTTGGTGGTTCAAGCCCATCAGCCGCTCCTTAAAAATTCTATACAGGGGCACTAGGGGCCGAAACCTACTCAACAGCACTTAACAACATACGACCTTCACAGTCACTGGGAGGGTGTCATTGTCTCTGCCTTAGCAGACATGTTGTTATAGGTTGAACTTTGTCCCCCAAAACATATGTTATTATCCAATCCCTATTCCTGTGGATGTAATCCCCAGTGGAAAGAGGGTTGTCCTTGTGTTAATGAGGCCACATCAATGTAGGGCATACACTGAGCCTAATTGCTAAAGTTAAGGAGCAGCATAGACAGAGACCAGCTCCACAATGGAACAACAAAGACATCAGTCACGCGAGATTGCCAAGGAAGGCAGAAAAGACACGGAGACAAGGATCTTCTGGGAGCCAAAAGAGAGAACACTTCCTATAGTCCAAACCCAAACCAAACCCACTGCCATGGAGTTCATTGCAACTCACAACAAGCCTGTTTGGGGTTTCCCAGGCTACAAATTTTTACTGGGGCACAAAGCCTCCTCTTTCTCCCTTGGAGCAGTCGGTGGGTTTGAACTGCCAACCTAGTGGTTATCAGTCTGGTGCTTAGCCTAAAACACTACCAGTGTACCTTTTCCCTATAGGCAGAATGTTAAATTTGGACTTCTAGCCTTTTGAACTGAGTGAAAATAAATAGCTGTTCTTTAAAACCACCCACTTGTGGTCTTTGTGTCCCAGCAATACTAAAATACAAGGCTGGAGGCGCACAAGTTAGGTGCAAGGCACTGACAAGATCCCAGGTCTGTCTGACTTCTGAGTTCCGTCTACAACTACAGTTCTCAGTTCTCTGGGCTGAAGGGGGGTCATTTCTGGCTCAGTATTCGGCAAGTGCCACTCCCAACGGGACGGTCCATTGAGTTGGAGACGACACATGTCCAGTACCTACTCCAGCTTGACAGTTTCATTAAATGTTTGTTGAAGGATCGAAAAGAGAGACTTAAGAGTCTGATCAGAAAGAAGAAAGTTCAGTTTAGCAGAGGCTGCACGGGTGGGCCATGGGGACAGGAGCTACGTAAGATCGATGCCACATTATTGCCAGAGAACTCCACACAGTACAACGATCACTATCACCTGCAAGTCTGACCACCAGGCCTTAGGTGCCAGGGAGCCGCAGAGTCTGGAGTCCCATCTGCCGCCTCCCAGCTGAGGGGTTACTCACCATGTTCTTGGTGAGCTGGTCGCTCTTCTCCAGGCTGTCTCTGATGAAGGACAACGTCTCCTCTTCCTAGGGGAAGCGAAGGGGACGACATCATCAAAAGTCGGAGGCTATAGGAGCTCAGCGCATCCTCCGCCCCGCAGCATCGCCCCAACACCATTTCCTAGCTGAGAGCACCCCTTCCCACTTGCCCGGGCCCGGATCTAGGCCCCTTTCCTTCTTCCACCTCCGCCTCACCTGCTTTAGCTTGTCCTCGATCTCCCGTCGCCGGGCGGACGTCTCCTGCGGAGGGATCATCGCTCAGAACCCTGTGGCTCCCACTCCCCAGGATCTAGCCAAAGCAGTCCTGCTCGACGTCCGTCCTGGCACACCCACTTCCGTTTTTGGCACCGCCCCGGGAAACCACTGGGTGCCATGTTAGGAGTGGCAGGCGGAAGTTCGCCTGCTCAGGGCTCACTAATGCGCTAAAGCGAGCGGCCATCGTGGGTGTGGCTGAGAGCTATGGCGTACGGTGCGCTGCAGTTTCTCGTCGTTGTGGGTTCCCAGCCGCAGCAGAGAAGGTTCCGGAGCGATTTTATGTCACCTGTGGCTGGCAGGATAGCAACAGCTCACGCGTCGGCCTAGCGGGAAGATGGACACGGCGACGAATTCATGATCCGATGTCGCGTTCTCAACAGAGCGCAGCACAGAGCAAGTCATACAGTAGACGCCTGTTGTTAAGGGTTTCTGAAGCTTTTAAATCTTTGCAGGAACAGAATTCCTCATCTTTAGCCTAGGAGCGTCCGGTGGGCTTGAACCATAGACTTTGTGATTCGCAATCCACAAGGTTTGCAAGACCAGTGCTTACTGTTTGGAGCCACCGCGCTCCTAATAGATGCCTCTGCGCCCATTTACTGTGCAATGGGCCCTGAGCACAGGTCCCAGGCCTTCAAAACCACAGTACTGACTTGTGCATGGCTTAGCCAAGTACTTAGGGGCGCAGAGTTCTCAGCGCTTTCATCCTGAGGACAGCACTAGTGTCTGCTTTGGAGAAAGCTGCTTTGTTGGCCATGTGGACCCCGCTGGTGGTAGAGAAGCACTTACAAAGGCTAATGCATATGTCTGGAAAAGCTCAGGAAGGCTGACCTGCTCCACGTCGGCTTGAGGGATTGTGGTGCCAGCAAATTATCTGCCAAGGAGAGACAGGCCTGCCTGCAGGTGTGTTGCTATTAAGTGCTGCCGAGTTGGTTCTGACTCATAGCAACCCTATATAGGGTTGCCGAGGAGTAGCTGGTGAGTTTGAACTGCCAACCTTGTGGTTCAAACCAACCTTGTGGCCCAGTGCATTATTCTTCTAGATAAAATTTCTGCAGTATGAGAGGCAAAGTCTGACCATCCTGGCTTTTAATGAGCATTCTGGCTGTACTTCTTACAACACAGATTTGTTTGTTCTTCTGGCAGTCCATGGTACTTTTAATATTCTCCTCCAACACCATAACTCAAATGCATCAATTCTTCTATGGTCTTCTTTATTCGCTGTCCAACTTTCACATGCATATGAGGTTACTGAAAATATCATGGCTTAAATCAGGTACACCGTAGCCTTCAAACTGACATCTTTGCTCTTGAACACTTTAGAGACATCTTGTGCAGCTGTTGTGCCTAATGCAATACGGGGAAAGGCTTAAATTGTTAGGTACCACAGATGGGCCATTGGGCTCAGGTGGACTTTCCTTGAGGACCACAGTTGGCACTTCACCTTTCCAGCACCCAGCTGGATGCTCAAGATGCTGTAGATGCTCTGTAGATGCTCAAAATACAGAACATCTTGCTGTCTAGGTTTTAGGAAGGGTAGTTGGAACCGACTCCACAGCACGTCACCACCACCACCACCATCCACTCTGATTACAAATAAATTGTTGAAGCCTGTAGAAACACTATTGTACTTTTGTAAATAAAGTATGTACATGTGTTTCTGTAGTCTCACATTTCTTCAAAGCCTTTAAGTGTAATTTGGTAGTCATCTGCCATTCACTACAGTCTTCTGTTTGTTCGTCCCTGTTACAAACAATGTCCTTGTGTTAGTTTACTATTCTTGTGTTGTTTGTTGTTGTTAAATGCCGTCGAGTCGGTTCCAACCCATAGTGACCCTCTAGAGGGTTTCCAAGGAACGACTGGTGAGCTAGAACCACCAATGCTGCAGTTTAGACTGAACTTGCAGTCTAGCGCATTAACCCACAGCGCCACACCAGGAGTCCTGGTGTTGTTTAATATCCTCATAATAAACCTTTGTGTCAGGGACAGGTCTTGTCTGCCTTGTACAGATGAAGAAGCAAAGGCTCAGAAGTAAGCTGTGCAAAGTCGAGCTGGCAGCCTGAGCAGGGAAAGCTCTGGCTATGGTCCTTCCACGTCACCATGCTGGGTAGCTCAAGAGTCCAGTTTGTTATCATGAAAAGCTTCCAACTTAGTTTTCAAGAAAATCCATTGTGAAAAGCATCTATTTATATAAATACTAAAAAGTAGACAGAATGAAAACAACAACAAAAGCCTCTTGCCATTGAATGGATTCCAACTCTTGGAGATCCCATGTGTCACAGAGTAAAGCTGTGTTCCATAGGGTTTTCCTGGCTGTCGTCTTTACGGAAGCAGTTCTCCAGGACTTTCTTCCACAGCACTACTGGGTGGGTTCAAACTGCCAACCTTTCAGTTAGTAGTCAAGCACACACACACACACAAATGCAAAGACGAGTTTAAATTACTCTCAACTCCATGTCAGGCATTTGTTAATAGGCAGACACTGATTCTGCAAAAGCTATGATTCCCCAACTACCCTCAGCACAAGTTACTTTAGCAAATAGAGCAAGCTACAGTCTTGGAAGCCTTCAACTTCATCCACAGACTGATGCAAAACACACAGATGTCAATCAGAGCCCAATCCGGTCCATCCACCCCCCAGGCTTCCCCCGCCCCCTGCTCCCACACCCGCTTCCCACAGCCAGCTCAGGAAGGAAGGAAAAAAGGAAGACAGTAAGGTCAGGAAGGAGGGGTCTCCTCCCAATAGTGTGCTTCTTTAGGTTCTCAGAGACTAGGATTTGGGGTACCAGGCCCGCGTGAGCAGTGGAGGCAGTGGGGGTCCCTGGAGAGGGAAGAGCTGGAAGGCAGGACCAGAATCCTTCTAATAGAACCTGTGAAATGACCAGCAGGGAGAGGGGCCCATTCCTGAGCCCCCCAGGGAAGTACTGGAGCAGAGGAGTGGTAGAGGAACCCCGCTGAGGGCAGATCAAAGGTAGGAGAAGGGCCACTTGTCATCATTCCCAAGAGAGGACCTGTGAACATGTAAGAGGCAGGTTGGGCCAGCACAGCTGAAGGCATCTCCTCGGGAAGACATCAGTCGGTCCCTTAGAGACCCCTTGGCTCAACCCAGAGCAGGTGCCCAATAGGCCTATGGGGACATGGAAATCAATGCGTGTTTGAGGGCCAAGGCCAGGAAGGTGATGGAGGAGAGGAGCAGGGCCATGGGAGGAAGCGAACTCTCAGAGATGCAGTCCCAGAGTGGGAACACAAGGGGAGGAAGCTCAGGGTGTGTTTCCTGAAGTAATCGCTAGGTGGAGAGTGAACTCTCTCTAAACTAAGAACAACATATTCAGAACCAGCAGAAATACCCACACCAAGAGATGTGGCCAAGCAGACTCAGCATCCCTTCCTGGCCCTCTGCTGCCAGGGACCAACACCCCTTCCTCCCTTCTCACCCCCTTCAGGTCAAGTTCCAAGAGAGGTGACGGGGGCAGAGGAGATTCTGACTTAGAGGTAGAAACTGTGGATATGAGTTCTAGGCATTCTGTGCCTAGTTCAAGTGCAGCAGAAGGTACAGAGTGAATGAGAAGAATCCGGGTATGAGGTCAGAGGAACCTCGTCTGTCCTCAGCCCTGCCACCTGTGTGTGGCTTCAGCCAAGGGAAGTCTTCTCTGAGTCACTTCAGGTAAAATGAGTGACAGAGCCTATATCAAGGACCTGGGGTTTTGTTGATGCTCCAGAAATGTTAGCCTGCACCTGCCCCAGCTCCTCTGGGCCTTTCTAGATAAAGCCCAAGCAGCAGTGGTGGAGGTGGTGTGCCACAGACTTGGTTCTGACTCATAGCGACCCTGTATAGGATTTTCGAGGAGTCCCGGTGTGGCGCTGTGCATTAGTGCGCTAGACTGCAGAGTCAGTTTGAACTGAAAGGTCGGCAGTTCAAGCTCACCAATTGCTCCTCAGAAACCCTATACAGGCTCGCTGTGAGTCAGAACCAACTTGATGGCACTTAACAATGACAATGACATACGGTTTCCGAGGAAGTAAATCTTTATGGAAGCAGAAAGCCTCATCTTCCTCCTAGGGAACCACTGGTAGACTCAAACTGCTGACCTTGTGGTTAGCAGCCTAGCTCATAATCCACCAAGGCTTCTTAGAGTTCTAGCATGTTGTTGTTGTTATGTGCCGTGGAGTCGGTTCCGAGGCTATCAGGAACTAAATAAACTTTGAAAGACTATTGCTTAGAAATGTGCTCTCGTTTACTTCTGGAGTCTGCCCTGCAAACTGTCCTGATCCACTAATCACATCCCAAGCTGCCTGTACGGTCGGTCATTCATAAAGGTCGATAAAACCATAATCACCAAGAGGTGTGCTCCAAGTGCTGGAGGTGTTGTTAAAGAGCATGAGCCACGAGGTATGAGCTGAGGGGACGTGTGAGTGACATTTCCCACATTTTACAGCTCAGGAGTTAAGCCTTCGGTGTATGTGTGTAGAGCCAGTGGCATCTGAATGTCGGGCACTCCTGTGATCCTTTACAATGGCTTTCTTCTGTAGCCTGCACCACATCCTTGCGTGGTAGCCTTACTGCCCTCAGAAAAGGGGAAAGGGAGGCACAGAGAAGAGTCTAAAAAGTGCCAGAGCTTAGCTTGGAAAGCAGATACTTCATTTCATCACTCATGATGTTGCATGATGGCCTGACTCAGACAGGAATGTCAGAATGGTTCTCCTGGTACCAGCTGGAACATTCCAGGCCCACAGTCCCACTTGGAAAATGGTGTCCCTAGAGTTACAAATCAGGACACGGAATGCCTCAGAGAGGCTCATGGGGGAGATCCTGGAGACACTTTAGTCTGCTTGAGGTCCTTTAGATACCAAGGTTTAAAGGACACACCTGGCCATTATCCCACTACTGACTGCCCACTTGCCACAGCCCCTTCACTGCCCCTAAGCCTGGTTACCCTTTGCCTCAGGACACTGGTGAGCCCTGCCGCCTCTTCTAACACTGGCCGCCAGGCCAGAGGTTCTCCACTGTCTGAACTTGGACAGTGACTAATACTTAAGGGAAGTTTTCCTACTAACTTTATCAATCAGCTCTCTCATCAGGTCAGCTTGGAGGAGGATCCCACGGTTGGTGATGGAGTCGTTAAGGGTGGTAGGAAGTCAACTGGGAGGCCTAGGTGACTGACCACTGTGGGTCAGGGGGCCTCAGCTTCCCCATTCCCAACTCTGTCCCTGCAACTCCACACACACTCACCCGCCCACACACCACACACTCCACAGTCCCCTTCACACTCACACAAAGCTACATACTCACACAGACACACCCAGATATACTCTCACATACACCCACACACACTGTCACATACACACACCCCACACACACATACACACCCAGATATACTCTCACACACACCAACAAACACTATCACATACACACCCTCACATACACCCATCCACACACTCACATCCATAGTCACACCCCCTCAGCCCACACATACTCATGTACATTCACACACACGTTTTCTGTCACACACTCACTTACCCTACTCTCTCACACCTATTTCAGCCCTCTGTAAGTTGCTGGAGAAGGATATCATGTTTGGTAAGGTGGAGGGTCAGAGAAAATGAGTAAGACCCCCAACGAGATGGATGGGCCAAGTGGCAGCATCGATGGATTCATGCGTGACAACAGTGGTGAGGTTGGCCCAGGACCTGGCAGTGTTTTGTTCTGCTGTGTATAAAGTCGCCGTGAGTCAGTACGGACTAGATGGCACCTAACAACAACAAATCAGCTCTATGGAAAAATCTGTGAAGGAATTTTCGAGAAGAACGTCCTAACTCTCTTTTAGTACCATGTCCCTTCCCACTGGTGCAACCTGCTCACCCAGCAGCCACCGCCTTGGCTGTTTCTTTTGCTTTCCTTTCCCCAGATGGGGATGCCCCTTCCCCACAAGTGTGCTTCAGAGGGGCTCCTGGACCAGGGATGGAGGGTGGGGGAGCCAAGGGGAGGGCCACCAGGAGGAAAGTCACCTTTGGGTGGGGATAAAGGGTGGTGGGCCAGGGGGAGAGTCCACCTTAGAGTGGGAGTGGGGTGGGCGTCCACTCCGCGGGAGCCACGAGGGGGCGCCCGAAACAAGCCTTTCGCTCTCCAGGTTCCCGGGAGTCAGAATCTCCGAGAAGGTCCCAGGGGTGCAGGGCACAGGAAGAGGGAGACCCAAGGGCAGGTGGATGGTGGGAAGCAGAGGAGGAGAAATGGAGAGGGACATGGCGAGGGCTAGTGGGGAGGGCGGTGAGGGGAGAGGAGCTGGGGGACTCCACTGCAGGTCGCTGGGGCGCGGACTCCCCCCCCCCATTCCTCCAAGCAGGGATGGTCCTGCGGGCTGGGGTCCTATAGCCCCGGGGTGCGCTCTACCCGCAGGTGTCTGGGCCTGTGTGCCCTGAACGGGACTCTGCTCCTTCGTTGTCCCGGGCCCCAACCCAGCCGACTGCAGGCTTAGGGACAGTGGTTCCCTCACCTGGGAGCAGAGCCTGGGAAGTACCCCCATCTGCCCATCCCGGGGGGGGGGGGGGGGCAGGTTCTTGCATTTTGTCCATTGCTCTGGGGGCAGCCCAAGGAGCGAGCAAAGGGGCCCACAGACTAACAGCTGGGACTGGCCTCTGACCTTCCGTGGGCTTTTAGGAAGCTAGGTCACATTATGGGAAATAGCAAAGGGTTTGTGGGTGTCCTGAGTGAAGAGCTAAGTCTGACTGGGGTGGTGGGGAGTCGGGGAGGGGGTTGATAAAGCATCAGAAGCTAAGGTTTGGATGTGTTCTGTAAGGTGCCGCAGAGGGGAGGGTTGTAGGGTGAGAGGGACCCGAGACTAAGCTAGAAGGCAGCTATAGTGACCACCAGGGCAGTACTCAGAGCCAAAGGCAGTGGGAAGGAGAAGGTGTAAATGGTTGTAAAGGTATAAACTGTTGGTCCATCCATGTTGCAGAGGGGAAGGGTAGGTTGGAAGGTGAGTAGGGAGCGTGAGTCAGATCTCCGTGGATGGTGCTGAGAGGGCTTGAAGAGTCTTCTCTAGGTGAAGAAAGTCATTACTGTGCCCTCAGGAAACAGGTGGCATGAGAGAGAGAAGGGTTACACTATAGTTAGTACAGCACCCTCCACTGTAGCTCCCTAAACAAGCCAGCTAGCTTCCCCCCACTGCCATCCTTCTGCCTGCCTGTAACTCTTGTCCCTCTCTGCATCCTGCTGAATACCAACTCAGAAAAATCTCCCCTGGATTCTTCTTAAACCCAAACAATAGTGTAGCTTAATTAGAAAAGAATATCTGTCTTGAGCATTGTGCTCTTTTGAGAAGAGACACTTGTATGGCATCTATTTGACAACAGCAACCTGAATGATTAGATAGTAAACTTCTGGGGCAATGAGTTTATGTGAGCGGGGGAGGAACATTTCAGAAAAGGAGGGAAACAATGGTTGTGCAACGCCAAGAATGTCGTCAATGTCACTGGATTGTACCGGGGGAAACAGGTGAATTTGTGTATGTTCTCAACAGCAGCAAAAATCAACAGAGAGTCGTCTAGTTAAATATGCCAGATGAACCATACATGTTTATGTCTTCTTTTCTCAAACGTCATCTGAATGAAAAGTAGAGGAAAGAAAAACTACATTACAAAAAGCCTTGGATAAGAATGTGCCAAGCAGCTTTACTCACAATAGTCCCAAACTGGGAACAATCCAAACACCCATCAAAAGGAAAATAGATAAATAAATAATTATGGGATGGAATACGATTCAGGCATTAAAAACAGCAAAACTACTCATGCATATAACAATGTGGCTACGTTTCAAAAATAACACGTTGAGTGAAAAAAAGCCACGCACAAAGCACATGCTGTACGGTACCACTTAGATGAAATGTTACAATAGTCACAATGAAGCTATTGCCATAGAAATCAAATTAGTGGTTGCTGGGCAGAGAGGAAGGAATTGACTGGAAAGGGGTCCAAAGGAACTTTCTGGGGTTCTGTATCTTGAAATGGATTGGACAGTACAGTTAAGATCTGAACACTTAATTGCATATAAATATTACTTTAATTGTTGTTAAGTGCCTTCGAGTCGGAGCCGACCCATAGCGACCCTGTACAGGGTTTCCGAGGGTGTAAATCCTTACGGGAGTAGAAAGCCTCATCTTTCTCCGGCGGAGCGGCTGGTAGTTTCGAACCACTGACCTTAAGGTTCGCAGCCCGATTCGTAACCACTACGCTACCAGAGCTCCTTTAATAGAAACATATAAATTCACAAGAAAATAACCAAGAGAAGAGACAACAGCAGATGAGACGCCAGCAAATGTAGGCTGAGAACAGAAGAACATGGGAAATGAGGTGGCAGAGCCTCAGGGATTACAGGAGGGGCTACTGAAAAAACAACAACTGGGTGGTTTCCTTTCTGGATCCCACAAAAGGTCAGAATACAGAGCTAAAAGTTTGTAGACTGAACACTTAGACCCCAGTTTCCCACCTTCCCCCACCTGCACAATGAGACGATTATTCACACACACACATACACACAAATTCACTCACAGAAAGTGACAGGTTTCTTCTCTGGAGCAATCGAACTGTCTCTAAGGGACACCAGGCACTTTCCAGTGATGAGTCACCAGACGGATCACAGGAAGATTAAGTGAAAGACTACTTCCTGGAAACTCAGACCCCAGACTCCTTCTTTGGCCCAGCTCCCTTCATGCTGGACTCAGACTTCTCAAAGGTTTTTCTCTGCAGAAACAAAATGACCACAGGGAAAAGCCCTATTGGTACTGTATTGATAGGTCTTTTCATTGTGGCCCTTGTCATCATTCCATTTCTGGTGGTGTTAAGTGCCTTTGGGTCAGTTCTGAGGATTTCCTGTTCAGGGTCCCCATGGGGATGGGACTTACTGACTGCACTCAACAACAACAACAGGGTTTCCAAGGAGTGACTGGTGGGTTTGACCCACCCACCATGCTGTTATTAGACAAGTGCCTATCTTACTGTCCCATACCAGGAGTCCCATTGTTTTTGCTAAGTGCCATGGAGTTGGTTCGGACTCATAGTGACCCTGTATAGGGTTTCCAAGGAGCAGAGCAGCTGCTGAATTTGAATCGCAGACCTTGTGGTTCAAACTGACCTTGCAGTCCAGTGCTTATCCTACAGGATAATGCTTATCCAGGAGGCCCATGGTGAATCTGAAAAGGGCTAGAACACAGAGCTAGAAGAAACTATGAACAGTATTTGCCTCAGAGAACAGGAGCTGGGTGGCTAGGGGTCAGGACAGGAGCACTTTCTGATCCGGGCTTCCCCAAAGGCCTAGCTCCTTCCCGGAATCCAGGAAGTTGGAGGCAGGAAATGCCCATCTGGCCTGCCCTCCCACTTCTTTCCTTCCTTCCTTCTCCGAGGCCCTGCTCTGAGTGTAAGGGGTTCCGAACCTAAGACCCTGTCCTTGTCGTCTCAACATTCCTGTC
Source organism: Chrysochloris asiatica (assembly GCF_000296735.1). Taxonomy (NCBI): domain Eukaryota; kingdom Metazoa; phylum Chordata; class Mammalia; order Afrosoricida; family Chrysochloridae; genus Chrysochloris; species Chrysochloris asiatica. Next base: position 6,539,910 of record NW_006408650.1, on the reverse strand, counting down.
CCACCAGCATCTTCAGTCCATCCTTTCCTCAAGCTCGTCCCTTTTATTCAACCACATTCAAGTTTCCCCATCTTAAAAATCCTGTCAAGACCAAATTATTTCCTGCTTTGGATTTTTTGTTGAAGTCACGTCTTTTCAGCAATGGAAAGACATTTCTGAGGTAACATGGATTTTGATATAATCAGTGGAGCATACACAAGGGGCTTCAAAAAGTTCATGGAAATATTGAATCGAAAATAATAGAATTGTCTGCGAACTTTTTGAAGCACTCTCGTATATCCTGAGGGGGTCTCAGCTTTCAGAGGCAGAAAATGTAGGTGGTCATTGTACGTACAACAGGTCACTGAAGGGTTTAAAAAAATATGCTTCCTTTATATAAGCACTTTCCTCCCAGCTCCCTGGTTTGAGCTCAGCGTTTACTGCAAACTCTGGGTCCTACCTCCACTATGTGAAGCCACCAATGGCCTCTGAGGCAAACATTGACTTCCTTCCCTCCCTTCCCTCGTTGGCTCCTTAGCCCTGGAGTCCATGGGGCTTGTCAGGAACACATGTGAGATGGGGCCTCCTGCCTCAGTTGCCTGGGTTTCTCCCTTTCCTGTCTGACTGCTTTTGATCTTTTCTCCTGTTTCTCCTCCACTCTTAAACCCTACTGGTGGCACTTCTCCCAGCCTCAGGCCTTGCTCTTGGCCCTCTTCTCTCTGGTTTACTTCCTGGGAGAATTCAGGCACCTGTGACTTTAGTCTCCGATCTCTGACAGACAGCCCGACTGAATAAACTAGGATGACTTCCACAGGATGAGATCACAGCCGGCATTATCGCCCCCTTCCTTAGATTGGCTCAATTTCATTTCTCAATTCATGGAGTTATTCACTCATTTGTAATTCACAGAGTGTCTGTCTGTTAAGTGTCTGCCCCTTAAAAAACCATCAGTTTTCTTAGGCAGAAACAATTTGTGTCTGTGTCTCATCTCTTCTCTTGGCAGCCATTCCTTTTCTGGGTCCCCTTGGGGGTATCCACAGGTCATTCTTGGTGAGGGTGCTAGAAAGTAAGTGGAAATGGGGAATGAGAGTCCGTGCTGAAGGTCAAGGTTCAAATTCAGTGGCGGGAGTGGAGTGTTCTGTCGACATGGACATCGGTGGGGCTTTGATCCACCCACAGGTCTTTGGGTGCACTGAACACCAAGGTAGGGATCAAAGCAAACTCAGTCAGCATTCTCATTTGCAAAATGAGGGTATTTAGTTTGCTCTCTGCATTTGGGCTGGTGTGGAGCTGTAGGAGAAGCACCAGACTGCTGACTAGAAGGTTAGAGGTTCAAACCCACCAGCCACTCCTTGGAAACTCAATGTTGGGTTGCAGGTTGCTATGAGTCAGAACTGATTCAACAGCACTTAACCACAACTGCTCCATGAATGAATGAATGGGTTGGCTGGGCAGAGTGATAAAAGGTAGAAAGGTGGTGGTTTGACCTGGGGATGGCCAGAGAGTGAAGAGGGTACCTTCTAGGCTCAGGGGGAACTGTGAGGAGCAAGTGGAAGAACCAGAGAGTCACTGTGGACTCTTACTCCTTTCCCTCACCAGACTGTCTCCCAACTTACTTCAAACCTGAGCTCTCTGAGCCAGAAGCTGGTGTAGGGTTTGCTCCTGAATGTTTGGGTAGCAGCTGTGTTGGGGGGGGGCGGTGGTCCTTCTTTGTGACTCTCATTGGAGAGCAGTCTTTGACTACTGCTCTTCCTTCCCTGCTTAGATTCCTTGGAGACCCTCAATGTCACCCTAAAGAAACACCATACATGAAGTAGGGAGACAAGAGAGGCCTAGGGGGTGTGGATGGGGTAGGGGTCTTGGCCTATCTATGATGTCCACCAGCATTCGATCATCTCTCTCCAAAGCTGGCCTTGACCAGGTGGTCTTAGCTGTAGGACAATGCCCATGACTGTCCAGGCCCCCAGGCAGTTCCCACAAAGTCAGGCCTGATCTTTAGTCAGGTGTGGGATCTTTCAGGCTCCTCCCAGATGGAACCTTGATTAGAACCCTGGGACAGGTGGGCCTGGGCAGCAGGGTCTCCAAGTGGCATCAGAGGCATCGTTCCATGCTGGGCACTGCCTTGTCTTCTGATCTTGTCAAGGCTTAGGTGTGGGCAGATAAGAGACCCATTTGCTTACCTGATGGCTTGTTGTTGTCAGGGGCTGTCGAGTTGGTTCCGATTCATAGTGACTTTATGCACAACTGAACAAAACACGGCCCAGCCCTGCATTACCGTCACAACTGTTAACACTTGAGCCCATTGCTGCTGCCATGCTGCCAATCCATCTCGGGGGTCTTCCTCTTTTTTTGCTGACCCTCCACTTTACCAAACATCATGTCCTTCTCCAGGAACTGGTCCCTTCTGTTAATACATTAAAGTATGAGAGATGAAGTCTCGCCATCCTGGCTTCAAGAAGAGATCCATATTTCTTGAATCAAAGAGAGGTGACCCAACAGAATGCAGAAATCTTTGTATAATATCCCTAATATCACATGCAAGTGAAATTTTGCTAAAGATCGTTTCAAAAACACTGCAACAGTACATTGACAGGGAACTGTCAGAGGTTCAAGGTGGATTCAGATGAGGGCAGGGAACAAGGGGTATCATTGCTGACATCAGATGGATCTTGGCTGAAAGCAGGGAATATTAGAAAGATGTTTACCTGTGCTTTATTGACTATGCATGGGCTTTCAGTTGTGTGGATCATGGTAAGCTATGGACAACATTACAGAGAAGAGGTATTCCAGAACACTTAATTGTACTCATGAGGAATCCATACATAGACCAAGTTGTTCAAACAGAACAAAGTGATACTGAATGGTTTAAAATCGAGAAAGGTGTATACAAGGTTTGTATTCTTTCACCATACTTATTCTGTCTGTATGCTGAACAAATAATTTGAGAAGCTGGATTATATCAGGGTTGGAAGAAGATTCATTAATAACCTGTGGTATACTGCTATCCAGTTGGTTCCAACTTAGCAACCCTGCTCTGGTAGCGTAGTGGTTATGAAGCAGGCTGCGAACTGCAAGGTCAGCAGTTCGAAACTACCAGCTGCTCCACGGGAGAAAGATGAGGCTTTCTGCTCCCATAAAGATTTACAGCCTCGGAAACCCTGTTCAGGATCGCTATGAGTCAGAACTGACTCGACGGCACATAACAACAACATACAGATGATATAACTGTGCTTACTGAAAGGGAAGAGGACTTGAAATAACTACTGATGAAGTTCAAAGACCACAGCCATTGGTGTGGGCTGCATCTCAATGTGAAGAAAACAAAACTCCTCACCACTGGACCAATAAACAACATTCTTATCAGTGGAGAAAAGATTGAAGTTGTCAAGGACTTCATTTTGCTTGGATCCACCATCAACACTCATGTAAGCAGCAGTCAAGAAATCAAACGATGTATTGCATTAGGCAAATCTGCTGCACAAGACCTCTTTAAAGCGTTCAAGAGCAAAGACGTCAGTTTGAAGACTAAGGTGCATCTGACCCAAGCCTTAGTATTTTCAGTAGCCTTATATGCATGTGAAAGTTGGACAATGAATAAAGAAGATTGTAGAAGAATTGTTGCGTTTAAGTTATGGTGTTGGAGGAGAATATTGAAAGTGCCATGAATATTGAAAGTGCCAGAAGAACAAACCGATCTGTGTAATCAGAGGTGTTGGGACCTTGAATGACTTTTCTCCATCAGCCCTATCTCTTGGCCCTCTGTGACCTCAGTTCTCAGGACCAGCTGGAAGTTAAGCCACAGGGAATTGGAGTAGACAAGGGTGGAGGGTAGGAGAGAAAGATGGCAGGTTGGCCACTTGTGCATTCCTCCTTACCCCTCCTCCTGTGATCCCACCTACAGCCTTTGAGGCCCCCACTGCCCCTTCCACTACCCTCACCAAGCCCCCTGGACCATCATCTCACCCATGTCCAGAACAGGGCAGCTTGGGGCTCTCCTCAGCTCTCCTTGGGTCTGAAATGCCCTCTCCCCAATTTGTCCACTCTCAAGTCAAAGTACTGTCCTTCTGGTTTTCATCCCTCTGCCCAGCCAATGCATTCATTCATTCAACATGTAGTCATCTAGTTGAGCCCTGTGCTTGCTGCTGTATCAGGGTGAGCAAGATGGACAGCTATGTGGACCATTTCACTTACCCGTTGCCTGATTCACAGCCACCCCCTTCCCTACAACAAGAGTTCCCTTCTAGCACACTGGTGGGCACTAGGATGCTATGGGGATGGTGCAGGGCTTGGTGGCCAGAAATGAGGTAGGAGGTGGGACAGAGCAGCCTGGAGGTATGAAAGGGCCACTGGTCAATGTGTGAAGAATGGGCAGGAGGGGGAGGAGAACATTAGCAGCTTCCCAGCCTCTGCTTAATCCCCTGAGCAAATAGCAGCTCTGGGAGGTGGCTTGTGGCTGTGCCTTCAAAGGGTCCTGGGGATGGTGGGGTGGGGCGGCCAGGTGGGGGTGCACTGCTGCACTGGGTCTCCCCTCTCAGTTTCTGGAACTCTCACTTTGCTGGGGGTGGGGGGCTCAGTGGAGCTGCTTCTTCCTTCAAGAGGCTCTATGCCTGCTACTACACCTTAGACCAACGTCAGGCAGTGAGGCAGTGTGATATGGCTCACAGGGCAGATGGGACTGGGCCAGGACCTGGGGGACCTGGCCGCCCCCAGGATTGCTGCGCACCCCCCTCCCTCCTTGTCCTGTCTGCTTGGGCTGGTAGGCTTCCCAATATCTTCCCAGCTGGCCCTGCCCACTCCTGACGTACACAGGACAAGTTTAGGTCCCAGCATGCCCGTCCAGTCCCATTGTGGTCGCTGTGACCTGTCCCACCTGGGAGCCCCAGAGTGGGAAGGACAGAGGTGCGGCGGGAGGGGGAAGGGAAGGGGAAAGACGACCCAGAGCCCTAGAGCCCTGATGCATGCCCTGGGCTCATCTTGGCCAACACAGACAATGTGGGTGGCCTCAGGAAGCCCCCTCCCCTGTCCCAGCAGGGCTGCCATTCCTTTGTCTAAACCTTGGGCCACCTGTGTTTCTTCCTCACCACACAGGAATGTGTCAGCAGAACCAGGCACTCCCCACCGCATTGTCAAACCAGGCACAGGCCCCTCCCCACCCACCACCCACCGGACAGGCCCAGGCCTGCCCCTAACCAACTAACTGCCCCCTGCCAAGAGGCCAAATACACCTGTTTATCTTTGGGCTTCAGCCCAGGACAGACCTGACCCAATCCCTGACCACCTCCCACATCTCTCTCTTCTCACTCACCTTCTTTCGGGCTCTCCAGTTCACCTTCTTCCTTCTGCAAGTTTCAGTAGCATCTGTGTGTATGTGTGTGCCCTCCAGTTCAGCTCTGCAGGGGGACATACAGTGTCAGCCCAGGGGGGTCCCGTGCCTTCTTGACATCCAAGATGCCTCTGGAGCCCGGAGCCCGGGTTAGCCTGTTCTGTGGGTGGAGACAAGGGCTTTCAAGGCCTGAGCTCCTGACTTTCCTCCTTATGCCCTCTCTCCCTTCCTGGATTCTTGGCTTAGGGGACCCATTGGGGAGGAAAGATGAGGATGCTGGGAGGATGGGGAAAAGGCAAGATGTTGGGAGACCCATTGCTCTGGGAAGTGTTCTCCAACACTTGAGAATGAAATGGCAGATGCTTGTCACCTGGAAGGTGGGATTTGTAGGTTAGGATGAAAGGAGATGAGGAACCTGTTCAGAGAGCTTGAGTCATGAGCTCCAAGCCACACAGCTCAAAAAAGACTGGACAATTCAATGCAACATGTGATCCTGGGCTAAGACACTGGGACAGATAAGATCATCATTGGGACCACCAGGAAGATGAGAATGGGCTCTGGGGTCTGCAGCTTAGATGGCATTATTAGGCCCTTGTCAACTTCCTGGTTTTGATGGCTGTATTGTGGTTATATGATGTCCCTGGGTTACAAACAGGTTAAACACTCAGCTACTAATTGAAAGGTTGGAAGTTCAAGTGCACCCAAGGGAACTTCAGAAGGAAGGTTGATGATGTACTTATGAAAAATCATCCACTGAGAACCCTGTGAGCACAGTTCTCCTCTGACACACACAGGGCGCCATGAGTGGAATCTACTTATGAAAAATCATCCACTGAGAACCCTGTGAGCACAGTTCTCCTCTGATACACACAGGGCACCATGAGTGGAATCTACTTATGAAAAATCATCCACTGAAAACCCTGTGGGCACAGTTCTACTCTGACACACATGGGGGCACCATGAGTGGGATCTACTTAGAAAAATCATCCACTGAGAACCCTGTGGGCCTTACTCTGACACACACAGGAGCACCATGAGTGGAATCTACTTATGAAAAATCATCCACTGAGAACCCTGTGGGCACAGTTCTACTCTGACACACACGGGGGCACCATGAGTAGACTCTACTTATGACAAGTCAACCACTGAGAACCCTGTGGAGCACAGTTGTACTCTGACACACACAGGGCACCATGAGGGGGATCTACTTATGAAAAAGCATCCACCGAGAACCCTGTGGGCACAGTTCTACTCTGACATACACGGGACCATAATGAGTGGAATCTACTTATGGAAAATCATCCACTGAGAACCCTGTGGAGCACAGTTCTACTCTGACACATACGGGGGCGCCATGAGTGGAATCTACTTATGAAAACTCATCCACTGAGAACCCTGTGGGCACAATTCTACTCTGACACACACGGGGCACCCTGAGAGGAATCTACTTATGAAAAATCATCCACTGAGAACCCTGTGGGGCACAGTTCTACTCTGACACACACGGGGGGCACCATGAGTGGGATCTACTTATGAAAAATCATTCACTGAGGACCCTGTGGGCACAGTTCTACTCTGACACACAGGGCGACACCATGAGTGGGATCTACTTATGAAAAATCCTCTGAGAACCCTGTGGGCACTTCTTCAATACACGTGGGGGCACCATGAGTCTGAATTGATTCCGTGGTCTCTGATTTTGTGGACTACAGTTATGTTGGGATGTCATTGTCTGAAGCATTTAGAGGTAAGGGCGTCATAGGAAGGGCAGTCAGGAATGAATAGGAGTTGTAGAGACCTCAAGAGACAGAGCAGAACTGCCCTGTAGGGTTTCCTAGACTGTAATCTTTACGGGAGCAGATGGCCAGGGCTCTTCTCCTGCAGAACCACTGGTGGGCTGGAACCACCAACCTTTGGTTAACAGTTGAGCACTTACCCGCTGCACCACCAAAACTCCTTTTGAATAGGAGTGACTGGCTCTAAATGTCCTGCATTCCACACCTCCATACTGCTTGTGCCAGAAGCCCCTTGATGCAGGATTCTGTTTGGGTCTCATTTCAGAATCACATAGGTTACTTCAAAAATGACAGAGGGCTGAGTACACCTCCCAGAGGCTCTGGTAGAATGTTCGGAAGGGACAGCCTAGCAGTTTTCTGAAGTTTTGGGGTAAGAACACAGCCCTGCTCTGCCGCTTCAGCCCTGGGCATCTCCTTGGGGCATCAGCCGGAGGCAGAGGGGTGATGGAGGGGCAGAAGGTGACCTGCTCATCAATCCAGGGCTGAAGGTTGATCCTGGCAGTTGAAAACTAGAGTCCCTTGGCTCCCCACTTGGGGCCATCACTGCTGTGTAGTGGAGAGTGAGGAAAAAAGGTACTTGGGGAGGGAGAGCATTCCACTCAGCGGTGGCTGGAGGCTCCAAACCATCAAGGGGACAAGCTGGCTTCTGAGCTCCAGAGGCTCCTACCCCGGTAGGCCCTGCAGCGTGCCCAACTGAAATATTTGGAATAATTAGCAAGTGAAAGCAGCAAGTTAGCAGAGTGAATGCCCGCTTGGCCCGGAGCCCGCTGAGTGCAGGAATGAAAGGAGTGGTGGGCAAGGGGGTCTGCAGAGACTGGCCAGCACTGTGGCAGAGTATCCTGTGTGTGCATGTGGAGATGCTGTGCACCAGGTGCATGGGGGACCAGAGGCAGGGGGTGCTGGATGGGAAGGTGAATTACAGGCCAAGCTGGGGTGAGGGACTCGCAAGGTGCTGATGGAGTGTCCCCCAAACATACAAACATACTGTGTCTTAGTGTCCGCATCAGCACTGTGGCAGGCAGATCGTTCACTGAGTAAGTTCTAGAGAGGGTCTAAGCATTCCCCCGCTTCCTAGAGGACTTCCTCCTTCCCTAGCTTGAGCTGGGCCTGGAAGGGAAGGTCTGAACCTGTGGGGCTGGGACTCTGACCTCAATGCCCACACACCAGGAGAGGTCCCAGGGAGGCAGGCACTGGAGGCAGGCCCAGACTGGGGCACAGGGCTTGAGCGGGCGAGCCCGGGCAGGCCCTGGAGGTGGGGGACGAACCCTGGGCACACATAGGCCTTTGTGAGTCTCCAGAGGCCAGGCTAGGGGGAGTAACGCTTCACCTTCTTAGTGTGATGTTGCCTGCTCCCCAGGGCTGTGGGCGCGGTTCTCCCCATTGCGCAGATAGAGGCGCTGAGGCCCAGGCCTCAGAGGAACCCCGAGGCTACTTCTCCCTCACATACTCCCGAGGGAAACTGAGGCTGTGGGGAGGCCCCCCTGTGGCTATCCCACCTTCCTTTCAGCTGTGCCCTCCTCCTTGGGACAGTGGAAGAGAAGGCCTCATTTCCCAAACTCTCTCCTTTACTTCCCCCCACAAAAAGCCCAGCCCAGGCTCATTTTCAGGTTTAAAATTTTTTTTATTTAAAATTTTTTTTTTATTGTAAATAGATTTCCATGAAAAAGGTTAAATTGCCCCTTGGGGCAGGAGGGGGGATGTGGGACACAGCCGGGGTAGGGGCCCAAGTGCAGGCAGGGGAGGGGTCACTCCCCACTCTTCCTGGTCCCAGTGGTTCCAGCCAGCTTGGTCTCCCTGTTAAGTCTTAGCTATAGCTACGTGCACTACATTAGTCTGTCTGTCCCCCTCCTCAGCTTGGCTGCCCCTGTCCCGTCACTGGAACCCCAACTTCCTACAGTTGCTGCTCTCAGTTTCAAGTGGGATGCAAAAATTAGGATTTATATCTTCAGCTGGGCACCTCAGAATGGAGCCAGGTGAAGACCCTAGAGACCTGAAGGAAGAGAGCCTTGGCCCCCCTGCCTGGGTTTCAAGGAGTTTGTCTCCTTAACTTGCCCCGCCCCCACGCCTGTCCTCTGCCCACCTCCCCCATCCACTGCCCCAGGGAGGCTCTGCCGGGAGAGGCCTCTAGGGGGTTAATTTGCTGTCACCTAATTAGCATCTGTTGTACCAGGGAACTTTCTCTGGATAGAGACCTGGGGAGGGAGGAAGAACGGGCAGTGAGGCAGGGGTTGCTCTGGGGGAGGGCCCCTTTAGGCCTTGCTCACACAGCGCAGGGTCCTGGGGCGGAGCAGACAAGGCTCTAAGAAACACTGTGTATGTGGGGGGCTGGGAGGCACTGGGCCTGGACCCCTAGTTCTCAGCCTCCTGGGTTTGAATCTGAGGGCCGCCCAGCCTCAGGAGACCCTGCCCAGCCCCTGCCTGGGCGGTGGGGCATCCAGGAGCCTGTGTTGGGGGGCAGTTCTGGGCCCTGATGGGCACTGTCCGGAGATGGGGTTGGGCCTGGCCTCTTACAAGAAGGCACCCACACTGGTCCAGTCCTGCAAATCGGTGGCTAGGGTAGCATCCCCCGCCTCAAAGAGGGGCTCCGGGGGCAGACAACCACTGCCACTTTCATCCCACGGGTGCTGCAGGAAGGAGGTGGCCAGGAAGGTCTCGTCAAAGTCCAGGCTGTCAGCAGCCTGCTCCACCAGGGGCCCCCAGGTAGCAGGGCAGTCGATGTGGCGGCCGTGGACCGTGAGGTCCACGTCGCTGTGTGAGGCAGGGCTCAGCGGTGGGCTCAGCTCCAGACTGTCCAGGGAGCCCAGCTCTCCACCCAGTGAGCCCGAGTCAAAGATGGCCTCCCAGTCAAAGTTGCCTTTAAGTGGCTCCAGCTCGCCCTGCTCCTCTTGGGTCAGCAGCAGTGTGCTGGGCGGCCTTGGGACCTTGGCTACCCTCTTGGGCAGCGGCTGCTTGCGCTTGTGCCCAGACCTGCTCTCGCCCATTGCCCAACCCACCTCCCCCGTAGCCTCTTCGAACTCCCGCAGCAACTGCTGGGCCTCGCTGTTGACGGTCAGTGGCCCAGCCCAGGGGGCAACACTTGGTTCCTGGGAGACCTGGCGGGCGAAGGCAGGGTGGATGTGAACTGGGGGCAGCCGCCGCTTCTTGAAGGCCCCGCTCAGCAGCCGCTCAGCGTACTGGGGATCGATGCGCCAAAACCCCCCCTTGCCAGGCTCATCCTTCTCCCGGGGCACTTTGATGAAGCACTTGTTCAAGGACAGGTTGTGTCGGATGGAATTCTGGGCACAGGGAGAGAGTAAGAGAGAGAGAGATTGTCCGCCAGCCCCAGAGAAGGGTAGGAGGTGAGGTGGCACCTAGTTCTGTTGCACAGCCCTCAACCCCCGCCTCTTCCTCCCCACCCCCCATGTCTCCTTCCCAACAGAGGAGGCGGGGGATGGACACACTGGTCTGGGGCTGGGACACCAGCCACAGGGCACAGGGAGCCGGGAGTGCAGTCAGGGGCTTTTGTTCCTGTTGCTGGGATATCTGCGGGTTCAGTCATCCGAGGCCTGAGCCACAGGGTGGCTCTCAGTGCCACCCCCATCGCCTGCCCCCCTCCCTTACCTCACTGCTCTCGAGGCCTCTGGCCAAAGTCCTCAGCTCCCCCAGGGCCTGGACCCCACTACTTGATGTCCAGGTTTGGTTGGCCCTCTGTTTGTAAAGTGAGGGGGTGGTGAGGGAAGGGGGCTAGGCGACTCTGTGTGTGTGTGTGTGAACCAGTGACTGTCCTTGTATGTTGAGCCAGCTGCTGGTCTGGGCCCTCACCTCCCAGCACCCCCTCCTTGGACTCAGCCAAAAGCATAGCTTATTTCTAGAACCCAGGGTAGGGCAGGATGGGGGTCTCTGCTTCCTCTCCCAGGGCCTGGTGGTCAGAGCCCAAGCAAACAATGTGTCAGGGCTGGAATGCAGTTACTTGCCCCCATGGGCACCCTAGGGAAGAAACTCTGGCCAGCCTGGGTGTCCTTGGCATCTGTGTCCCCAACCAAACTAGCTCCTGATCCTGTCAGAGGAAGACTCAGGGCATTATTTGCTCTCAAACCCACTATTCTGCCTGTTGTTTGTAGGTGCTTAATGTAGTCCAAACCATGCTGGTGGGCGGCGGGGGAGGTCTGGGGCTAGGTCAGCAGGACATGTGGGTGGGTAGTGCCCCCAAGGTGGGGCTGGGATGTTTACATGGTGGCTGAGGCCCCTTGGCTGCTCTGTGCCATGTTCCTGAGACTTGGAACTTGAAGCAAGAGCGGCAAGCAGAGCCCCTGTGGAGAGCAGCAGGCTCAGGTAATTGTCCCCCCAGGGAGGTTGGCTGAGAGGAGGGGTAGGAACGGAGGCAGGAAGCTGGGGTGGGGGTGGGGCAGGGGGCTGGAAGGGCAGCTTTAGGAAGGCCCCCACCTTCTCCAGAGAACACAGATGCTTACACTCCGCTGCCCTGGCCCACCCTCGTGCCAGGAGAGGTGATGCAGCACCTGGCAGGGGTCCTGCTGTGACAAACTGTCCTTGGGCAGGGGCTGTGTCTAGGAATTTTAGGACTTGGAACAGTAATGTGTCCTTACTCCCCCTACTGCATCCCCTCCCCGCCACCACCTTTTCCAGTAGGCTTGTCCCACCCAACTTCTAGCCCTGGTCTTAGACTAGGCTTGTTGGATGAAGGCCGAGTTCTTTCTCCTACAGCCTCAACGTCTGTGGCCCTAACACCTTCTTCACCCTGAATTCTCCATCTCCCGCCTCTCTGTAGCTCAAGAGAAGGGCAGCTTCAAGAACAGGGCTTCTTGGAGGACCTCCATCAACGGCCTTCCTCCTGCCCTCACGGCCTCAAACCCACGTGGACTATTAATCTGGGGTGGGCGTCCTGGGAGGGAGTCCAGAGGGGGGCATGGGAAGGGCTGGGGAGGGAGCAGTCGCCTCCAGCACCTCCCCTACCTGCCAAGTGGGATCAGCATGGCGGAAGTAGCAGAAGTTGTCCGTGATCCACTTGTAGATGGCCGAGAGGGTGATCTTGGTGGCCTTGCTGGCCTGCATGGCCATGCAGATAAGCGTGGCGTACGAGTAGGGCGGCTTCACGTGCGGGTTAGTGGCGTAGTCCACGTCGTCGGGGGGCGGGGCCTGTAGCCCCGGGGGCGCGCTCCGCGACGTGCACGACGACGTGGGCTTGCCTGGCGTGTGCGGCGGTCCCAGGCAGGCAGGGTCTGCCGCCAGAGGAGAACCCGGCGCGGCCGAACCTGGCACCTGGTGGTAGCCATGGGGGTCGGCTCCTCCCGGAGGAAGGGTAGGGGCCTTGGCGCTGAGAATGGAGAACTCCTGCAGCCATTGCAGGCTGGTCAAGCTGTCGTCCAGGGCGTCGGGCTCCTCTCGACCGACCTCGGGCGCGGCCTCCTCCGACGGCCCAGCTCCGGGGAGGCGTAGCCAACTCTCCGCCATGTCTGCGCGGGCTCTCCGAGGGGGCGGTCACCATCCACGGTCTGAGCCCAGGGACGCGCCTCGCTCGCCGGCCGCTGACCCCGCGGCTCCAGTTACTCGGCCGCTGGGACGCGCGAGTTCATTGCTAGGTCCAATGGACGCCGCCTGCGAATGAGTATTTGGTCACCTGTAGGGACCACAGAGGCTGAGCGCTTTTCCTCACCCCAGATGAGAGGTTATGTTTAAGGGAGTTTCTGCTCCCCCCAAACTGGAGAGGATCTGTTAGTGCCTGGATCGGGGGAGTAGGACCAGTGCCTTCGGGTTAAGTCACTGCGGCGTCTACCTCTTCATTTTCTCCCCGAGGTTTTCCAGTAGATCATAAGCCAAATGTGGGAAGACAGCAGGGGCACCCGTTTCTCCAAATGGGTGGAAAACCAATATCCTCCCCAACAAATGAAAATGGGGCGAAGGGAAAGCAGTATGAGGGGGCAGGTGGGGGGCCCAGGAAGGTCGTCTGATCCTTTAAAAGTGCTTTTAGATTGAGGGGATCCCGGGAAAGGAAGGGAACGGGAGCGAGGAGTGTTACCCCCACAACTCCTTAAATGTCAATCCCTGGGTACCCTACTTCCGTCGGCGTCGGATGGGAGAGCCAGCTCGGTACCCTCCCAGCCCTTGGCCCGCGACCCTCCCGTCCCTTACCTGGCTCAGAAGGCAGCCTGGGCCAGAGGAAGGTTCTGGAAGAAGTTCCTCTCACCCCACCCCGTGGCTCTCCGCCCCCAGCTCAAGGGCCCTACCGGTACACCTCCTTGCCCCCCCGCCCGACGGCGCCTTTCTGAGCACCCGTGGCCCGGAGACCGGCATTAAGTAGCCGCTCCAAAAGGCTTCTCTTGCTTCCATGGCGACGCTCCGCCCTTGTAAACAGCTTCCACTACTGCCATTGGCTAGCACGTCTCCTAGGAGACCGCGACACCTTCCAGCGGTAACTCTCCGCGCTCTCCCTCCTCTGGCCGCGCTCTCCCGCCCGCCCAGCCCCCCGCGACTTCCCGCCCGCGGGCCTCGCTCTCCCGCCCGAGGCCGCGAACCTCTGCTGCCAGCTCCACCCGGAAGCCCGGGCGAGGGACCAGATTCGGGAATCGTATTCTTGGGGTTTACTTTCCTCGCCTCTGGGCTGCGAGTGTCTTTCTCAGGTTTCCGCGAACTTTCTTCTCTCCCGACCCCAAGTGTCGTCTCTGGTGCTCGGCGATGCCACCTGCCGCTGGTGTCCGCAGAAACGCCACACCGATCGCAGACACATAGAGGTGGGTAGGGCAACCGGTGTTTCCCGGAAAGCGGCGCCTCCCCACTACTATCCCAGCGAGGGAGGTGATATTCCAGAGGCTTCTGCGGAATCTCTTTTCCGGAGCCGGTGGGGGACTCTGAAAAGCTGCAGATGGGTCGTTTGCCCCATTAATCTTACCCACCTTTAAGCGACAGGGAATAAGGGTAGAGGGACACTAGGAACGGCAGCCCGCCTTCCCCCCTTGGCCTGGCCTCCCTCCTGTCACCAACTTCCCTGTTCTTTAATTATTGAGGGGCTGCGTGTTGGGAGTTCTCCGGTTTAAGGCGACAGCAGAGGGGGTGGGGGTGGGGCGCCGCAGTCAGGTCTCTGAGGGCAGAAAGGCCGATAACCCCCACTCGGAAGCAGGGCTTTCCCGAGGTCTTGCACTCTCACCTCTTCCCTAGATTCCCTTGAATAAAAATATCAGAGCCCGGTAGAGTCAGGCAGAGCAGTCACAAATAGCTACGGTCTCTGTTAACAGCGCTCCTTCCCTTGTAAACGGTTTTATTCATTTTTGAGAATCATGCAGCAATCCATAAATATTGCATCCTTCACATCCTCTCTGTAATGTGCCCACGTGTGTCCTCCAGAGAGTAAGGAGTGCACAGTGGCACAAACAAGCGCGTACGCGCGCGCACGCGCACACACACACACACACACACTTGCACACTCCAGGTGTGCAGATGTAAAAGCAGAGTGAGCAACCAGCATGCCAGGGACCAGCAGACACGATCCTCTGTCTATGTAAGTGTGTGCCCAGAGATGCCCCATTGTGGGCACCAACTCTACTGGGGTGAAACAAACAAAAAAAAACGATGGCTCAATGAAGAAGCTGGAATCCTGACTCCACCTGAGGGCCCTAGGGAGGGGCACTCAGACCTTAAGGGCAGAAAGGAGCCCTGACCTCTGGGAATCCTATCCTCTGTTCCCTCCAGTGAGAAGCTAGGCTCACCCCAGCCTCTCTGGCAAACTGTTTTTGAAGGACTGGAGCAGGAGGGTGGGCCCTAACTTGGACCCTCTCAGGCTGACTGATGGCAAGCCCTTTGCTTGGTATGTTCCACTTGCCAAAGAATTAACTGGAAGCTGAGGTCTGAAACTGAGAAACAAGGAGTGAAAGGATCAGTGGTAACTCAATGTGTCCATCTGGTAATGTCCGCTGAGGCCCAGGCCAAGATCCCCCAGGGCTTTATCAAGGAGTGTTCTGACACATACTCATCCTAGATGGCCAAGCACATCCTAGGAGGAAGGACCCAGATCCCAGAGTAGGTAATTGCTTCCTCATAGGATTCCTGGCCCTGTGGCTACTGTTGACCTGACTCTCCTTCATCTCAGCTCCTTCCTGGGAGCCTCCCAAGTTACACCACATTGTGAATACTACCAGCAAGGCGGGGAGGTGGGTCTCACTCACACAGGCTCCCCACTGCCTGCTGCTTCTGGAGCTCTAACTTGAAGGAAATCAGAACTAGGTTATTGCTTACCTCATCCTGGTCAGATATGAAAGGGACTATAAAATGCTGAGGGGAGAAAGGAGATGAATAGGGCTGCGGTGGCAGCACCCACTGAGGTATTCCAGAGAGCGGATCATGGAAGTCCAGGCCGAAGCTTTGATCCAGGCTTGGCTATATCACATCTCAGCTGGGACAACAGAGTGTGCCATGCCACCTGGCGGTGCAGGTCATTCCCTCCCTCCTGGCCTGTACAAGGGTCCCCTGGTGCTGGGCTTTTTCAGGAAGACTCTGGAAAAGGTCTTGGGAAGCTCTTCTAGAGTAGCAGCGCCCAATACTAAGAGAATCTGTCAGGAGCGGAGCCAAGGGTGCCAGCCTTCCTAGGGACCGTGATACTGAACTTTTCTCAAATAATCCCATGTTCCACTACATAACCACGTGTTTCCTACAGACCAAGCATCTCTCCAAGAGCTGGTGGTGGTGTTCACTGCTAACACCAGGGTTGGGATGGGAGTGACTCAGCTTCGGTTAGCCTTGCTGGTTCAGGTTTTGGTGTATAATTCCATTGGGATGGGGATACATGATTTGAATGACACGA
Organism: Chrysochloris asiatica; assembly: GCF_000296735.1. Classification (NCBI taxonomy): domain Eukaryota; kingdom Metazoa; phylum Chordata; class Mammalia; order Afrosoricida; family Chrysochloridae; genus Chrysochloris; species Chrysochloris asiatica. Next base: position 6,524,024 of record NW_006408650.1, on the reverse strand, counting down.
CCTCTAAATCTCTCAAATAATGAACCTGTGAAAGGTTCTCTTAAGTTGTAGGGACTCAACCCCTTCACCCATCAGGCTCAGCAGATCCAGAAGGCAGGGGGCAGGGGGGTCCTCGAGGGGATGGTCTTGGCCTTGGCCATGTAGCTCCCAGACCACAGCTGCTGCCTGGATTTAGCACAGGTTCTTCTGGGGCACCTGGGCACTGGTTTGAGAATCACCTCTCAAAGCCTATTTCTACAACTTGTAACAAGAGGGTGGAGACGGGCAACAGGGTGAAGAATCCCACACACATCACAGGCTGTGGTGAAGATGAAAGTGCTTATAGATGGCAGTGCCCATCAGTGCCTGGCACACAGATGTGGTCAGAAAGTGTGTCTCTTGAAGAGGATTCTTAGGGTGGAACCCCAGGCATTCGTGAATGCACCTGATCAGAAGGACCATCTTGACCTCAGGTTTGAGGTCTCCTTCCTAAGCAGACAGGCTCCGAGGCCAGGGGAGATGAGCTTTGCTATTGGGAGGAAGGGTTTTTCTGACCAACCCTTGGGTGGCCACCACTGTCCTGGGACTTGAGGGAGACTCCGTATCTGGTATGGCTGCTTCCCTTCTCACAACAGTTGTCCTCAGTCCCACCCAAACTAGTTTGAAATCAGCTAGGATGTCCCAGAGATTGTTCCAGAAAACGCCAGTTGGAAAGCCACGGAAACTCCGAGTTTTCTGGTCGTATCCCTAAGGGTATAAAAGATGCATAAGCCACAGCCAGCAAGTGGAGCTGACTCCACCTGAAGGTCAGACGTGCGGGCAGTGCTCTGTGAAGCCTGCCAAGGGTCCTGTGAGTCAGAGCTTCCAGTCACTGGGTGGGGGAGGACCAGGGGAACAGGAGGAAGAGGCTGGCCTCATCAGGTAGCTTTCACAGGAGGACTAGAGTCCACAGGGGGCTTGATGAGGATGCCCATGAGGCCAGCGGCTGGAGGACAGGACGAGATGGCATGTGAGGACAACAGGAAGGCCTGGGTACAGGGGTGGCACTCTTCAGACAGCGAGTGGACCCCACACACAGGGCCTGTCCTCGGGGTCCTCCAGGCTGCTGGGTGATGATAAGCTCTGGTGCTGAGTGTTCCTCCGACCCACAGCATTGTCATCAGCCTGCCAGGTGCCTGGAGAAGAGAGCAGGAAGGTTACGAGGAGCCAGAGCTTGGTCGAGGTCCAGACGGTGTCTCCAGCAGGGCAGCCCAGGAATTCAGCATGGAGCTCACAGGATGCTTGTTACCTGAGTGTCTAGGCATGTGCAAGCCCCTCTGCTCCCCAACCCCCTACACACACAGAGAGGGGGGCGGTGCAGTCACTGCCCTGCTGGGAGAGTGTCTCCAGGGTTCCTTTTTTGTGAACTTACCCTAGGAGCCACTTTGGTGTCTTAATTGTTTGGGTTTGAAGTTTGCCTATATGTCATTGTGACAAGGAAAAAGGAACTGGGGCTAGCTAAGAGCTTTTCACCCAGGCAGGAAGCGGTGGTGGGTGGTGGCAGTGAGAAGAGATGTTAATTTGGGCCCAAGTGTTACTGTTTGCAGTGGGAGTTGAGATGGGGCCCAGTGTTGGCTGCCCAGCAGGCTCCATGGACAGAGGGCCATCAGATAACGCCAGCACCCCTGCCCTGCCCTCACCATCTCTCTCTGCATCCGTTTGAGCAGCAATCAGAGGGCCCTGAAGCTCATCACCCTCCTCATGTGCACGAGGAGCACCAGGCTCGAGCCCCTCAGCAGCCTCTCCCCTCCAGGCACCACAGCCGCTGGTAGGCTTACTTCCTTATTCCATCTAAGCTATGGTCAGACCAATCCCAGTGTACTGCTTCCTAACTGTGTGTGAGACTGTGGGTAAGCCGCTTGACTCTGAGTCTTGGTGTCTCAGCCATCAAATGGGAGACAAGTACTTACCTCATGGGATTGCTGTGAGAGGTACATGAGGTAATTGAGGGGGGCCCAAAGCGAAGGGGCCGACACCCATGGTGTGCTCAGTACCTGTAGGAAACACAGGCCTAGTTCCTCCACCTCATGCCTGCCTTGCTGATTCATTTTTCTCGCAGCCCACAGACTGGCTTACTGGGTGTGTTTGCTACGGACTCTTTCCTGAAGAGAGTTGGGCCGACACTTCCCTGGCCCTGGAGAAAGGCTTCACTCCTCACGGTGGCTGGAAGGCCCCCTGAGCCTTGTCTCCTGGCACCCTCCATTCACCACGCATACCCTAGTACCCTACACTCCCACCCATTTCTCTCTAACTCCTCTGTTAAACTGGCAACTCCTCTTGGGCAGGGCAGTTTTACTCATTGTTGTGTCCCAAGATCCTAACACAGTGCCTGATCCAGCATAGGATGTACCTCAGGGACAGGCTGACCAACCACAGAAGGTGGTCTCAGGGCTCACTCTATGTCGAGTTCCAGGGAGGGCACTTGTGAATTCCTGGGGTCAGACCAGCCTAAGGCAGGAAACCCTAAGACAGGAAGCCCTTGGGGACCAAAGTGTTAGGGCTGAGTGGGTATGGACTGCATATTCCCCATGTGTGATAATAGTCCACCCGAAGGCTGTAACAGTCTGTGCTGGTGGACCCCTGGGAAGAGAAACCAGGGGAGCAGGGTCTTCTTGGGGACCTTTCCCACCCAAACTAGAGTATAGGCCATGGGTCAGAGGAAAGGGGCACTCTGGGTGTGACAGGATGAAGAGAAGGCAGTGTTGCCTTTGAAAACTGAGCAACCCCAAGCCAAGGTGAGTTGTTTGTTCATCTGTTAGAGCTCATACCTAGTCCTCAATGTTTATGGGGCAGGACTCCGGCACGGCGGCTGTTCAGTAGGAAAGACCAAAAGCAAATGGTAAACAAGAGAAAAGACACACACGCATGCACAGAACCAAAACAGTAACAGCAGCAGTGCCGCTGCCACGTCAGGAACATGGGCCCGAGACGTGGCTACTCGCCACTCTCAAGAGGCTGGCTACCAACTCCACCGTTAGTTATAGAGCCCTTAGTGAGGGCCCCAAACCAGCTCCTTCTGGAACAGACCCAAGACTTGAATCTGAAGTCTCCACTCTCCCTAGATTCCATACATGCTCAGGAAGGGGAGATTAGCAGCGAAGATGAGGCACCCTCTCCCCTGACAAAGACTCCAAAGGGCCCACAGCTACACCCTGCTGCCCTCTGCCTTCTCCTTAGGTTTGTTCATGGCAGACTGGCTGCAGGAAACAGCCTAGGAATGCTGAGGAGGGAAGGTTCCTGAAGTGAGTGCTACCATTTTGTCTGGCTGAAGCCAGTGCCCTTCAGCTAGGAAATGGAGCTTGGAGATTTGAAATCCTTTGAGGGAGAAAGATAAATGTACTGGCTGTTGTTGTGTTGTTGTGAAGTGCCATCGAGTCGGTTCCGACCCATAGCGACCCTGTACAGGGTTTCCGAGGGTGTAAATCTTTACGGGAGTAGAAAGCCTCATCTTTCTCCCGCGGAGCAGCTGGTAGTTTCGAACTGCTGGCCTTAAGGTTCGCAGCCCGATTCGTAACCACTACGCTACCAGAGCTCCTTATTAGAGTCCTGTTTTTTGGGAGAAAAGAGAACTAGGAGAGTGAAGAGACCTCTAGAGGCAGGTGTGGGAAGTACATGTAGGGAAACCACATGCCTTTTCAGAAAATAATGTAGGCTAATGACCTCCGCTGTGGGTTAATGCGCCAGACTGCAAAGCCTTTTGAACTGCACGGTCGGCAGTTCAAGCTCACCAGCTGCTCCTCAGAAACCCTATACAGGGTTGCTATGGGTCGGAACCAACTCTATGGCACTTAACAACAACAATGACCTCTGTACAGGTTTGCTATGAGTCAGAACAACAAACAATGACCTCTACAAGGAGCTCTGGTAGCACAGAGGTTACGAATCGGGCTGCTAATCTCATGGTCAGCAGTTTGAAACTACCAGCTGTTCCGCAGGAGAAAGATGCAGCTTTCTGCTGTCATAAAGATCCTGTACAGGGTCGCTATGAGTCGGAACCGACTCCACGGTACATACCAACAATGACCTCTACGAAGTCACTAATTAAATCCAAAGCTTGCTATTTCAAACAAATCCCTGTTTGTTTGTACAGTTTCTCCAGGTGAGAAAGTTAATTCTGATTTTTCCTTGGTCCTTGAAAGGTAAACTTTTCTAGTAGTATCTGGAGTTCTGAGCCTTTAGGAATTTGGATCTGCAGTATTTTTAGATTCTACTAGAGACGTTCACTCCTGCACAGTGCAGCTGGTTAAAAATAGATTTGTGTTTCCACTAACAAACCCAAATTGTCTTTGCTTTCCTACATTCTGCCCACAGCTCCTTTTCACAGAACCACCATTTCTCCAGACTACCAAATATTCTATCACATTCTTTCAAAGCACAGCTATGTTCTAGGTATGGTCTTGCAATTCAAATCTTCTTACACCAACACCTGTCCACTTAGATTTTCACCCTTTGAGAGCCTCTGGAAGCCGTCTCGGAACATACCACCCCTCCTGTGTGAAGAACCAGAAATCTACCCTTGGTCTTGGGGACCAAGTTGAGCCAGAAATGCCTTTGGGGAAGAGGGGCCGGAATGGCACAGGCATCTTCTCAACACCTTACAAGGGTGAGGCAAGGAGCCTGTGTAATCTGGCCACCAGCTGGGCCTCCCAGCGGAGCACGCGTGAGCATGGGTGGGTGGGGGGCACGGCAGAGGGAGAGCATAGCTGCTCCCCTGGGCTCCACTTCTCATGGCCTCTAGGAGGAGAGAGCATTCGCTTGAAGAAGGAAAGAGACTCAAGCGGAGGCCGGGACATGAGAAGCTGTCCAGATGAGGAACCAGCTGGCCATGGGGCCGTGAGGAGCCAAGCCACCCTGCAGATATCCCAGTCCTAAGCTGCTGGTGGGAACTGACAAGTTGGGTGTGAAGAGGCCTACTTATTCCACAGGGATCTACCCAGGTGGCGATTCCTGCTATTGAGCCAGCGTTTGGGGTGATGCTAACAGCAGAAGCAGGGAAACCTTTTCCTGAGAGCTGATCTTCCATCCCCCTTCCTGTAAGAGCCCCTGAGGCCTCTGGTGAGAATACTGTGAACACCCCAAGCACTGACCCCTCGTCTGACCAAACTCAGCCAGCTCAGTCACCACAAGGAAGCCTAGGGCTCGCTCCCCTCCCCAGTTCCACCAGTGGAATAAATATCAACAAGCAGGCTGGCCAGAGGGAGGGAGGAAGAGGAAGCAGCAGAGGAGGAAGCTCAGTTTCCACCAGCGGAGGGGGTTAAAACAAATCCCTGTAGCTCCCTGTGCCCCAAAGTGGGGGCTGCGGGAGAGCCCTTAAGGGTGGAAGGAGCCCCTTACAGAGCAGAGCTGGGGTGAAGCTGCCCCTGACACTAGGGCAGAGGCCAACCACACCTTCACCGGGGCATGGACCTTGGGAACGTCCCCGTCATCCTAGACGCAGAAGCTTCCCCAGTTATCTTTGTGGGGTGGGAGTTAATTTATTCTCACAATGACTTTTTATTGGACACTCTGCTCTGAGTATTGGGAAGGACTACAGGCTCTTGGCAGTTGGAAACAGAAAGCTTGGTGTCGGGCTGAGCAGAGCCGGGGAGGGCAGTGTTAGTTAGCACAGGTGGATGTGACCTTTCATACGAAGTCTACGGTACACAAATGAGTTTGAAAAGAAACAAACAGACGGACAGATTCACATTTGGCGAAAAGATGTGAAAAAACAAATGGACAGACAGAAGCCAGGTAAGGAGTGGGAAGGCGGGCAGTGTACCTTAGGCCTGACCCTTAGATTGACTAGCTGGGAGGCTGGCCTTGTGGGCCCATGCGCTCTCCTCCCTATGCCCCGGGGGCAGGTGGGACAGGATGGCCTCACTGAAGGTGAAGAGAACCGGGCAACGTCAACAGGACAGAAAACAGCTGAGGAACCCTTTCCTGGAACCTGCGCCCCCTACAGGGCTGATGAAGAGTGGCAGTCCACAGGAGGTGCTGTGGTTGGGCTGCCTCCGGCCACTTCGCTGAGCGAGCAAAGCACTGGACCCGTGAGGTGGCTGTTCTGAGGGTGAAGGAAGTCTTCCTTCGGGGTGTTTAAAAGGGTCATGAACACCACAGGGCGAACCCTTGGGCAAGTGCTCCTGGAGTCTGTGAATGGGCATGCTGTACTCTCAGTGTGCTGAGCACAGTTCCTTGCTAGGGAACCACTCGAGTCCTGGTGTGGCTGTGAGTCAATACGCTGGACTGCAAAGGGGCCCTGAATGGCAAGGTCGGTGGTTCAAGCTCACCAGTTGCTCCTTGGAAACCCTATACAGGATTGTTATGGGTCGGAACTGGTTCGATGGCACTTAGCGACACCACCACCTCCCTGGACTCAGAGTTTAGTATTGTGACACAGTATCGGGGTGCCTTCCTTCAAACACACCCTGATGAATTCTAAAAGTCAATTCTAAAGGCTTTAGGGAACAAAGCCACCCTGGGCCCCTGACCTCACCTTTGGGATTCACTGAAAACTCGCTGGCTCAGAAAGTATACTGGCCAGCCTACACAAGGTGGACTACAAAGTTGGTGGGAAGCACAAGCTCACCGGCTGCTCCTGGGAAACCCTACGCAGGGTCGCTGTGGGTCGGGACTGACTCGATGGCACTTAACAACAACACAACATAGCTTCCAAATGCCTCTCAGATCCTCACAGAGTGTATTTCCTTCTGAGGAGCTAAGCATCATCCTCGCTTGAAGGCTAGCTTGCCAGGACCTCATAGAGAGGTGGTTTGTCTGCCTCAGACTTCCTGCTGCTGAAAGCAAGCCCGAGCCACCTGACCTGCTTTCTGTGGGGCCGGAGGAGGTCGGATCCTAAGGAAAGGGTCAGCTCCTCATCTGCTGTCCTGATCTCACTCAGAGCAGGGGTGGTTCAACGAGACCTCCTCACTCTCTGGACAACTTGTTTCCAGCATCTTAGCACCCCCATGCCTTCTTCCCAGGAACTTCAGGGCCAGAGTGAGAGTAGGGGTCACGGGAGAGGGCGCGTCTCCCACCAAGTTCCTGTTCAGCAGACTGCCACTCACCGGGTAAGCGGACCTCAGAGCAGAGCTTATTGTCCAGTGCTTTCACGCTTGCGATGTCAAAGTCATTGTTATTGTCACACTCCGTACCTAGAAATGCGCTTGTCCTCTGGCCTGTAACGGAGTTAATGCGGTTAGAGAGGGGCTGGCTGTTACTTTTCTCTGCGTTGCTGTCCTTAAAATGAAAATCTAAAGGATGGAGACACACAAATCAAACCGTATGTTAAAAAAAAGACTAAGTGGGGAAAGAGTGGATGATAGAGGCCTCAGGCGGGGTGGGCGGGGCTGCGCTCTCCCATCGATGTGCTGCAGGAATAAGGTCACTGAGGGGGGGCCGTGTGCGGGAACCAGGCTCAACAGGAATAGGAAGCCGCTGGGTCAGGGAGTGGCTGCTGAGGACCGAGGCAGGGAAAGCTACTTGCCCAGGACTGTGTCTATCTGGGGAGCAGGGTGGCTGACCCAAAAGGCTTTACAAAATGAGTCAATTTGCCAGACAACAGCTAAAAGCTTCAGGTTCCATGCTTTTGCATACCAGGTCGGAATTAGCTACATTTACAGACTTGGGGTTTGCTTAATTTATTTTGTAGTTCTTAGTATGCAGAGGGGAAGGGGAGAAGATGGAGATGTTGGTTGCTAGCGCCCCTCCCCCCTTTATTCTCGGTGCAAGGGAGAGAAGGCATACATCCGCCAGGTGGGCTCTGACATGCTGGTTGGAACAACATGGAGGCCCTGCCCATCTTGGGACCAGATATTCAATGGATGAAGCAAGATAGAGGGATGACCTGCCGAGACCCCTGTTGGGCTGGTGGGTACAGCCTCAGCCTCATCCTTGCCCGCGGTTGGCCGGCCAGGTAGGAGTTGTCAGGTCGCATGCGCACGCTGAAAGTTCCCAAGCAGCGGCCAGCACTAAAGCAGAAGCAACCAGGCTGACATCTGCGGATGGCTGGGCCCTGAGTGCCATGGGGGTGACCTCCCACGGGGGCACCTCAGAGCAGCGCAGGGAGCAGGTCTGCTTCCAGGAACACCTGGGGGTTCCTAGCCCCTCTTCTTCCTTACTCAGTGGGTTGTTCCCTTTGTCTAGTTTGAACTGGAAACAAAACCCTCCCTGAATCATGATAGAACAATCATTACAACAGCCCAGAAAACGCTGACTGGGTTGCTAAAGGAGCTTGGGTCTGCTTCCCTGGCCAGCTCCTAAATCCCTCTGACTGCGGTACCATCGGTCTCAACGGAAGCAAAGCCAAACCAACTGCCAAAGAGTCCTTTTTCCCTCATAGAAGAAGCTGGTTTTCTGCTTCTCCTCAACAGCAGGGCTGCCAGAGTGACTGTGGGGCTCAGCAGAAAAGCCGTAACAAAGGCGAGGGGAGGTGCCCAAGAAGCCAGAATCTGCGAAATGTGAACACAGTCTCCTCATCCTGACATCCTGGGTTCTTTGTCCCAGAAAGAGCTGGGGAGGGCCCTGAGACCAGCCGACTGTCCCGTTTGATATGTCACCAGGAGATAACCTTCCCCCAACAGCATACATTGAACAGCACCCTGGAGTCACACCCACACCCTTTGACCTTTAAGGTGCACCCAGGAAAGGAATGTAAGAGGGGCAAATTACTGGGTCTTTTACCCTCTTCTTGCGTGGGGGATCCATCTTCTTCCTCTACAACATCATTTCCCTAGGACAGAAGGGGACAATGTGAGTGTCCAGTGCAGTTGGACCGAGTGGAGACAGCTGACCGCCTTCTGGGCTCTACTCCAGGTCCAGGTCAGTAGCATGCACTTCTCACGAGTCTGGACCCTAGTGAGCTAGATGCAGACTGCTCTGTGAGGCACGGTGAGGTGAAGACTGGTCAGAGCTGATCATAAAATTCCAGAATTCCCTTAGAATCCCAAACCTATCCAAATGCTCTTCTGAGATGAAGTGGCTGAAGAGAAAGTTCTAGTGACCCTGTAGACTTGTGTCCCCACAGCCCAAATGCCCGGGGCTCAGGCAGAAAGCATGTCCCTCATGCCTTCATGTCCCCAGGGCCAAGGTGTGCCTGGGACAAGATTCCCCTTGCAAATGAAAGACACAGTCTACAGATCTGGGGGCTGGAAGAGGAGTCCTGCTGACCAAAAGGAAGGCAGTCTGAATCTACCTCGAGGCTCCACGCTGCCCTCGTGGGCTGTCCCACCAAGAGAGAACTCCTGGAGAACGAGCTGCCCTGCTGAGTGAAGGCCTCAGCCCAGTTCTACTTGTCACCTGGGGGGCGGGGGGGTCCTAAGTCCGAATCAACCTGAGAGCACCCAACAACGGCAGGAGGAGTTTCCGGCCTGAAAGAGATGCCCCCTGAGCTCCCTTTCTGCCTGCCCTGCGGTTGCTCCCATGGCCCCTGGAGCACGGGCCTCTCTGCCTAGTCTGAGCAGGTCTCTTGGGAAGCCCTCAGGACATAGCTCCCCAGCTTTCGTTCACCCCCAACCCAGGAGCCCAGCTGGCTTACCTCTGCATCCTGTTCCTCGGCTGGGAGGCCAACAAAGTTGACATCTGGAGACTCCGGTGGCATCACCTGCAAAACACAATCAATGGCACGCTGCCCTTGTGGGCTGTCCCACCAAGAGAGAACTCCTGGCAGGAGGGGGCACTTCCAAGCCCAGTGCTCCCCAGTTATAAAACCAGGGCTATAACAATCACCCTAGACATGGAAGGAAAAGGCCCACAGAAGGGATTCTTGGGGGAAATACTGATTAGCTTGCTCTCCCCACAGCACTTCATCAGAGCACTGTGTAACAAGCACAGCAGACCTCTGATCCCCCTTACCTCTCCTTCCTCTGATGGGGCCCTGCTGGCAACCTGCGGGGAAGGGAGCGCCTCACCCTCTTCTTCAGGGCCTGGGGCGATATAGGAGCCGGACATGGAGGAGACAGTGTCCGTGCTGATCTGGGAGTGCTGGCTCTGCGAAGACGCCATGGACATGACCGACTGGGCCAGGCTGCTGCTGGCAGGGTCTTTGGGGACAGGAGTGGGAGGGAAGTGTGCACATCAGTACTAGGCAGTCTCTGCACCCAGGCAGCCCCTCCCTACAAAAGGTGGGAGACTGGGTTTTCCACGATTCTGCTACTTTACATTTCGGAGCTCAGAACTCCACCTCAGGAAGTTTTGAGTTTCCCTGTTGTCAAGTCACAGAAAGCAGGAAAGCAAGCCCCTTCCCTCTTCAGTCCTGCACCTGGGAGACCCTCCCTGTCCCAGAGGAAAGACCCTGGCTCCGTGCTCCCTCAGGTACCTTCTGGGGAGGAAATGGTGGATGAGAAAGGGGTCCCTGTGCAAGACGACTGGTCAATAGCTCCCGATGACGACAAGGTCAAGTTCTCACTTTCTGGAGTCACGCCACATTCCTGGAGAGGACACAAAGGGAAACTGAGTGAGGCAAACACGGAGGAAGGGTGAGAGGAAAGGGCTGCTGGAAGCTGAGCTGAGGGCTCTTCTATCAGCCCCTCCTCAGCCCCGGCCTGAATGCTGTCTCCCCGGGGACCAGCCGCCTTCAGTCAGCACATCCTGTCTGAGGCACAGCATCTGCTGGGCCTGCACAAAACCTGCGGCTCAAGTGACACAGGTCACCCAGCAGCTGGGACATGGGGACACCCCAGGTTTCCCCAGGATTATGAACTGCTTTCTTTCTGAAAGCAAAAGAGCAGACAACAGTAAGGTCCCTGCCTGCTGGGCTCACCACACCCCCATGCTATCTGTCCTGGAGTTCGAGCTCCTCATCCAGGCCTCCCATTCCTGACCCTGATCTGGACCATCTGTTACCTGAGCAGCACTGCGGTGCCAGACAGATGCACAGTGGGATTGGTCCTAAGGAACCCATGACTTTTCTCCAGGCCATTTTCTCACCCTCGCTCAGGCAAGGTGAGCTCTTTCTTGGTGAGCTCTTTCCTGACCCCATCTGTTGTCTCCTGTCTAATCCTCACCCCCCAGCCCCAAGTGGACCTTTGTGAAGCAAGACTCCCTGTATGGCTGGCCTGTGCAAAGTCCAAAGCGAAGTTCCCATAGTGAGTGCCCCTGGGCATGCAGGTCCTCCACCTGGGAAGCTGTTCCCCCCTTTCTTCTCGGGAGGAAACAGTCTCTAGATTCAGCTCCAATGCTGCTCCTTCTGGCCCTATTTCCGTTTCCCTCCGCTTACAGGCTCCTTCCTCCCTGTCCTCCCTCATTGTGGGTGCACTTATTTTCTGTGGTTCAAATTCATTCCTTCTGTCAGAAAAGACTTAACATCTGGTTCATTCTGATTCATGGCGTCCCATGTGGGTCAGGAGAACTGGGCCCCATAGAGTTTTAATGGCTGCTTTTTGGGAAGGGTATTACCAGATCTTTCTTCCAAGGTGGCTCTGGGTGGACTCAAACACCAAACTTTCAATTAACAGCTGAGTTCAGTTAAATGTTCACACAGCCCAGGGACTCGGTGAACAAATATTGACTGAATAGTAACTGTGTGTCTAGTGTTCATGGACATGGCCCTACTGGACCATGATGGCCCCCAATGACAGGAACCATGTGACCGTCTTTGCATGGATAGAATAAATCCCTGGTTACTAGTGTCTGTGAGGGCTGCTGGGGGAGGACGCCTGGTCTTCATCCACTCCCCCACCCAGGCCTCCCCAGAAGGCCTTCCCTCGGGGGCCGAGCTTCTTCTCAGGCATCTGCGTAGCTGTGTCCCTGAAGCTCCTTCTCTCCCTTATCCAAGTACCAGCTGACACACGTCTTTGACCTATTGTGTGTCCACCTCCCCCGACTCTACAATACAAGCTCCATGTGGGTGGGCGGATGGGCAGGCTTTCTGTACTTGTCTCCTACAGCTGCTGGTGGGTTGGGTGTGATCCCATACACTAACAGATGGGGGTGAGATGTGCTGCCTGAGACTTGAACCCAGGTCTCCTGCCTGGAAAGTGAGATTGCAACCACTCCACCCGCACGGCTCTCTAGCACAGAGAACTGAGCCTGGTAAACACGGCAGCTCAAGGCCTTGTTGAGTCAGTGACCCTAAAGGAAGCTTTGCTGCTCCCCAGAGGCCGTTGGGAAGGTGTTTGGTGTATAAATGGAAGCAGAGGACTTGGGGAAGGGGCCTGGAGCCTCACAGCCCAGCTTGAGGAAGGATGCCCGTTACCTACCTCTTCTAGATGCTGTACGGACGGTCTCTGAGAGAGGTGTGTCTCAGACTCGCTACAGGAATGCTCGTCATCCTCCTCATGTAACACAGAAGAATTCTGGGAAATGGACCTGGAGAAGTCGGGCGGGGGAAGAGACAGTTGCAGCCAACACTGACTGAATGACCAGGATTTCAGAGGGCTGCCCTGCAGGGGGCCTTAGAGGGAAACCAAATCTTAAGGGGACAGGGAAGGTGGCAACAAAGCGCTGCTGAAATGGATGTCAGAGGCCTCTGTTTTGGCTTTAGCTCCTTCAGTAACTAACTTCTGAACGTGGAGAGCACCATAGTTTCATCTATAAATACCTTTTTTCAGTGTGCCACAGAAACCACGTTTTGTGCTTAACTGGACTTAAAGGTTCAGCATCACAAGGTTCTTTCAGCCGTCAGACTAAGTGACGCCTGCCTGGTGAGACCCTCAGAGCGTCCCCCGTCTGTCCACAGTGCATACCTAGTGCATACTTTCCCTTCCTTCTACCCCTGGACTGCACACTTAAGAGATTGGCTGAGTTTGAATTGTCCTAAGTACCCAAACACCACCCACCGTGTTGTCCTCTCTCCCAAGGAGACTGAGAAGCTCCTTGGAGGTCAACACTAAGGAGGGAAAGATGGGTTGAAAGTGTCTCAAAGAATTCCAGGGTCAACTTGCTGAGAGCTGGTTACTCACTTGGAGAGACTGTTTTTGAGTTTGAGTCCTTGGTTGGTGCAGTCTGACAGGCGGTCCAGGGGGGAGAGTGTTCTGACAGGGGGCAGGTGGCCATCACTGCCGTAGGAAGGCAGCATTCCTGAGAGGTGGCCATCTCCAAGCACGTGAAGTGGAGGGACTGCTGGAGATGGTGTGAGGGGCCCGTTGAGGGCCTCCAGAAGAGATACCACTTCGTAGCCTGGTGGAACGTTCTCTGAGGACTGGAGGAACCAGAGGCAGGTTGAAAGAGTCAGTGAATAATCTCATGGCATGCGCACGTTTCTGACTCTACATTGGTAAACGGGCAGGTGAGCAAAGTGTGTGTGAGAGGCAGAGGACAAAGACAATGTCACACTCCGAGAGCCTGCCGATGAACTTTTTCTCAATGCCCATTTTTTTCTGATTGTAATGGAAATATATGTTGTATTACAGAAGATTTCGGGGGAAATAATCACACCTAAAAATATCTTTCGTTACCATTCCGGTGTCTTTTCTTGCATTTTTCCCCATAAACTGTTTACATAGTTATTGTTAAGTGTCATCCAGTCGGTTCTATTATAGCGATTCTGAATAGGTTTTCAGGTGAATTTGAACTGCCGACCTTGTGGTTTAAACTGACTTTGCGGCTTAGTGCTTTATCCCACAGCGTCACACCAGGAGTCCAGTCATGAACCACCTGTACAATTTTGTATTTTGCTTCGTTCATTGAACATAAAACCAGGTTTCTGAAATCTTTTCAGATCCTGTTTTCACAGATAGCGTAAGTTCCCTAACTGTCCTACAGTTGTTGTGTGACACTGAGGCAGTTGTGTGCTGATATTGACTCATAGAGACCCCAGGTGATGAAACAGAACAGCCCCATGGGGTTTCCAACATTCTCATCTTCAGAGGAGCAGCGTACACAGGATCTGAGAGGTTTGAACTGCTGATGAGCAGCCAAGTGCTTAAGCCACGGTGCCACCAGGGCTCCTACTGTTCTACTTGTGCTGGCCACTGGTTTGGTCCAACATTTCCTATTGTCAGCGATTCTTTGATGAGCATCCTTAGGTATGACTCTTATTCCCCTCAGATGATTTCCTTGGTTTAAAATTTTTAGACCTTGTGTTATTAGGTATGAATGCTTTAAAAGAAATTTTTTTTTTTAATTGAATTTTTGGACCTCAAATAAGGTCCCCACTGAGTAATTTCTACACCTGCTGCCCAGTAACATTTGTCACGTTTGCCACATTGGGTCACCTTTCTTACCTTTCTGGTGGTGGTTTCCAGGAAGCTACCGTCCCTGCCCCTGCCTCCACCATTCTCAGCTTTGCTTTAGGGTAACTGTTAACCCCTCAGGTCTCATGGGTGATTTGTTCTACAGGAGCACAGTACTCCAGGCGTTTACTGCTTATGAACCAATCTGTTATTTAGCTGAAAGGCGGTCCCCTGGGAGTAATTTCCCTTCAAAGTTGAAAGAGCAGCTCAGGACAATAGTCTCAGGGGTCCATCTAGTCTCAGTATGGATGTTTTCAAGATTCTTCATATATATAGTTGCTTTTTATGTATGTTTTTCTCCCCACCCTAAATATGATAGATCTAGTTACACTCCTCTTAGTAACAGTGATGGCCTACTGGATTGCTACTCTGCCTGCACACTGTCTTTAAAATCGTCTCTAATTTGAGAGGTGAAAAATGGTATTTTAATTTGTATCATTTTTTTTAACTTTATTTTTATATGAGTGTTAACCAGCTATGCTTCTTCTCAGACTTTGCTGCCCTTTACCCACTTATCTACTGTTTGACTCATGTTTTTATTTAGATGAGCTGTAAAAGACATTCATTAGCTTTCTGACAAATATGTTGTGGGGGCTTCTTAAAAAAGGGCAATTTGTTCTTTTGCCTTTTAACACGGGTCACTTTTCAGATCTCTGAAGTTGAAAATGTTTTACGTAGTACAATGTACCAGTCCTTTTCTTAGGCGTTTTCCATGACTTTGAGGTTTTGAGAGTTCCTTCCATCCGAAGTCAACTCCATAACTATCACCGATTGATTCTCAGCTTCCCTTTATTTTGTTGGGTCTGCTGGGTTTTAATATAGTTAACTAGTTACTCCCTCTGGAATTTATTATCGGATAAGGAGTAAAATGCTCAGCTGATTTTTTCCTCCATAAATAGCTGACTAATTATCCCAGTACCCCTTATTGCGTCGTCCCCCCCTTCCATCAGTGGGCTAATCTGAAGAGGCCGAATGTGTTGTAACTGCACAGCTCTGAGGGGACACCACCCCCAATGGTGCCTGTCGCCCACACTCTGAAATGAGGGTCTGTTACTTCACGGACTCTACTCCCAGTTGCTGTAGCCAGGAAATGGGAGAAAGCAAAAACAGTTACCTCCTTCAAGGATTCAAAGTAAGATAGTAAATTACATTCAAATCCCAGACAATCATTCCCTTGTTTCTGTTTGTGGGAGTTCAGAGCCAGACCCCCTGGAGTGTGCACTGTTAATAGAAGGCTCTAGAAAGGGTCAATATTAACTGGACACCAAGAGCCCAAAGAGGAAGACGGAGCCTTAGAGACTAGTGAAGTCAGCTGCTTCTGACATGCCTTATCTCAGTGGCTCGTTTCGGTGTGCCAAGGTTTTATGACATGTTGCAATGTCGTGTCAGGTGGCCCTGGTTCAAGGCTCACTTACTGAACTTACGGAATGTTCTTCAGAGTCGGACGTTTGCGATGAGATGATGGGGTTAAAGCTTCCTGGGGACAAGGGGCCCAGTTTTTTCCTCATAGCTCGGATCTGGAGCAGTGCCCGGAAAGCTGGGAAGAAGAAAGCAGGCAGTGAGGATGTTGTGAGGCAGGGAAGCGGACAGAAGCCGGGAGGGATGATCCCACCTGCCCCACCCACCCAGGCCGTGGCTTACGGAGCCGGCAGATGGGGCAGTTGTTGGCCTGGTAGCGCAGGGTGTCTGCACAGGTGTTACAGAGGCAGAGGTGACGGCAGGGCAGGATCAAGGTGTCCCGGACATCTGAGAGACACACCACACACTCGGCACTGTTGTCACTCACTTCATCCTCAGCCACCTGCCAGGGAGACAAAGCTGGCTGATGGCACAGAGGCCTTCTTTACTGACAGCTTGGCTGCAGAGCGGAGACAAGTAATGGGTGCAAGTCTTACACTTACAGCGGCCTTGACCGAAGCTGGGAAGGCGAGACTAACATGCAAGTGCATCCCCTGGGCCTCAGCTGTCTACTCTGAAGGGGCTCAGGAGACCACAGGTGAGCGTGAAAGGGCAGTGAGGGGCCCTGTCGGGAAAGTGACTTGAAAAGAGGAACCCAAACCACCTGGCAAGATTCAGTTTCTGCCCAAGTGCTAGAAGTGTAACCATCTGAGACAAGGGACAGGAAGATGCCCTGTTGACCCTAAAGGATTCTAGAGTTTGTAGGTGGGATTCCTGACTCAGATCCTTATGTAAGGAGTCCCCGGGCAGCGCAAAGTGCTGGGCTGATAACCGAGAGGTTGGTGGTTTCAGTCTACCCAGAGGAGTCCTTGTATGGTGCTGTAGGATAAGCACTGGACCACAAGGTTAGTTTGAACCGTAAGGCTGCTTGCTGGTTCACACCCACCAGCCGCTCCTGGGAAATCCTATACAGGGTCTCTATGAGTCGGAACGTACTTGATGGGACTTAACAACAACAACAGAGGTATCTCAGAAGAGAGGTCTGGTGATCAACTTCAGAAAAATGCAGCCATTGAAAACCTTATGGAGCACAATTCTACGGTGACATGTTGCTGTTAAGTGCCGTCGAGTTGGTTCCGACCCATAGCGACCCTGTATAGGGTTTCCAAGGAGCAGCTGGTGAGCTTGAACCACTGACCTTGTAGTAAAATGGCTTTGCAGTCTGACGCTTTAACCCACAGCGCCACCCCAGGTCTTCTTACTCTGCCTCCTGAGAAGAGCTCATTTGGAATTTTAGATAAAACTTACCTTGGACTCTTGGGTGTTGTACTTGTTTTCAATTCCATAGATCTCCTGGAGGAGGTAGCTGACCCCGTCTACCTGAAGAGCAGACAGGAAAGTCCATGGCTACCCCAGTGAGAGACTAGAGTGGGAATGCTCCCTCCCTCGTCTTTGGTAACCAAGGACTCCTGACTCACAACGGAAAAACTCAGGGGCCTGGAGAAGCATAGCGTACTTTTATTTACTTAAGTTTTCTCATTAAGAGAAAAAAAACATCAAATGTTTCCTTCACCCACCATTGTGTTCAACAGGGAACACAAAATGTCGTATGTCTGACAATAAAGCTTGTACCGCAGCCCCGATCGAGGACTGCTGAGGAAGGCAGAGACTACAAGCAGGGATCGCGTATCTGTGCTCACACAGATTTACAGTGGTAGGCAGTGGATTTATAGTGATTTTTTTTTCCCTTCATTTTGCTTATCTGAATTTTCTTGACTCTATACAATAAGCATTAGCTATGTAGAAAATTTATGTCTAGATATAAAGGCAGGGAAGAAATGAAAGGTGATGAGGTGGGCAAGGAAAATGACAGGGAGAGAAAATCAGAAGCAAAGAGATAGAAAGACTTGAAGCAGAGACCAATTCAGCCCTCCAGACCCTCCCCCAATTCAAACACACAGCAAATTTGCCCCTCCTGGGCATCTGCTTTTTAAAACCCACACCAGGACTTCAAACCAATTCAGCCCAGTTCAGTTATGGCTGATGAAGCAAAACCACATTAGATTCAGATTTGTAAAACGTGGGTGTACCACACAATTTTGTTGTTGTTAAATGCCGTTGAGTCGGTTCTGACCCATGGTGACCCTCTAGAGGGTTTCTAAGGAGCGACTGGTGAGCTTGAACCACCAACCCTGCAGTTCAAACTGATTTTGCAGTCTGGCGCATTAACCCACAGTGCCACACCCGGGCTCCACGCAATTAACTGGAAGGGGAAAAAATGGAGGCTGAGGCCCTGCTAGAAACTGAACTGCTCTCTTAGAAAGCAAGGCAGTATGCACGTTGCATAGCAACTAAAACTGTTGATTGGCAGAGTGGAAAACCACAATGTAAAGGATATGTTAATATAGTTATACTAAAATGCTGTTATTAAGTGCTGGCGCCGATTCTGACCCATAGTAACCCGGTACAGGGTTTCCAAGGAGCAACTGGTGGGCTTGAACCACCAACTTTGCAGGATAAATGACTTTGTAGTCTGACACATTAGCCCACAGCGCCACACCAGGAGTCCTATTAACCTCATTAAAAGAAGGGAAAGAGAAGATGGCAAGAAAGGGTACTAGGCAGGAGGGCTATAAAGGCCCTCTACAAGGAAGACGAGGCAAGACAAGTGAAACAGATGCAGATGATAGTCCCGGAATCCTGAGCTTCAGAAGGGACAGAGAAGTCCATTAAATGCTTACTAGGAGGGAAAGTAGAACAGACGTGGCAAAAAAAGAGAGACTAGTGACGTGTGCTGCTGACTAGACTCAGTGCAGCTATCTTCAACTTTTCTGAGCAACTTCAGAGACAAGACAGCATTGCGGAAACATAGCAGTGACTTGAAGAGATCAATGTGCGATTCTTTTGCTCGTTCCCCACATGCCATTGGTGACTAGAGGTATGTGGTAAGCCCTTACCCACATACACCCCCATTGAGGCTCCTCCTATCCCAGTGGTCAGAGCTGGATGGTGGTGAGCCGCAGTTTTGAGCCATGCAGTGATGAGCCCCATCAAAGGGAGTGGGGAGCCATCTGTACCAACGCTGGCATCTGGACTCAGGTGAGTGCTGCTGCAAAGCTGCAGAACTGGCCCAGCCTGGACTAGTCCGAACTAGGAGAACCACCTGACAGACATGCATTGTGGCTGTTCTTGTTAAGTACCGTTGAGTCGGTTCCAACCCATATTGACCATGCATAGGGTTTTCAAGGAATAGCTAGTGAGCTTGAACTGCTGACCTAGCGGTTCAAAACGACTTTGCAGTCCAGCGCATTAACCCACAGTGCCACACCAGGCCTCCTGAGCAGACGTGTGGAGAATAATAAAAGACGACCGCTGATTTGTACCAGTTGGTCAAGTGTGGTGTGATCATCTAGAACTTTTGTGAGCGGTTCTGAAGGTGAGAGAGTGCTAGGTGCTACGGAGGAATACTGCTTATGGGCAGAGAGAAGGGTGCTAATTTTTTTCTTGTATCCCACATTACCCTGGTGACCAGAGCACAGCCAGTTCCCAATTGTGTACCCAGTGAACTTTCTGTTTTTTCATGTGGCAGAGTGGCATCAAAGTGAGTGGGGAGCTGGCAGCACCAGCCCCAGACTCGTGGGACCTCTCATCCTTGGCTGCTGTCTGGGGCAGAAATACCCTGATCCCCCAGGTGCCTTGGGGGTCTTTTGGATTGGGGGCCCAGCACAGACAACACCTAGCCTTAGAAGAACTCCAATGAGGGTTGGAGGGCCACTGTCTCACCCTTTGCTCATTCACCACATGGGGCCCCTGACAATCAGGACACCCCAGAATTTTTTCCTCTCTGGGTGCGACACCTACCCTGTTTTTCCCCCTTCATTAGTTTTGTTTGTTTATTCCTTCTCTCTTGTGGTTGTTGTTGTTAAGTGCCATCGAGTCGATTCTGGCCACCAGCTCCAAGGAGCAGCAGCTGGTGACCTTGAACCGCCAACCTTGCAGTTCAAATGGTTTTGCAGTCTGGTATATTAACCCACAGTGCCATACCAGGAATTAAAAGAATTTATAACCTGATCAATTTTACAAAAAATACTAATTAGAACAAACAACAGCAGAGAGCAACCTGAAATAGACACAGACAGCAACCACCCAGAATTCACTGCAGATACAGAAGTATCCAAAGTAAAGCAAACATACAAGACTGAAAATAGTGAACTACAAATACCAATTGATAACGAAGACAACTACAAAGCAAAAACAAGGAAAAGTGTAGTTATAGAACTATGAGATGGCAAAGAAATTAAAGTAGATTTCAAGATAAAACAAGCTTTTAAACTGGAGAAGAAACTAATAAATTAGAGGGTAACCTCAAAGAAAATTAATACACCTTCACATCAAATCTAGAAAAGGGGAAACCATAAAGATTTGGGAAACATTCCAACAATAGCAATGAAGAAAATGACAAGAAAATGCACAGACAAGAAGAACTCAGCACAGACAATCAGGTGGAACCAGCAGCACCACAAAACACTCAGCAACATGACAATAATCAATGAATACCTATCAATAATTACACTGAATGTCAATGGATTAAATGCACCAGTCAAGAGACAGAGAGTAGCAGAATGGAGAAGAAAACAGGATCCTTCAATATGCTGTCTACAAAAGGCATACTTTTACACACAAAGACAAAAATAGATTAAAAATTAAAGGATGGAAAAAACTATATCAAGCTAATGACAATCAAAAAGAGCAGGAGTGGCAATCAATATTCTCTGATAAAATAGACTTTAAGGCAAAGAGCAACATAAGAGACAAAGAAGGACATTCTCTTAAGATTAAAGGGTAAAATGAGCAAGAGGACATAACCATCATAAATATCTATGTCCCCAATGAAAGAGCCTGAAAATGCATAAATCAAACTCTAATAGAATTGAGGAGTCCTGGTGTGGCGCTGTGATTTAATGCACCAGACTGCAAAGCCGTTTGAACTGCAAGGTTGGCGGTTCAAGCTCACCAGCTGCTTCTTGGAAACCCTATACAGGGTTGCTATGGGTTGGAATGGACTCGACAGCACTTAACAACAACAACAATAGAATTGAAGAAATAGACAACTCTACAATAATAGTTGTGGTTGTTATTTTTAACTGTCTTTGAGTTGGATCTGACTTACAGCGACCACGTATAAGGCTTCCTTCCAAGGCTTTATATCTTTGCGGAGCAGAAAGCCTCATATTTCTCCCATGGAGTGGCTGTTAGGCTTGAACCACCGACCTTGTGGTTTGCAATCCAGAATCTACTGTATGAAGCCACCATGCTCCCCACAATAATAGTAAGACAGAACAACTAGAGAGACACTCACCAGAGACAAAGTAGAACTAAACAGCACAATGAACCAATTTGACTTCATACACCTATACAGAGTACTCAACCCAACAACAATACACGTGAACACTTTCCAGAACAGACCATATGTTAGGCCTCAAAGCAAGCTTCAATACATTAAAAAACACTGAAACACTACAAAGCATCTTTCAAATCATATTGCTGTAAAATTGGAAATGAACAATCGGAAGATCAAGGGAAAAATATCAACTACACAGAAATTGAGTAACACACTGCTTAAAACCTACTAGGTGATAGAACAAATAAAAAATTGCCTTGAAACAAATGAGGATGAAAACACAACAAACCAAAACCTTTGGGACACAGAAAAGTAGTGCTGAGTGGGCAATTTATAGCAATAAATGTACGCATCAAAAAAGAAGAACGAACCAAAGTCAACACGTTAACACAACAGGATGCGAACAGATGACTTTGCTGGTGAATTCTACCAAACAGTCAGAGAAGAGCGACGCCAGTTCTACTCAGACTATTCCATAACATAGAAAAGAATGGAAAGCTCACGAATGTACTGTATAAAGTGAGCATAATCCTCATACCCAAAGCAGGCAAAGACATCACTAAGAAAGAAAATTATAGATCAATATCCATCATGAACACTGGTGTTGTTAGGTGTAGTCGAGTTGGTACCAATTCATATAGACCCTATCACAGCAGAACAAAATACTGTCCAATTCTGTGTCAACTCAGTAGTTACACCTGCGCCTATTGCTGCTTGCCACTGTGCCAAGCCATCTCATTGGGGGTCTTCCTCTTCTTGGCTGACCCTCCACTTTACCAAGCATGATGTCCTTCTCCAGGGACTGATCCCTCCTCATAATATATCTGAAGTATGAGGGACGAAGCCTCACCATCCTGGTTTTTAAGACATTCTGGCTGTACTTCTTTAAACACAGATTGGTTTTTAATATTCTTCTCCAACACCATAACTCAAATGCATCGATTCTTCTGTGGTTGTCCAACTTTCACACGCATATGAGTCTAATGAAAATACTATGGTTTAAGTTACGCACGCCTCAGTGCTCAAAATGACATCTTTGCTCTTGAAAACTTTAAAGAGGTTTTGCGCAGCAGACTTGCCTAATGCAAAACATCATTTGGTTTCTTGACTGCTACTTCCATGAGTGTTGATGGTTGATCCGAACAAAATGAAGCCTTTGACAACTTCAGTCTTCCTTCCACTTATCTTGATGTTATTTACTGGTCCAGCGGTAAGGATTTTGGTTTTCTTTACACTGAGTTGCAACCTATACCAAAGGCTGTGGTCTTTGATCTTCATCAGTAAGTATTTTCAGTCTTTTTTTCTTTCAGCAAGCAAGGTTGTATCATCTGCATACTGCAGGTTGTTAATGAGTCTTCCTCCAATCCTGATGCCATGTGTTTCTTCATAAGATCCAGCTTCTTGGATTATCTGTTCAGTATACAATTGAATTAAGTGTGTTGAAAGACTACAACACTGGTGCACACCTTAACCTAATTGTAAACTATTCCGTGTCTCCTAGTTCTGTTCAAACGATTGTCTCTTGGCCAATGTATAGGTTCCTCATGAGTACAATTAAGTGTTCCAGAATACTCATTCTCTGCAATGCTGTGCATAGCTTGCCATGATCCCCCATATCGAAAGCCTTTGCCTAGTCAATAAAGCACAGAACACAGATGCAAAAACTACAAAATCCTAGCCAACAGAATTAAACAACCTATCAAAAAAAAAAAGAATACATCACATCATGGAACTCCTAGCAAGATATGGACTCTACAACAGAGATGTTGTTGTTGTTGTTAAGTGACGTTGAGTCACTTCCGACCCATTAGCGACCCTGTATAGAGTTTCTGAGGAGTGGCTGGTGAACTTGAACTGCTGACCTTGCAGTTCAAACTGACTTTGCAGTCCAGTGCATTAACCCACAGCGCCACACCAGGACTCCACAACAGAGATACAAGTGACCAAATGAAACAGATGCAGATGAAAATTCTGGAAGTGGTTTGAGAGTTTGTTGAGAGAAGAAGCTGAGCAGGGATGGTGAGAGGGAGACTGACTGGTGAACAGTCGGCCAGATGTGGTGCAATCATCTTGAACTTTTGTGAGCAGCTTTGGTAAGAGAAGGTGGCCCGGCAGAGCAGATTCACACAGGCGATGGCAAAGGTACGATTCCTTCTTTTTCCCCACACTCCTCTGGGAAGCCAGCTGTCACCCTCATCCACCCCCAGCACAGACCCTGATCTCCAGGAGTTCGGGGCCACGTGGGTGACAGCCACCTCAGTGTGAGGTGGAGGCCGGATGTGCTGCTTCGGTGCACGGATTCAGGCAGCCTTGGCTCCAGTCCTAAAGAATCCTCAGAGCCACCACACCAGCATTTAAGTAGCTTCCCTGCGGTCCTAACAGACACTGAAACCAGCTTCATCAAGAGTCTCCACAAACTATTTCCTGATTGAGTACCCTGAAGATAGGCAATACTGAGGCTTGACAGGAATGCCATCTAGGGTGGAGAACTCTGCTGTCACCCCCCCGCCCCCCAGCCACCTCATGAGGTCATTGGCCTGTAGGAATGAAAGTTGCTAACCAGAGATACCAATTTATAATGAAGTCAACTACAAAGGAAAAAGAGGAAATCATGTCAATACAAAACTTCCAAATGGCAAGGAAGTCAAGTAGACTTTAGACTGCTTTAAATAGGGAAAAATTAATAAATTATAGGGTAATCGCCAAGAAAGTTAATATACCTGCACATCAATACACAAAAAAAGGAGGAAAATCAGATATTTAGTAAACATTAACACAATAAAAATGAATAGGAAACCTACATATAACATGAACTCAGCACAGAAAATTATGTGGAACAAAGAAACCAGGAGCATCACACACACACAGACAAAAGCTCAGCAAAATTACAGTGATCACTTCGTACCTACTGATGATAGATTAAATGAACCAGTCAGGAGGCAGAGAAAGCAGAATGGATAACAAAACAGGCCCTTCAATATGCTGTCTACAAGACACATCCAAAAGATGGAGACTAAACGCCCAGTAACAGAAGAGGAATTCAACAAACTCTGGTACATACACACAATGGAATACTATACTACATTGAAGGATAATGATGAACCTGCAAAACACCTCACAGCATGGTTCAACCTATAGGGCAGTATGCTGAGTGAAATTAGTCAATCACAAAAGGACAAATATTGTATGAGACTAATTAACTGTAAAAAGTTAACTGAAGATTTTCTTGATAAAAGAAAAAAATCCATGGTTGTATCATCTGCATATAGCAGGTTGTTAATGAGTCTTCCTCCAATCCTGATGTCACGTTTTTCTTCACAGAACCCAGCTTCTTGGATTATTTGCTCAGCATACAGATTAAACAAGACGGTGAAAGAATACAATCCTGTCGTATCCTACACCTTCCCTAATTTTAAACCATTCAATATCCCCTTTTTCTGTTCGAACAACCACCTCTTGGGCTATACACAGGTTCCTTATGATTATAATGAAATGTTCCGGAATACCCATTCTTCACCATGCTAATCTTAGCTTGTCATAATCCACACAGTTGGAAAATCTTTGCAAAATCAATAAACTATAAGTAAATATCTTGTGCTCGCTGCTTCCAGCCAAGATCCATCTGACGTCAGCAATGAGACCCCTCATTCTTTGTCCTCGTCTGAATCTGGCTTCAGTTTCTGGTAGTTCCCTGTTGTACTGTTGCCATCAGTTTTACATTATCTTCAGTGAAATTTTGCTTGCATGTGATACTAATGCTATTGTTCAATGATTTCCACATTCCATGGGGTCACCTCTCTTTGGAATACGCACAAATGTGGCGCTCTTCCAATCCGTTGGCCAGGTAGCTGCCTTTTTTCATATATCTTGGCATAGGTGAGTGAGTGCCTCCAGTGCTGCATTTCAATTTGTATTCCATCAAGTCCCAGAACCTTGTTCTTTGCCAATACCTTCAATGTACCTTGGACTTCTTCCTTCCGTATCATTGGTTCTTGATCATATACTACCTCTTGAAATGGATGAACATCAACTATTTCTTTTTGGTACAGTGACTCTGTGTATACCTTCCATCTTTTTTTTTTTTTTGGATACTTTTTGCATTATTCAACATTTTTTCCCATTGTTGTTAAGTGCCATTGAGTTGGTAATGACCCACAGCAACATTGTACAGGGTTTCTGAGCAGTGGCTGGTGAGTTTGAACCACCGACCCTGCGGTTCAGACTGACCTTGTGCTCTACTGCTTATCCTATAGTGCCACACCAGGACTCCATTTTGTCCACAGAATCCTTCAATATTGTTAAGCTGAGACCTGACTTGTTTCTTCAGTTTCCTCAGCCTGAGAAATGCTGTGTTCTTCCCTTTTAGTTTTCTAACTCCAGGTCTTTGCACATTTCATTATAATACTTGACTCTATCTTCTTGAGCTGCCTTTTGAAATTTTCTGTTCAGCTCTTTGATGTCCTCATTTCCTCCATTTACTTTAGCATTTCTATGCTGGAGAGCCAAGTTTTAGAGTCTCCTCTGCACACCTATTTTAGTTGTTTCTTTCTTTCCTGTCTTCTTAATGACCTTTTGTTATTAAATCTGGTCTTGAGATGACGGCTAAATTCAGGTGGGATATGTTCAAGGTCATATTAAGGCTCTCATGGACTTGTTTTAGTTTTCTTCATTTTCAGCCCAGACTTGCATATCAGCAATTGATGGACTATTCCAGTCTGTACCTGGCCTTGTTTTGGCAGGTTCTACTGGGTTTTTCCACCATCTCTTCACACAGATATATTCAATTTGATTTCTGAGTATGCCATCTGATGAGGTCCATGTGAATAATCACTTTTTAAGTTGTTAAAAGTATTCGTAATGAATAAGTCATTGGTCTTGCAAAATTCTATCATTCGATCTCCAGTATAATTTCTATCATCAAGGCCATATTTTCCAACAACTGATCCTTCCTCTTTGTTTTGAATGTTCACATTCCAATTATCATTAATTATTCATACATCTTGACTGCATGTTTAATCAGTTTCAGACTGAAAAAGTTGGTATAATTCTTCAATTTCATCAACACTGTTTTAGTTGTTGGTGCATAAATTTGAATAATGGTGGTATTAACTGGTTTTCCTTGCAGGTGTATGGATACTGTCTTATCACAGCCAGCATTGCACTTCAGGACAGATATTGATATGTTCTTTTTGATGATGAATGTGATGCCACTTCTCTTCAATTTGTCGTTCCTCGCACAGTAAACCATATGATTGTCTGATTCAAAATGGCCAATACTGAAATGGCAAGGTCTGTGGTTCAAACTCACCAGCCGCTCCTCAGAAACCCTAGACAGGATCGCTATGAGTTGCAATACACAAAAACAACGCCTAAGATATCAATCTTCATGAATTCCATTTCATTTTTCACAACTTCCAATTTTCTAAATTTATATGTCATACATTCCATGTTCTGATTATTAAAGGATGTTTGCAAATGTCTGTCCTCGTTGAGTTGTGTCCTATCCGCAAAAGAAGTCCCAAAATCTGTACGCCGTTAGCACGCCTTCCGACCCGAGCAGCTCACCTTCCAGCACTATAGCTGACACTAATGCTATTCATAAGCTATTTCCAGTGGCTAAGCATTTAGCAGCACCCCACTTCTTCTTTTTCCTAGTCGTAGTCTGGAAGTTCAGCTGAAACCTGTCCACCATGGGTGACCCTGGTGGTATTTAAAACACCAGTGGCATAGCTTCCAGCATCACAGCAACAAGCAAGCCACCAGAGTAGGACAAAATGACAGACGAGTGATGGACAAGATGAAATACTTAGAAAGAAATCTGACCAGAGAAACAATAGACCTATACAAAGAAAACCACAAAACACTACAATAAGAAACCAAAAGAGACTGGCAGAAATGGAGGAATATACCATGCTCAAGAATAAGAAGACTTTTAACATTGTGAAAATGTTAATACTACCCAAAGGAATCTATAGATAGAATGCAATCCCAATCCAGATTCCAATGCCATTATTTTCAAGAGATGGAAAAATTGATCAGAAACTTTATATGGAAAAAAAAAGAGACCTTGGATATAAGCAAAGCATTACTTAAGAAGAAGAGCAAAGTTGGAGGCCTCTTACTTCCTGATCTCAAAATCTACTACACAGCCCCAGTGGTCAAAACAGCCTGGTCCTGTTACAATGAATGACACATAGATCAATGGAACAGATCTGAGAACCCGGGAGTAAATCCATCTACATACAGTCACATGATCTTTGACAAGGGACCAAAACATACTAAGAGGGGAAGAGTCTCTCTTTAACAAATGGTGCTGGCAAAACTGGAACTCCATTTGTAGAAAAATGAAACAAGACACAAACTCACACCATCTCTACTTGGATTAAAGACCTAAACACAAAACCTATAACTATAAAGATCATCAATGAAAAAAATGGAAAATTAGGGGCTCTAATACACTATTAGGGGCATAAATACACTATTACACATAACATAAAAACAAAAGCAGAAGAAGACAATAGATGACTCAGACCTCCTAAAACGTAAACACTTTTGTGCATCAAATGATTTCACCAAAAGAGTACAAAGCGAGCACACGGACTGGGAAAATAATTTTTGCAATGACATATCAGATAAGGGACTAATCTGCAAAATTTATGGAAAACTATAACACTTCTACAAGAAAAGACAAGCAGCCCAATTAAAAAATGGGCAGAGGACATGAACAGATGCTTCACCAAAGAAGACAATCAGGCAGTCAACAAACATATGAAGAAATGTTTGCGATCACCAGCCATTACAGAGATGCAAATCAAAACAACAATGAGATATAATCTCACACCAGCATTAATAGCGAAGTTATGAAAAAACAGAAAACAATAAATGCTGGTGATGGTGTGGAGAGACTGGGACCCTCCTACATTGCTGGTGGTACTATAAGATGGTTCCACCACTGTGGAAAATGGTATGGCAGTTCCTCAGAGAGTTGGATATAGAAATACCGTAGGACCCAGCGATTCCTCTGCTTAGTATATATCCACAGGAACTAAGAGCCAGACCCGAGTAGATCTCTGCACACCAGTGTTCACTGCAGTACCATTCACAATAGCAAAAAGATGGAGGCAGTGTAAATGCCCATCAATGGAAGGATGGGTAAACAAACTCTGGGACATACACACTGTGCAATGCTGAAGAATAAGGATGAATCTACAAAACACTTCATCTATAGAGGACTTTAGAGGACATTCTGCTGAGTGAAATTAGTCAATAACAAAAGGACAAATATTGTATGAGACCATTATTGTGAAAATTCAAGATAAGGCTTTCATGCTAAAAGAAACATTCTTTGATGGTTGCCAGGGATGGGCGGGAAGGGAGAATATTCACTGTTAACTCGGGTGATGGGGAGGGCAAAATACAAGAAGAAGGAGGTTGGCAAAAGACTGATGAAGACACAGGGAGGTAGGTTTACAGGGATTAAAGGGGACAGAGGTCAATAGTGTTAGATACTCAACCCTGGAACAAGTGTTCTGTGGGTAGACATGGATAGATACACAGGCTGAATGTGTATGAGAGGGAGAGTGGGACTATACCCACAAATAATACACAAGGGTTTAAAGAGGATATGTATACATGAGTATTTCCCTTTGCTACAAACACATCTATGTCACGGACTATTCAGGGGGGGCAAAATGATGAAACATTTTCTATATTATCCAACATCTTAAGGCAATGAGCTGCTGGGCCTAGGGGCCCAGGACCATAGTCTCAGGAGACACGATGGTCAATTGGCACAACACAGTCCACAAAAGCAATGTTCTACAGCCTACTTTGGTGAGTAGCAACTGGAATGTTTTGAAAAGCTCATAAGTGGCCATCTAAGGTGCAACTATTGGTCTTTCCATGTGCAAAAAAAGGAGGAGTAATGAGAATTGAAGATGCTTGGAATCAACTAGCCCAGTGCTCCAGTGGAGCAGGTGAGCATCAATCGCCATGACTCTGAGACCAGAAGAACTAGATGACGCCTGGCTAGACACTACCAACTGTTCTGAAAGCCATCACATTAGAGGGTCTCAGACAGAGTGGGAGAAAATGTGAAACAAAACTCAAAATTATAAAACGAAACAACAACAACAACAACAAAAAGATCAGGCTTATTGGTGGCACTATAGGAGTCCTGGTGTGGCACTGTGGGTTAATATGCTGGACTGCAAAGTCGGTTTGAACCGAAAGTCAGCGGTTCAAGCTCATCAGATGCTCCTTGGAAATTCTGTATAGGGTTGCTATGGGTCGGAACTGACTCAATGGAACTTAAAAACTTAACAACAACTTGGCAGAAAGAGACTGGAGGAACCCAAGACTACGGCCCTTGACCACCCTTCAGTTCTGGAACTGAACTTCCCTCATGGTCTAATTTTCAGCCAAGCAGTAGATAGGTCTACAGGAGGAACAACAGCTCTGGTAAGGTGTGCTCAACTTGGAATGGCCGATCATTCCAGATCAAAAGGGCAACATTTACCTGCAGACAAAGTGGAGATGGGGTGGGAAGGAGGGTGGAATGGAAACAGGAACCACAGAGAGGAAGTGGGACAACTGTTGTTTCATGGGGGGGATTGCATTCATTGAGATAAAACAAAGTGCATGAGAGTAGACAGGGATGGGCAACTTGGACATTGGCTACCCAAAATGGGGTGGGGGGGCTACAAAGGCAAGAAGTGACTGGCTTACAAGTTTTCAAGAGGGAACCTAGAACTAGGGGGCCTGGAGGAAGGCAGAATCTCCAGTAAGTAGTATCCAATCTGTCTAGGCAGGGCTGATGAAAGGAAATGCGGCTGGGTCTCTTGTGATACAATAGTGAATAATTGTTATCAGGACTGATTGTAGGGTTGGAAATGTAAAGGTAGACGTTTTATAGCAAGGAGGGGAGTGATTAACTTTCCAGTCTAGGAGCAGAGGTCCCTGGGACCATCAAGGGAGAAGAGCAGAGAGTGGGACCCTACACCCAGAGAAGCAGTGATGCCTGAGATGGAGGCAGAGATGATGACGTGGAACGATGGAGCAGCTGGGGACTTTAGATACAGAGAGGGAGAGTGACTGTGTGCTGAAGACTGGAGGGGGGCGTGGTAGTGTAGGGGTCAGGCTTGCAGGGTATATACCCTTTGGTTGGTTGATGATGCATGGAGGGGATTGTAACCATGGCAATGAAACAATTTATGATAGAATGAATGTAAAACTAATGTTCTCCCATGTAAACTATCATATAATTCACAATAATAAAAAAAAAAGAAATAGGAATAAAAAAACTCCCCCCAAAAACAAAGTGTATGATTTGTTGAATGTAAAACTGATGATCTTCTCTGTAAATCTTCACTCAATTCACAATAAAACGTTTTAAAAAATAGTGTAGGGGGGAGAATAACTCAAAAGGATGAGTAATGAAGAGCTTCAGATAGTTTTCACCCATCTGCAAGGAAGGGCCTTTATTTGCATCTCAACCACAGCACACCCTGCCTCCCACCCACTTGCACGCCAAGCCCCCCCAACCGGTACCACTCTTCCCTCCTCACCCACCCCGACCAAATTAACTCTAATGACACATCTGACATCTCCTCTGCCTCTGGAAGAGTGGAAAGACAAGTGCTGGCCCACACCTGGCGGGCAGACATCTAGCAGAGACGCATTACGTGCGACTCTTCTGGTAGGGTATGATGGCCAGCCAACCTTCAATCGTACAAACCAAATGGCTGGATAAATTAAGTCAAGGGCTCTAATTGGCCCTGAATTAGACTCTAATGCTTTATCCTTTTGCTGGAAATGTTTTTCACTGTGGCATTTTAAGTAAAAGAGCTCTCCCTGATCCTAATGTCAGGAGACAAATCTTTCATTTCTCAAAGTTCTTTGCTCAGATAACGGCTGCTTCAAAACTAACAATTCTGGAACAATAAAGACACCAAAAATCAGCATTTCTCGCAGGCCACCGAAGTTGTGTCTAACACACAAAAGCACTCCCTGCTTTTCTTTTATTCTTCGAGTTAAGCAAGGGAGAGAGGGGACTCAAACACAGAGATGTGTACGCCACTGGTCACTGCAGCCCAAAGGTGGAGGTGACCTAAATGCCCACCAACTGATGGATGGATGGATAAACAGAATGTGCTATGTGCCTGTACAGACAACGGAATAGTATTCAGTCAGAGAGCAATGAAGTTCTGATACACGCTACCACATGGATGAACTTTGACAGCATGCTACATGAAACAAGCCAGACACAAGGACAAGCAGTGTCTGATTCCACTGAGATGAAATATTTAGAGCAGGCAAACGCATGGAGACAAAGTGAATTCGAGGTTTCCAGGGGAATGGCAAGTTATTTCTCTGAACGGGGACAGAGTTTCTGTTAGGGTGATAAAAAGGTTTTGGAACTAAATCGTGGTGATACTTAATACAACATTGTGAATATAATTGAAGTCACACTTATAAATGGTTAGAACGGCAACTTGTTACACTCTATGTGCTTTACCAAGGAGTCTTGGTGTGGTGCTGCAGGTTAATGCACTGGACCGCAAGGTCTGTTTGAACCGTAAGTCAGCAGTTCAAGTTCACCAGCTGCTCCTCAGAAACCCTATACAGGGTTGACATGAGTTGGAACCGACTTGGTGGTACTAAACACCAACATGCTTTACCATACATTTTTAAAATTAAAGTTCAGGAAAAATTTTTTTTAATGGTATGAAGAGGAAGATAAGTACTTAGCAGAAAAGAGAAAAGGTGAACAAATAAGAGGCGGCACCAAGCCATCGTCCCATACTTACTACTTGTTTCTGTTTGAGCGGTTTGACGCAGAAAGTCCCGTCTGCGTGCTGCAATGAAAATATGACAGTTAAGACAAAGCAGGGCGGGCAGTGGAACACCTGATGTTTTCCTCACTTCTCCTGTGAACAAGTGCTCTCGGACAGCCAGAGTTGGAACTGCAGAATCCTAACTGGACAATAAGCACTGGGCGGTTTGAATCGCAAGGTCGGTGGTTCAAGCTCACCAGCTGCTCCGCAGAAACCCTACACAGGGTTGCTATGAGTTGGAACTGACTCGATGGCTCTACACAATAATATGCAAGGAAAGGCGTTCTGATGGTGCAATGGTGAAGTGTGTGGCTGCTAACGGAGAGGTTGGCGGTTTGAAGCAACCAGCTGTTCTTCTGGAGAATGGAGGCAGTCTGCTTCCAGACAGATGTGCAGCTAAGGAGCCCTGGAAGACAGTCCCACCCCATCCTTACCGGGTCACTACGATCAGGAATCACGACCAACCACAGCAACAATATGTAAGGAGGGAGGAGATCCTTGGTGACACAAATAGTTAACATGCTTGACTAGTAACCAAAAGGTTAGTGGTTCAAGTTCGCCCAGAAGCACCTCAGAAGAAAGGCCTGGTGATCTACTTCTGAAAACCATATGGTCCTACTCTGACATACATAAGGTTGTCAGAATCAACCAGACAGCAACAGGTTAGTTTATATGTAAGGGTCTCACAGCTCTTCATTTTAGGAAAAAACTGAGGCTGATGGAGTTGAAGGTCATAGCAGTTGAACCAGGTTGGACTCAAACCCACACAGTCAGTCCCCAGCTGGTGCTCGGTCCACTCCACCACAGCCCCTCACCCATCTGCTGAGCCTGGGTGGGCAGTGAACACGACTGAGGGGCTTGACAGAATAAAGCGAAGCTCTAAGGTCACGCACTCACCTTTTCAAAAGTGCCTAGCAGTACATGGCAGTGACCGAAATACTCTGGAAGCAAAAAAGGAACAGGGATGAGGAAGAATGAAGACAAACATCACCCCCCTGGATGCCCCTTTACTGCCTCCACTTCTCCACCGTCTAGTGAACCTGAACATGCGGGGCCATCACCAGAAGGGGCATGTACGGAACCCAACACTGTTCTTTCAGTTCAAGGACCTCGGGCTCCTGAATGCAGGAGGCTTTGGGAAACTGCCCGGCTGGTCCCACAAAGCTGAGGGGCTGTTCGAGAGCTGCAGCTGCTGACGGACTGTGAAGCAGAGAGGGCGGTGTGTGTGGCCTACCATCGCCTTCGTCCACAACAGCGTGCACCACCAAGGGGTAAATCTCACGGTCCAGATCGAAGCCAAGCTGCAGAGGAGGAGGAGGAGGAGGAGGAGGAGGAGAGAAATAGGAAGACAACAGGTCTCAGCCAAGAGGCTGGAACCTCATCTTGACTCATTCATCAACTTTGTACTACTTCAGTCTGTGGAACGGAAAGCTCCCAGTCAGTTCCTTTTTAGCTATAAACCTATGAGCTTTCTCCTTAGAGCACAGATTTTTCAAAACAGACTCTCTGGGAAGAGAAAAATTAACATTGTTAGCTATAGTCCTGGTGCAAAATAAGTGGAACTTTTTCTTCCCTTTTGAGTAAGAAGCAGGCCTTTATTGTATTAAGCACAGAGATAAATATTTAGGACTTACAGCGCAGCTAACTTTACTCGATCTGACTTACATGCTTCATACACACAATCAGACTACAACTACTCAGCATCTTGTTTTTTCTATCTGATAGGATACAGTGAGTCTTTTCTGTGTCATTGGTCCTCAAAAACCTGAATGTGATGGTTATATTTAAAGTCCTTCTAATAATTGTACCACATTTTACTAATATTTAACCACTAAAATAATGCTGCACTGAACATTCTTGGTAAGTGGAACTTTAAGGGTCTGAAGGGACCACTTAGCTGAAAGGCGAGCCACCCTCTGTCTAGGCAGACCCTTCAGAATCCTGTGAGGTAGTCATCTGCATTGTCGTCCTGGAGACCCTGTCTGGTGTAAATGGTGAAAAAGCTGATGGCTGAGTACCCCCAGAGAAGAAAGGACTGGTGTTCTACTTCTAACAAGCAACCTGGGACAGCCCTGTGGAGGAGCACTCGTCAAGGTTGTGTGACAGATGTATTTGCAACCATGAGAAAGGGAGTTGCTACTGAGGCCGCTAATTACGACCAAGCACCTGGTGGGATTTGGGTCCTTGGTTTGGAGGGTTAAGGTCCTGGTTTCATGGGACATCCCAGTTAACTGGCCTAATAGCTTGGTTAGTGCTTCTGTTCTGTCTCCTAGTTTGCAGTGGACTGCCTGGGGTCTTACAAGTCTGCAAGTGGCTAGCCAATACACCACAACTGACCACAACACACAGCTCCCCTGGGGCAACAGAGGCAGAAGAGTTAGGAAAAGGAGGAGGAGAGGGGATAGGTGGCTAATTACCTTCGAGAACAACTGCCTTCTTTGCCCTGAGACCAGAAGACTTGGATGGTGACTGGATACTATGATTGAACATTTTGATCAATGATTCTATAAAATACTCCTTATCAAAAGGGGGAAATGCAAAATAAAATTTAATAGTTCTGATGGAATCCAGAATTTCTGGAGTCATGGAGACTGGATGAACCCCTGAAACTATTCTCCTGAGATCATCTTTAAACCTTAAACCAAGAATAGCCCTGAAGTTGTCTTCAAACCAAACAATTGTTTAGCTACTAAATGTCTGCCTTGAGCACTGTGCTCTTTTCAGATCTGTCAATATGATATCAAACTGACACCACGACTTGAAAGATTAGACAGGAAATTTAGGAAAAAGAGGGTACGAATGTAATCAACATTACTGAATCGTACATATAGAAATTATTGAATTGGTGTATGTTCTGCTGTGTATGCTCTCAACAACAACAACAAAAATTCTTAATTAATGAAAAGAAAACCCTAGGGCTCACAGCTCTACGCCGACACACATGGGGGATCATGAGTCAATGTAGACTTGACAGAAACTGGTAGACAGCTCACCTCCTCTTCAGCCCATTCCGAAGGGTCCACAGTGTGCGAGGGCAGGCAGAACTGCTGGCATACCCCTCGTTTGTAATGCACAGTCTCTGACTGCAGGCTGTTGTCTTTTGGGATGTAGCTATTGACCAAAGCAGAAAGCAAAGCAAAGGTTAGAACCTAGCTCAGAAATCTGAGTTTCCTCTGTCTCATGCCCGTTCTCAATTACCACCAGGCCCTAGGCACAGAAAAGGCCTCCTTGACAATCCTTTTGCTCTGCTCTTGGTCGATAATGCTATTAAACCTTTTTATCCAACCCACACATTCATGGAAAGGTCACTTAATGTATTTTTAATAGTGTCTTAATGACCTGAAGGGCTGGCGATACTGCCATCTCCCACGGTACTGAAATGGCACGCTTTGAAGAGAAAAGGTGAGAAAGTGGGGCTTTGAAGACCATCTGAATTCAGAATCAATGTACCTGTTGGGAAAAGAGTGTTGCCCTCAGCTGTCTGGGAAGGAAGTGGCTTACCTGGCCTCCTGTCTTACCTGGCAATGCCATTCTGGAACTCTTCTGTGGCTTGGTAGTAGATGGTGATGGCCACTCGAGCATCTGTGTCAAAGGTGAACTCCACATTGTAGTGGACTTTGGCCTTGCTGGCCTCTTCGCCAGGGCTCTTTACCTCCTCAGCGCATCTAGGGAACCGCAACAAACAACTCAGCATTTGAAAACACATATTTTCCCATTTCACCGAGCTTCGATGACTTGATGATCAGAACTTGAATACAGTAAGATAAAGAAATATGGTAATGGAAACAAGTATAAATTGCTATAATTTTATGAACTTGACCTATACTTATGGATGTAGTAGCTCAAAATGCCAACTGAGAGGGAAGGAGTTTTCACATCAAGGATCAAACTTATCCCCTCTGTACACAGGGTTGATAGGGACAGGCAACTTAGACCTAAAATGGCGGGGGTGAGGGTGGGGAGGCTGTAAAGGCACAAAGTGGCTGGCTTATAAGTTTTGAAGAGGGAGTTTAGTTTCAGAGTGTGGGGAAAAGTAGAATCCCCACTGAATAGTTTTCATGGTCTAGATGGGTCTGGTGAAAGGAGATGGGAATAAGATTCTTATGATTCAACAGTGAGTAATTGTTATCATGACTAATTGTAATTGTCACAACTGTAATGGTAGAAGTTTTGTAACAAATGGAGGAGTAGTTAATCTCACAGTACAGGAACAGAGCATCCTAGGACCATCAAGGGAGAAAAGCATGAGCAGAATGCAGGGCCCTATCCAGAGAAGCAAGGACACCAGAGAGGGAGCAGCTGAGGACTCCAGACTCATGGAAAGAGAGAGACTGAGAGCTGGCAGCTAGGAGGCAGACTTGTAGAATGTACCCTTTGGTGGTTTAAATGACTATATGTTCCTGAGTGTGTGTGTACATCAAAAAACAAAAAACCAGAGGGAACAGAAGCAAATACTTTTGAATGGTGATGCATGGAGGGAATTGTAATCATTGCAATGATATGAAATACGATAGGTTTACATGGGAGAACATCAGTTTTGCATCCTATCACTCAATGCACAATAAAAGCTTTAAACAAATTTTTATTTTTTGGTGGCAATATACACAGCAACACTCACTCTTCTTCCGTGATTTCTAGACAGAATGGTCAGGGCTACTGGCTCCGTTCTTCACCAGGTGTCAGCGTTCTCATCATTTCTATTCTACTTGTTTCACCTCCATTGACTTAAACTCCATGACCCACAAACTTCTCATCTATGCGTTAAAATGGCTGTTGACCCTTCAGCCCTACCAAGATTTAAAATAAATAAAATAATTTTTTTTTTTTTTTTTTTTAAGAACTCAATACTCAAGAGTGACAACCTCTACATTCTGGGCTGAACTGTTACTTAAAGATGATGTTTGGGGGTGAGTTTCAAGTCAAGGTTTGGGAAGCAGCTAGGGCTGTAGTCTCAGGGACTCCTCCCACCTCAGTAGGTTCAGTAAGTCTGGATTCTTTAAGAATTTGAAGGTCGGTTCCACCTTTTCCTCCTTTCCTATCAGCATCCAGTCCCTGATCAGCACTCTCAGATATGGGAGCTGGGCACCCTCTAGTTCTGGTCTCAGGGTGGAAGAGGCAGGGGTTCTTGGAGACTTATTAGTCCTGTAGTCCAGTTTCTTCTCTAATTTTGGGGTTTCTTTGTTTTTCTTTTGCTCCAGATGAATAGAAGACTCAGTATTTTGTGGGGAAGCACATTAAAAATTTGAAATTTGTCATCACCTTGTATTTGTTTCATAACAATCTATTGGTGGATTTTTTGCCGTGATCAGAAGCAGAGCATTTCATTACCACCATCCATTGCTGGGCATTCGGGTGATTTCTGCTACAATTAACATCCTTGTGCATTTGTCAGACTTTTTTTTTCTTTTCTTTTAACCAAAGTTATTAATCACATAGTTTAAATAGTTTCCACAAGGCTTGTTATAAAAACCCCCAGCAGGCTCCATTCCTTCCCCTTCTCCTCCTCTTCAGAGGAACCACTTTGACTGGATCATTTTGGCATTTACCCACATGTATCTAAACAACATGCTCCTGTTTCTCAGTTTTAGGCATTATCTGTTTATTTCCCACTCTGGAAATGAAGCTTTCTCCCTCCCCGCTCACTGTCACCCCCAGCATAGTTAGATCACAGTTTTGCTATTTCAGTACTATTATGATTATAGAAACCTATTCACAGCTTTGCCACAGAGCTATCTGTGATCTTTTTTTTTTCCCTGCATAACTTTTCTCTTAGGGTTAGCACTCATCTTGTGGTTTTGTGTGTGTTTTTTCCTTCAGTTGCTCACTTTTCCATGTATTTATCACTAATTCATACCTGACTCTCGGCTGGCGGCCTGATCTCTCCAGATGCTTAGCTGCACCGGCTGTCTTAGGCAGGCCATCTTTTGGAGGTGGTCCTCTGGAGCTCCTGTCCTGCTCTGGGCCCTTGGCCCCTGTCTCTGGCACACAGCCCCATCCCAGAATCTCCCCTCCCGCTGTCCTGGACATTCTGCCTCTCCTGCAGGACCGCATGTTTCCTGCCTCTCATGTCTGTTTCATTTTCGGGGCACACATATTCCACAGCTTCTTCAAAGAGGGTGTAGGTGTGCCGAGGGGGTAAACTTTTGAGAGCTTTTTTAAAAAAACAAAATACTTTAAATTTACAAAGTCATGTAATGACATGATTTTCTTTAGCAAAAATGAAATAAACATTGGCCTGACTCTACACTCATCTAAGTGACTTCTGGAAAGCAGAATGTTAGAGTTGATAGCGATCAGGGCACAAGTTTTATTCTGTAGTCACCCTTCCTGAAACATCTGCCTGAGTAAAGGACCTCAGTTATAAACATACTTACGAATACCACTTGAAAGCATGGCTCTAATATCCCAGCGTTCTTCTCAAGAAGTATGATTTCAAT
This sequence comes from Chrysochloris asiatica, assembly GCF_000296735.1. NCBI lineage: Eukaryota > Metazoa > Chordata > Mammalia > Afrosoricida > Chrysochloridae > Chrysochloris > Chrysochloris asiatica. The sequence goes on along the minus strand of NW_006408650.1, from coordinate 6,485,788 downwards.
GGCTGATGGATGGCTTCCGCCTCTGAAGGCATCTCCTCTTCATCATCCACTAAATTCCAGTTTAGAGAAGTGTGTCCTTGGCTGCTGGGAAGCGTTCCTCTTTGATGCAGGTCACTGGTGACGTTCTTCCTGTGCTCCCTGATCGCCCTTTCTCTGGCTCTCTCGTGTGCGCGCGCACACTGTTAACTGGGGGCTGTATCTTCCACACCGTTCGCTCCTCTCCCTAGCATATCTTTGCTCTCCTCATTTCCTGCTCTCTGCCATTTTGTTCCACTTGCTAGGCCATCTCCTCAAAGTCTTAACCCTTCTACTGACGTTTTCACTTCTGTTATCATGCTTCTTCATATATGAGGCCCATTTGTTTCCTGAATGGCTGGTTATCTTTGTGTCTGTGAAATATAAAGAGAACATCTCTTCATCTCTGAGGCTCTCAATGAAGGCTTCTTCTTCCTGCGTACGTTTTGTTTCTTCTGACTTGCTTTGTTATTGTTGGCTCATTTTGTCACTGGTTTTCCTTACACATCCAGGAATCTTTGGTCATCTACTCATCTTTGAGAGATCCAAGGGCTGATTGGAACTCTGAGGACACAGTGGGGCTTGCTTGGGGGCTTTGGGCTTCACTGAGGGAGCTCAGTTTAGTACTTTGGATCGCTCCACTTGGGTGGTCAATCCCCCAGAGAAGAGTTTTCCTCTCTCCTGACAAAGGCTGGTTGCCAGCATTCTGGGAGAGGGGTGGGGAGGCAAATTGGAGGGCTCAGCATCCAGGATGCCTACATTCATTTTACCCTTTGGAGTCTGATGCTTAGCAGAGCCTGGGTCCCTCACGTCCAGACGTTCTGTTTCCATCACTCTAATGAGTATCTTCTGCCAGCTTGGGGGAGGTGCAGGTGTCTGGCTATGCAGTGTGAGGAAGGGAAGCTACTACCTCTTTCTTACACAGACATTTCCCAGTCCTCCTCACGATGGCCTTTCCTCTTCCACTCAGAGGTGTCTGGTGCCAGCAGCCTGCGTCTTCTGGGGCTACCTCAGTATGTGGTGGTGGTGATGTGCCGTGGAGTCGGTTCCGACTCATAGGGACGCTGTATAGAATTTCTTATTAGGCTGTATGTCTTTATGAGAGCAGAAAGTCTTTTTTTTCTCCAGCAGAATGGCTGGCAGTTTTGAAGTGCTGACTTTGAGATTAGCAGTCCAACTCGTAACCACTATGGACCAGTATAAGCAGGTGGATTCCCAGCTTTTCCTGCTGCGAGCTCAGCACCTGGATTTCTTGGGTCGATGAAATCATTTAACATCCAGCATCTGCTTCCCCGAGCAAACTAACGCTTGGTGCCGAAGCGCCTGTCCCTTTTCTCATGCCCTTTTCTTATACCTTTAAGCAATACTTTTATGGTTACTAAGGAGCTCTGGTAGCATAGTGGTTACGACTCGGGCTGTGAACCTTAAGGTCAGCGGTTCGAAACTACCAGACGCTCCGCGGGAGAAAGATCAGGCTTTCTACTCCCGTAAAGATTTACACCCTCGGAAACCCTGTTCAGGGTCGCTATGGGTCGGAACCCACTCGACGGCACTTAACAACAACAACAACAAGTGAGGTTTTGAGAGGGAGCAAAAGTAGCTGTCTAGTCCTCCATGTTTGCCTGGAAATCTCAGACTCAGAATTTCCTCTGTCCTCATCATCTCGGAAAACCAAACCACACCCTTCTGGTGAAGGTCTCTTCTCCCCCGCCTCTGTGTTTGATTTTGGCAACAGCCTGAAAGAGAAGGCCGATAACCGTGATTTTACCCAGGAGACCCCTGAAGATCAGATTGTTCAGTGAACATGGGGTCAGGATCGGGGCAGAGGGAAGGACTAGAGAGCCTGGGGAGCAAACTGGCCCTCGGCCCCCAGGTCTGGTCCCCCAGCACAGCACAGCCGAGCCACAGGCTGGGCCCCTGGTTCCACCAAATATGTGGACATGCTGTAAGTGTCAGGGTGACAAAAAGGAGAGCATGCCGCTAGGCCTCAGTGCAGTCTGCTCCCACAGGGGCCGGCCCGTCTCATGAGGCTGAGAGCCCAGCCGCAGACTGCTCTCTGCAGACAAGGCCCTTCTGGAGCTGGGCCTGGGGATGGGATGAGAAAATTAAAGCTGGGAAGCAGCAGAACACTTCCGGGACAGATCAAATAGAGATGATCAGAGAGAGACAAAGCAGCTGAGTGGTTGGCTAGGGCTGAGGCGGGGTGTGAAACAAGTCTACAGTTGGAGAGGGGTTAGTGATGGTTAGACAACTCCAAGCCATCCCACTGTCCATGCTAAATCGGGGAGTGTCTGGCAGTGACAAGCCTCTCAATAAGGTTGTTACATAAAGTCAACTTTCTAATGCTAACAGGGGAGTCCTGGTGTGGCGCTGTGGGTTAATGCACCAGACTGCAAAGCCATTTGAACTACAAAGTCAGTGGTTCAAGCTCACCAGCTGCTCTTCGGAAACCCTAAACAGGGGCACTATGGGTCGGAACCGACTTGACGGCACTTAACAACAACAATACTAATAGGAGCTCTGGTGTGGTGCGGTGGATTAATGCACTGGACTGCAAAGTTGTTTTGAACCGCAAAGTCGGTGATTCAAGCTCACCAGTTGCTCCTCAGAAACTCTATACAGGGTTGCAATGGGTCGGAACCGACTCAATGGCACTTAACAACAACAATCTATCTACTAGAGAACACGTTGGCTGTAGGATAAATGCTGAGCTGTAAACTACAAAGTCAAGTAGTTGGAGCCCACCAGGGTTGCTGAGTCAGAACCAACTCTACAGCACTTAACAACCATTTACTTATCAGGGTGTCCTGATGACACAGTGGCTAAGCGCTCATGAGCTAACAGAAAGATTGGCTGTTTGAGCCCGCTAGTGCTCCAAAGGAGAAAGATGTGGCAGTCTGCTTCCGTAAAGATTCAAACCCCAAAACAGGCCTGTTGCTGTTAAGTGACTCACAGCTACCCTAAAGGACAGAGGAGAATTGCCCCATAGGGTTTGGCTCTACTGTGCAAAGGGTTGCTGTGAACCAGAACTGACCAAACAGCCCCACACAAACACAACATACAAGGAAGTGTGAGATGGTCTCCGAGTCGTCATTCTTGTTCACTTGGATAAATTGGAGCCTCAGATTTACCATAACCAGAGAGAACCAGAGAGCCTAGAGGACCCAAGGTTGGAGGGCTGGGGTGAGGCCCATATCCGCTCAAACATCACCCTCACTCGTGGGCGGCCCAAATACAGCATGGCGATCATCAATACTGATGTGAGACTGCACAGCCAACCCAGATTTGTGTGTTGCTCGGAGGAGGAGCACATGGGATTAAGACAACCTGCACCATAAACAATACAACACGGATTGCACATTCCAGGCTCAAACATGCCATTTCTGCCAGTGGCGCTGCCAAATGCACTTTCTACCTCTATGGTTGGCTTTTTTTTTTTTTTTTTCCCAGCTCCATAAACGGGGATAAGATCAACTAGCTCCTGGGGGAGGGGACGGGGAGGAGATTCCTCACCAACACAGCCCATCACATCAAGCTCTGGACTACCATGCAGGCAGGGAGGAGGCCCTGGTGGGAACTTACTTGACTAGTCTCAGAGTGTCCTTTCGGATGTTGACGAGGCTCCTCAGAGTCTTCACCGGTTCTTGGGGAGGTGGGGCGGCGTAAGGAAACTGTCAGAACAGAGTGGGAGAAGGTAAGCAGTCAGTTTCCAACTGAAATGAGGACACCGAGACCCCAGTACACTAAAGTGGGCTCGCTCAAGGCCACATCTGGCAGTAAATCTGGCATTCCATGCGGCGTTAGGAGAGCCAGGTTCAGCTTTTCTTCTTACTCTATGCACCGGGTACCATGTGGATCTTAATCAAAACTCCTACTGAAGTTCCAAACACCCAAGGATAACCCCTGGCTGAGCGCATCACAACAGGCTTTGCAGTCTGACTTTTTGGATGGTGGGAGTAAACCTTCTCCTCCCCTGGAGCCGCATGGTGTCTCACAAATAAAGGAGAAGTCAGCGTGTGTACAGAGCTGAGGTTTGCACACAGAACAAGATCAATGCACCCTGCAGTGGGTCATGTACAGCAGAGCTCTGCACCATGTAGGGCCAGCTCTCTGCTGGGGCCAGCCAAGAGTCAGGGCTGTCTGCATCGTTCTTACACTTTCTATTTCTTTACCAGATCAGACCTTCGGACTTAGACTTCTGAGGCGATGATAATGAGGAGATAAAAAAGAAAGGGAAAATTGTAAGAAACTTGAACTGAGAACTGCTTTCCGAAGACTAAGAAAGATTAAAAATGTTCCTAGTATGACCAGCATGTTATTTGGGTAATATAAAATTTTTACATACAAGTCACATGTATGAATTATAATTTACATGTAATTGTAAATCTGTAGTACTGTGAGCTATGGAAGCGCCTGCCTCTAGAGTGCTGATGGCAGGACACAGGACATCCATATATAACCTGTCTTTGCTGAGTGCAGTTGCTTTACTAGGGAAACATAATTTAGCCACTGGGACATGTGACTTCAGTATTTAGTGTGCATACTGAGCATTCACATGCCTGAGTTGTGACTCTTGAGAAAGCACATTCAAATGAAATCATTTGCATACAGATTATTCATTTTCTGGGTGAGACATAGTGTTAAAATGGAAGGCAGCGGCATCTGACTTTCTCTGACTTCACAGCCGGGCAGGGGAGTCAAAACCAACAGCCCAAGGCCAATTGCTGTGAGGCAGAGGTCAGACATGTCTCCATCCGCAACTCTTTAGACAATTCTAATGCCGATCGTTCCATCGTTCCCCCCACAGCACTCTCTACTTCTATGCTGCGCTTGATAATTCCTTGCAATGGCCACAGAGAACTCACAGAATGCTCAGTTCCGGGGTTTATTAGGGAAACAACTGGTTACAATTTAGGATCAGGAAAGCTCCGGATACAGTTCTTACGTCAGGATAGGAGTCTCTCCACCGTGCCACAGGCAGGCCCCTCTCTGGCTCTTTACCCATCAGCCTGTCCCCACTCTGTTTGGGCAAGTATTACAAAGATCTGTGAGCTCATTTTCCAATAAGTGTTCATAGGCATCTCACTCAGCCAGAAAGCATTCAGGCCAAAGGCGCTCAGCTTTCTCACTCTAGCTTATCCATGTCTCCTGGAGTCAGAGCTGCCACCTTGGGTCCAAAGGACATGCTCTACTCCTGGCTTCTCTTCTTTCTTGATGTTGGTGAGATCTCCCTTTCTGCCTCTGGGATGGCTTATTTTAAGCCAGGTGGATGTCAAAACTGACCAATTCCCATGTTAGAATTCAGTACTTCTTATTTAAATGGTCTCATTCCATGCCCTTTGTTTACAATCTGCTGCTGCACAAGACCTTTTTAAAGTGTTGAAGAGCAGAGATGTCAGCTTGAGGACTAAGGTGCGCCTGACCCAAGCCATGGTACATTCAATAACCTCATATGCATGTGAAAGCTGGACAGTGAATAAGGAAGACCGTAGAAGAATTGATGCCTTTGAGTTATAGTGTTGGAGGAGAATATTGAAAGTGCCATGGACTGCCAAAATAACCAATAGATCTGTGTTGGAAGAAATGCAGCCAGAGTGCTCCTTGGAGGCCAGGATGGCCAAACTTCGTCTCTCATCCTTCGGACATATTGTCAACAGGGACCAGTACTGGAGAAGGATATCATGTTTGGTAAGGTGGAGGGTCAGAGAAAAAGAGGAAGACCCCCAGCGAGATGGATTGGCCAAGTGGCAGCATCAATGAACTCAAGTATGGCAACGATTGTGAGGTTGGCCCAGGACCGGGCAGTGTCTCATTCTGTTGCACATAGGGTCGCTGTGAGCCGGTACAGACTCAATGGCACCTAACAACAACAACAACATAGGCATGCGAAAGCTGAAGGATTAATGAGACTGGAGAAGAATGGATGCGTTTGAATTGTGGTGTTGCAGGAATGTTCGGTACCAATTCTATGGCACCTAAAAACAGCAATCTAAGCCCCTTGGTGGGCCACAAGCACTTCCCATTTGTATAGCCCTAAGGCTATGGTTGTTAACTTCTGGTGGGGCTGTAGGATCAGCACTGGACTGCGAAGCACAAGGTCGGCGGTTCAAACCCACCAGCTGCTTCTTGGAAACCCTATACAGGGTCACACTGAGTTGGAGCCGACTCGACAGCACTTAACAATAACAATGCTATGACGTGAAGGGCTATATCCAGTCATTCACCACACTGCACATAGCACATACACTGATACATTAATGTTACTGTCATTGTAAAGTACTATCAAGTCAGTTCCGATTCATAGCTCGAACTGCTGAACTGTGGTTTGCAGTCCAGTGCTTACAGTACAGAGTCACCATGCTCCACATTAAATATTTTTTAAAAATGGTAGTTGCCTTTTCTAATTACAAAAGCAATATATGTTCACGTGGGAAACTTGAAAAACCACGACACAGTACAAATCAGTCATAATTCTATTCCTCAGCAATGCTAACTTTAACACTGCAGAATGGAGCCTTGCAAGTTGTTTTCTACGCATCTATCTATCCTGGTGGGTGCTGTAGGAGGATAAGCACTAGATTGCTGACTGCAAGTTTGTCAGTTCAAACCCACCAGCCGCTCCTTGGAAACCCTATACAGGGTTGCGATGAGTCAGAACCGACTTGACAGCACTTAACAATAACATCTATCTACCAGAGAGCACAATGGCTCTAGAGGGTAAGCACTGGACTTCAAACCACAAGGTCAGTAGCTGGAGCCCACCATTTGCTCTGCAGGAGAAAGATGAGGCTTTCTGTTTCCGCAAAGATTTACAGCTTCAGAAACCTGATCTATAGGGTTGCTATGAGGCGGAATGGACTTGACAGCACTTACCAACGACAATCTACCAGGGAGTCCTGGTGGCACGGTGGCTAAGCGCTACTCTGCTAACAGAAAGTGGTTTGGTTGAACCCACCAGCGCTCCATGGGAGTAAGATGTGGCAGTCGGCTTCCATAAAGATTCGAGCCAAAAAACCAAGCCTGCTGCCGTTAATGGTTTTGCCTCATAGTGACCCTAGAGGGCAGAGCAGATCTGTTTCATAGGGTTTCTTAGACTGTCATTTTTATGGAAGCACATGGCCACACCTTTCTCTTGCATACCATTTGGGGATTCGAGCCTCCAACCTTTCGGTTAGCAGTTGCGTGTGCAAACACTGGGCCACCAGGGTTCCTTCACTAAAGGTTATTGTTGCCAGGTGCCATTGATTACCCATTTATAGGGATCCACAGACAACAGAACAAAACACTGTCCGGTTCTGCACCAGCCTCACATCGTTGCTCTATGTTTGAGCCCACTTTTGCAGCCACTGGGTCATCTCGGGGGGTTCTCCTCTTTTTTGCTGGCCCTCTACTTTTGCATGATATCCTCTTCACGTCCTGGAGTATATGAGTCCAATCATGCCATACTTCTAAGGCGCATTCTGGCTGCATTTCTTCTAAGATGGAAGCATTCATTTTCGGGCAGTAGGCAGTATTGTTGTTGTTAAGTGCTGTCAAGTCAATTTCGACTCATCACAACCTTATTTCTGAGGAGCAACTGGCGAGTTTGAACCACCAACCTTTCTGTTCAAGTCGACCTTGCAGTCCAGTGCTTATCCTACATCAGAACTCTGGCAGAAGGCAGCAGGTGGAGTCAATATCTGTCACCAGCATCGTAATTCAAAGGCATCAGTTCTCCGACCTACTAAATTCACTGTCCAGCTTTCACATGCATAGGAGGTGACTGAAAATACTATGGCTTGAGTCAGAAGAATTTTAGCTGTCAAAGTGACATCTTTGCTTTTTTTTTAGCACCTTAACGAGGTCTCTTGCAGCAAACTTTCCCAGTGTAATATGTCATTTGATTTCTTGACTGTTGCTTCCGTGGGTGTTGATTATGAATACAAGTAAAATGAAATCCTTGACAACTTGAAGTTTGTCTCCATTTATCATGATGTTGCTTATTGGTTCAATTTGGAGGATTTTTTGTTTTATGTTCAGGTGTGATCTATGCTGAAGGCTGTGGTGTGTGATCATCAGTAAGTACTTCAAGTCCTCTTCACTTTCAGCAAGCAAGGCTGTGTCATCTGCATATTGCAGGTTGCTAATGAGTCTTTCTCCAATTCTGATGCTGCATTCTTCTTCAGATAGCCTAGTTTTTCAGATTTGTTCTGTTTAAACAACTGCCTTTTGGTCTATGTACAAGTCCTGAGTGCACACAATTAAGTATTCTGGGATTCTTATTCTTCGCAATGTTTCCCATCATTTGTTATAATCCACATGGTCGAAAGCCTTTGCATAGTCAATAAGACAGCTTTCTGATACTCTTTGCTTTCAGTCAAGATCCATCTGATATCAGCAATGATATTCCTTGTCTGTAAAGATTACAGTCAATAGACAGACTTACAGACAATAGAAAGATTACTGCCATCCAGTCAATTCCAATCCACACTGTCCTTCATGCTCAATCTGAGTTAGAATCGACTTGATGGGTATGGATTAATCTACATATGTCTTATATCAAATTACACATACTATTTCATAGTTTTTCACTTAGCAAGACTTGGTAAACATTTTTTAAAGTGTCTACAGTAGAGGTACTAATCTTTATTTAACCAATTCCCTATTATATAATGCTTTAAGTGGGTTTTTTTTTTTTTTCTTGGCTGATAAATGATGTACCCTGTGTCTAGTCTTGCTTGAAGATTTCCTTACGACAAATTCCTAGAAGTAGAACTACCGGATCAAAAGGGAAACTCACTTTGCCAAACTGTTCTCCAGCAAACAGATTCCAATTCTGCTCTCCCACTAGCGGCGTGGCTCAGGCGGCTTTTAGACGGGAAAATGGAAATTCCAGTTCACATCCCAACTGTGGCCCATTGGCCCGCCCTCCCACTTTCCTAAGCTGTCATACTAAAAGGATTTAAAGCAATTTAAAAATAAGCTTAAGCAAAAAGTAATCAGGCAGGAAAATCTGACACAAATGCTAGTCTATCCTAAAGCCAAAATAAATGACTTTGGGATTTAAAATTTTTTTCTGGAGTAGAAAGTTGTTTTCATTTGTGCAGATATTTGGAGTTACCCATAACTCCTACCTGAATTTAAAAAATAAAAACTAAAAGGATTCTTTTCCTCCCTCTTTACCCTTTGTACTCCTCGAAAGAAAAAAGAAAGAACGAATGAAAAAAGGAAAATCTAGCACTCTTCAGTCTCCATTTTGAGACTTATTATTACATTTAATAATACGTAGGGTAGTGATTTCTGATGTGGAGCTGTGGATACAGAACTGGACCACAAGGTCGGCAGTTCAAACTCACCAGACACTCGTCGGAAATCTTATATAGGGTCTCTCTGAGTCAGACTGACTCCACAGCACTTAACAACAACAACAACAACAATGGTAATGAAGGAGTCCTGGTATGGTGCTATATATAGGATAAGCACCAGACTGCTCACCAAAAGGTTGGCGGTTCAGACCCACCAGGCGAATTCCTCTCTGATCTGACCCTTTCTCCTGGAGCTCATCAGTTTCATTTAGCATCTGCCTTACATGGGCAAAAGGATCCTAGTAGGATGCTCTGGTAGCATAGTAGTTACGAATTGGGCTGCTAACCTCAAGGTCAGGAGTTCGAAACTACCAGCCATTCCACGAAAGAAAGATGAGGCTTTCTGCTCCCGTAAAGATTCACAGCCTCGGATACCCTGTACAGGGTCGCTGTGAGTCAGAACTGACTCCAAGGCACACTACCATCACCAGGATAAGTACTGGACTGCTAACCGCCAGGTCAGCAGCTCAAACACACCTGCTGCTCTGCAGAAGAAAGAAGAGACTTTCTGTTCCCATAAACATTTATATAGCCTCAGAAACCCTATGGCAGGCTAACTGCCAGTCAGAACTACTCCTGGGCAATGAGGCTTTGACATAAGCAAAGTTCCACCTGGTGACCAAATGTGGAACTGCACCATCTGAAGAGAGGTATGCGCACGAGTTCATGGGGCATGTTGGTGTCAAGCGCTGTGGAGTCAGTTCTGACTCACAGCCACCCTGCATAGGGTTTCCAAGGAGCGGGTGGTGGATTTGAACTGCACACCATGTGATTTTACCAGGACGTCAATATATAGACATGTTTTCCTACCGAATATAGTAATCCATGGAGTCCTGGTATGGCGCTGTGAGTTGATGTGCTGAACTGCAAAGTTGGTTTAAACCTAAAGGTCAGTGGTTCAAGCTCACTAACCGCTCCCTGGAAGCCCTATACAGGGTCGCTATGGGTCGGAACTGACTTGACAACACTTAGCAATAGTAATCCATGACTATTATAGAAAATTCTCTTGTTAGAAAGTAAAAGGCATCTATAACCCTAACCTCCCTGTAACCAGTTTTAAAAAGCACGTAACACACATACATGTTATTGTGAAGTGCCATCAAGTCGGTTCCAACTCATAGTGACCCCAGATGGGTTTTCCAAGGATCAGCTGGGGGTTTAAACCACTAATGTTAATAGTCCAGTGCTTAGCCTACAGTTTTATATATTTTTTAAAAATAGGATCACTGTGCATCCCAAAGCCTTACTTTACACTTTTCTTTTTTCATCTAATGAGATGTTTTTCCAATGAGCTCAACCGCATTATCATCAAAATCCGTTTTGAAAAAATTTTAGGTCTACAGAGAAGTTGAAAAGAGTACAAAGAGATCCGATTTCTTTCCTATATTTGATCACACTAGCTACTCCTCATTTTGACATCTTACCCATAGAACAATGACTGAAATCAAGAAATTAACAATGTTTCAGTACTATGAGGAATCTACCCACCTTATTCAAATCTTACCATTCTGTCTGACCATTCTGTTCTTTTCCGGCTCAGCATCCAGTCCAAGACCCCACATAGCATTCCCTCCCTCCAATTCTGTATAATCAAAGATTTCAAACATAGAGCAAAGCTGAAAGAAGTGTATAGCGGTTACTCACAATACCACCTCAATTCTACCATTAGTACTGTGCTAATACCTGGTGTGGCGCTGTGGGCTAATGCGTCAGACTGCAAGTCGTTTGAACTGCAATGTCGGTGGTTCAAGCTCACCAGCTGCTCCTTGGAAACCCTATACAAGATCACTATGGGTCAGAATCGACTCGACGGCACTTAACAACAACAATACTTGTTTTAGTCCTGGTGTGGTTGGTTAATGTGCTGGACTGCAAAGTCTGCTTGAACAGGGAGGCCTGTGGTTCAAGTTCACCAGCTACTCCTTGGAAACCCTAGACAGGGTCACTATGGGTCGGAACCCAACTCAAGAGCACTTGACAACAACAACAACAACACTTGTTTTAAAGGAGCTCTGGTAGCATAGTGGTTACGAATTGGGCTGTGAACCGCAAGGTCAGCAGTTCGAAACTGCCAGCTGTTCCGCGGGAGAAAGATAAGGCATTCTGCTCCCTTAAATATTTACAGCCTCGGAAATCCTGTATAGGGTCGCTATGAGTCAGAACTGACTCCACGGCACATAACAACAACAACAACCCATCCATCCTGGTGCAGCGCTGCAGACCAATGCACTAGACTGCAAGGTCAGTTTGAATCACAAAGTTGGTGGTTCAAGCTCACCAGTCACTCCTCAGAAACCCTACACAAGGTCGCTATGGGTCAGAATCCACTGGACGGATACTTAACAACAACAACAACAACGTATCCATCAATCCAACTTTGCTTTTAGAGTAAATTGCAGACATTATTACACTTGTGAAAGCAATTTGAGCCATCCCAAGGGCTTCACTTTCTTAAGGTGGTCCTTCCTGGGATATTTAATAACGCCCACATTGCATTTGGAGTCCTGGTGTGGCACTGTGGGTTAATGCGCCAAACTGCAAAGTCACTTTGAACCTCAAGGTCATCAGTTGCTCCTTGGAAACCCTATACAGGGTCATTATGGGTTGGAACAAACTTGACGCCACTTCACTTCACACACTGCATTTGGTTGGCATGTCTCTTTATTCTGTTGTGTGGAGTTCGTTCTGACTCATAGTGATCCTGTACAGGATTTCTGAGAGCAGCTAGTGGGTTTCCGTGAGCAGTCATTGCTACAGCACAGCTCTTCATTGTACAGTCCCCTGAACAGCAATGGCTCCTCGGTTTGTGTTTTGCCCCGTGACCCCAACATTCTGAAGAGCCCCGGTGGGTTGTTGTGTAGGGTGTCTCTTCACTGGGGTTTCCCTGAGGTTCTCATTTGGTGGGGTGGGGTGAGGCGTTTGTTTGTGGCAAGAAGAGACATCTTCTCATTGCCCCCTCCCAGATATGGGGCCTGGTGCCCTGTGACTGACAGGTGGCGCTAGTTTCTCCACTGGACAGTTACTCTTTCTGCCTTTCTGGGGGAAGAGACGTGAGACTATGGAATACCGTTTCTCCCCACGCGGATTTAGCAGCCACTGAGGACACTCGCCTGTGACAATGACGGTTGGGGTGAGTTTCTCCCCCCATCACCCTCTCTACACCTATTAGCTAGAGTTCTCCTGGAGGAGGTTGAGTTACTTATTCAATTATTTATTTATTTTGGCCTAGACTCACTTTATGTATAATTTATTTTATGAATTAGAATCCATTGCTGTCATTACTGACTTTATTGCTCCACGCAGCCCCCATTTGGCCATCGAGGGCTCCTTTGGTTGGCGCCTGTGTCTCATTGTGTCAGGTCACCACCATTTCTGGAGTACTTTCTAAGGTCTGGCACCACAGATAACCCAGGCTCACTTGCCCTTGCCCTGCAGTCAACTTAGTCTTCAAGAAGTCCTGGGTTCTTTGTCAAGAAGAATACTTCACACCTGGTGTGGCGCTGGGCATCCTGCTGTGGCCCTGCGGGCTAATGCACTGGACTGCAAGGTTGGTTTGAACCGCAAGGTTGGCATTTCAAGCTCACCAGTTGGTTCCGACTCGTAGCGACCCGGTATAGGGTTTTCGAGGCTATAAGGCTTTATGGGAATAGAAAGCCTCATATTTCACCTGTGGAGCAGCTGGTAGACCTGAGCTACTGCCTTGCAGTTAGCAGCCAAACTCATGACCCACTACGCTACTTAGAAGGAAAAAAACTACACTAAAATACTACTTCCAATGAGAAAGGAAATTATTGTAGATAATGTGTAATTAAAATAGGAAAGTATTCATTTTATACATTTAGCAGATTTGGAATTCTGTGCCAAAGAATCAATAATAGTTACCATAGAAACCAACATCTGGGTCTTCCCAAGAACTCCATCCTGATACTACACAAGCGCTTTCTTTCACAGTTTTTACAGCTTCCGTATTTCAATTCTGGTTCCTTCTGAGGGCATGCCTGGCTTTCTCTCTGTTTTCTCCACTTGTTCCCCTCTTCTCAGATAGTCAGTGTGCCCAAGGCTGGCCAGCAGCTATTTTTAGATGGTGACACTTTAGAACATTTTCTTAGGTCAGAATTGAGGAGAAGTTTGCAGCTACAAAATGAATACAAATCTGCCCGCTTCCACAGCTGCAGTCTTGAGAAGGTGGACGCGAGGCCTGCTGCCCACCAGGAATGCAGTGGGACCCCTCTGCACTGACTTCCATGAAGAGTCAATTTGCCAGAGTTTAGAAACACGTGTCATCTACAAAGCAGACAAGATGCGAGAGGCATTTTTCCTTCAGAACCAAAGTCGTGAAGGAGATGCCTGGAGGCTGTTAGCAGACAGCCTTGACCAGGAACACAAAGAGCCTTGTTTTGGGGTTTGGTTACAAAGATATCATCCGGAGAAAGCAGTCTATTTATACTCTGCTAGGTCTCCTGGTAAATCTCAGGACCAATGTCATGGTATCAAACAGAATTGACCTTTTCCCAATTACTCAAACCCTGGTTTGCCCAGTTAGCCACTACCTTCTGTTCACAGTCATGGAGACAGGAAAAGCCCCGTCCCCAGCGATCTCAGCTAATGACCACCACAAACCCACTGTTTACGTCTACTTCAGGACTAAGAAGTACTGGTAGTGTGGTAGTTAAAGCGTTTGGCTGCTAACCGAAAGGTTGGTGGTTTGAACCTTTTCTCCATGGGAGACAAGACATGACCTTCTGCTTCCATAAAGATGACAGCCTAAGAAGCAGTATGAGGTAGTTCTCCTCTGCCTACAAGGTTACTCTAGTAAGAACTGACTCAACAGCAAACGTGGTAAGGTCTGGTCCTGACTCCTGTTTTGGGGAACACACAGGTACAGTAACAGCACTTGGGTACACTCTGACATCAACTGAACCTTCTTCGATGGCAAATGAAGCCGACTGGACTTCTGGGTCCATTTATATGAGGTCCCGTCCAGTAGGACAAAAGCACTACTCCCCAGGCGGTGCTTCCTGAAACACCTGCCTCAATATGAGCTGGTTTTAGATGCAAGGGATTTTACCTACCACCATATCAATAGATATAAGATTTTGAAAAGAGTTAAAAGGGAGAAAAGACCACTTCACTCCCACTAAGATGGGTATTATCAGAAAAATGGAAAAGAAGTGTTGGCAAGGATGCTGAGAAGCTAGCACCTCCATTCATTGCCAGTGGGAACGTAAAAGGGGCCACTGCTGTGGAACACACTTGGCATTCCTCAAAAGAGGTAAATGTAGAGTTACCCTAAGACCCAGCAAGCCCAATTCTAGGTAAATATTCAAGAAAAATGAAAAGATAGGTCCACCTAAAAACTTATACAGAAATGATCATAATATTATTCTCACTGCCAAGAGGTGGAAACAGGCCAAATGTCCATCAACAGAGGAAAAAATGAACAAAATGTGGTCTGTACAGACAACGAGGTATTATTCATTATAAGGAGAAATCAAGTTCTGATACATGCTCCGATACAGATGAACCGTGAAAACATTCAGCTTAGTAACTCAAAAGGATGGGTGCTGGATGATTCTATGCATATGAACTATCTAGAACAGGAATGCACAGAGACACAAGTTTATCAATGGATACCAGGGGATAAGTGGAGGAGGAAACAGGGGAAAATAAATTGCTGAAAGGGGATTGGGTCTCTGTTCAGGGGATAAAATCTAGGGGGCTGGGGGTGGCAGAAAGTGAAGATAGTGTTGGCTGGGCAGCACGGTCTGTGTGAATAATGTACCTTTGTCGTTAGCTTCAGATGGGCTGAAAGAATACATTCTTTTGTGATCTATATTTCACCACAGTAAAAAACAGCAGGCTTCTATATAATAGATATGGTAAGATTTTCTATCAATAAGTTGCTCATGGGCACTTAGTAATGAAATGTACAAAGTACCAAAGAGAGAGAGAATGATGAGGATGGGTGCCCAGGCGACTGAAACAGTAAAGCAGATGCAAACTGGGGCAACACGGTGATTCCTGAGACACTGCGGAGGCAGGCTGGAAGAGACCTGGTGCCTGACTGGATGTGAAGATGAGCGACAGGAGAGACAGAAAGGAGGACACCAGAGGAAGTGATGCCTGCATCCCTGGCTGTGGTGAATTTGAGATGCATGGGGAACATCCAAATGGAGATGCTGGTGAACAGCTGTAACATCTGTATATGGGGCCTGGAGTTCTGGGAGAGGGCTGGTCTGCAGACAGACTTGGAAGTCTTTTGCAATAAAGAGAATGGGAAGCCATGGAGCTGGCCCCCAGGGAGCACACACAGAGAGAGGGGGATGAGAAAATAGCCTTGGACGGGGCCCTGAAAACACCCCATTTGAAGGACGGGCCCAAGGAAGAGGATATTTACAGAGGAGACTGGGAAGCAGTGGCTAGAGAGGAAGGAGAGGCATGACAGGAAGTGGATTCAGGGAGACCAAATAAGGAGTATTTCAGAAGGTGGAAATGTCCAGCAGAGTCCAATGTCATAGCAAAGTCAGGTCAGATGAGAAAAGAAACATATCTTTCAGGTTTATTAATGAGGAGGACATTGGCAATCTTGGCAAGGGCGATTTCATTCTGACAGGTAAAAGCAAAAGTCACGTAGCAGAGCAGGTGAGGGTGGGGTGTCTCATGAGTGTGGACATCTGCCCAGAAATGGTCTAAAGAGGGAAGGAAGGAGAGGGAGTAGTCACAGACTGAGGCATTATGGGGAGACTTGTTTTTAAGATGGGAATGACTTGAACACAATGCACACACCCCCCCGCCCCCCAACAGAACAGAAAGGAGAGGTTAGAGCACAGGAGGAAGAGTTAGGTCCAGGAAGGGACCAGTCTTTGAGAAGATAGGAGGGGTTGGGCCCTGGAGCCCACAGACAGAGTGAAGAAGGAGGTGAGGTGGATAAGGTGGCTCTGCCTAGAAGGATCCACAATCCATCAGTGGGGACAGACCTGTGAGCAAATGACCTCACCACGGCAGTCGAGGTGGAGGCAAAGGGCCAAAGCCAACACAAAAGTCTTGAAAGAGACTCAGATCTAACAGCCCCAGACCTTTCTCATTCTCACTTTTTTGGCTCTGCTGAATGCTCATCCTTCAGAGATCTGCTCAAACATCACATCCTCAGGAAAGCCACCTCCAGTGACATAAACCCTTGTGAGCACCCCATACTTCTTCAGAGCACTGTTCTTTAAAATGGAATGACATAGAGTTGGGGAAATTATTCTCTTTTGTTCATGGCATTCTGTCATCATATAGCCAGGCAAGGCCCTTGTGGGTGACTGAGTAATATCCTTCCCCAATGATGTTCACAGCCTCATCCCAGGAACCTGTTACCTCGCATGGCAAAAGGGACTTCATAGCTGTAAGTTAAGTTCCGATGTTGACATGCATTATCCAAGTGGGCCCCAAGTCCTACTCGCCCTCATCAGGAGGAAGAGAGAGGGTCAGAGTCAGGGGGTGGATTATGACAATGCAATGATGCTGCCTTTGAAGGTGGAGAAAAGGGACAAGAGCCAAAGACTGTGGCAGCATCTAGAATCTGGCAAAGCATGGGGACAGATTCTCCCCCAGAAGGAGCCATCCCTGCTGACATCTTGACTTTGGCCCAGAGATTAAGTTGGAAGTTCTGAACCTCTAGAACTGTCGGGTACTAAATGTGTGCTGTTTTAAGATGCCAAGTTTATGCTAATTTGTTAGGAACGAATAGAGCATCTATCTTGTTTTACTTTATGCTTTCATCCCTCAAATTATTCCAGGTCCTTTCCCGCACATTGGCCAGTGCATTTAACATTATGTTCTTAGAAACATGTGCTTTTTGGGAAATTCTACAGAGTTATTTCATGTAGTAGGTATGTGTCACTTAACGTCCATAACAGGACGTTATGTGACTGGGATGGTGTGCAAACACCATATTAACACCTTACGGAAGCCTGCTCGGGGCTATCGTTGCTGCCGCTGCTGCTGGAGATCCTGGTGGAGTCTGGAGGAGCTGCCAGTGGGGCTGGGAGAGAGGGCAGTGAGTGAGCTGGGAGGCAGTGGAGCAGTGGGAGCAGCCCAGCCTACAGCCCTCACTGCCACTGCATCACCGCCTACCCCTCCCACAAAGTCCCAGAGCCTGTGCCAGGAGCCAGCTCCTCTGCCTCACCTGCCTGTATCTCACTTGTGCTCCAAGAGATTGGGTTTTGGATGTCTTAAACAACAACACTGTTGTTCTTGTGTGCCGTCGGTTCCGACTCATAGCCACCTGTATAGGGTTCCCAAGAGGGGCTGGTGGGTTTGAACTGCCTACCTTGCAGTTAGCAATTTCATGCTTATCCAACAGCACCATACTAGGCCTCTTAAACCCATGCAGGGGAAAATAATAAACAAAATAAGAGTGGCTTTCCATTTAAATAAAACAAAAACCGTATGGGACTATAGACATACATAGGCATTTAGGATGAATCAACATTAAGAGGCACATACCTGTGTGTTTTACATTTATAAAACTGTCACTGTGCTTTAGTTAAAAAAAAAAAGGGGGGGGGGGCTTTCAGTAAAGTAGACAGTCACCTTCCCTCCAGCAAGTCGGCACAAAATGAAGACGGAAGGGAGAAACTGCTCCTTCCAGACAGGCAGCCCATTCTGGACACCTGACGGCATCTGGGCAGGAGACTCGGAACCTGACTTACAAACAAGAGCCCACTTTTCGGCAAGTGCTTGTAAGGGGCCTCGTACTGGCTGTGAAGAATACGCTCATTGAAGGAAACACTGATATCGGTCAAAACAGGTAGTTTAAAATACACAACTCACATTTTTTCTTAAAAGAAGCACCTGAGTGTTGTAAAACTGCTGAGGTGTTAGTTGTCTGGACATTTAACAACAGACACATTCTCAATAGGCTGATTACCAGGCAGGCCAAGAGGACTCACAGCTTTCCTCTTCCATGTTTCAAAACCAGAAAACAAAAAAACACCATACACTGGTCTTCAAAGTGAAAAACTCTAAGCTGTCTTTCCATGTCTCACTGGAAGAGATCAGCTCTCAAATGACCTATGCAAGATCCAAGATTAATGACAGGCATTGCCATGTCTCACATTTCTGGAAGGAAAAAAACCAACGACTCTGAAGTCTACGAGGCTGTAAGACTCAGCTCTAGCTTGAGAAAAAGAATATTACTAAACATGGGAAGCCAATCAAAGACTGAATTCTAAGTAGTAAGGCTATATATACAGGGGCAGATATACAGCTCCAGGGAGAAAACCAATGCTGAATCTGTAAGCCCAATGAAATTGTTTTCTTCATTAGCTAACATGACATATGGAAACCCCATTAGTTCAAATAAGTTAGCATAAAATAAAATGTATAGCATATGACTGATAGTTTCCATTTCTAAGTTATTAATACTAAGATCTGTGGAAACCCAGATGGAAAAATCTATTCTGTAGTTGATTTAGCAAAGCAACATTTGCTCCATTTTGTCCTGTTAAGTTTCCCAAAAGGAGGCCTGGTGGTGCAGTGATTAAGAGCTTTGCTGCTAATGGAAAGGTCGGCAGATGAACCCCACCAGCTGCTCTGAGGGAGAGAGTGTGACAGTCTGCTTCTGTAGCGATGATGCCTTGGAAATCCCAGGAGGCAGGTCTCTGTCCTACGGGCTCACTGAGTTGGAATCTACTCAGTGGTTTTTTTTATGGAAGCTTCTAAAAGTCTTGAGAGCTCTGATTATTCTTCTGTTACCTAACACACTCCCCAAGGCTAACGGAGCAAAGGGAAGAGGTTGGAGTCATCAGATCCTAGAAACCTGGACTTAGACTTCTGAAGAGGGGTACCTTCTAGCTGGTTCTGGCGGGGGGTAACTTAGAGACTGGAACCAACTATAGCTGCCCTGGTAAAGAGGCATTGAACTGATGCTCACAGAGACAGCAAGCAGACAGCAGCAGACTCCGGCTCTTCCAGCCCTACAGACCCCTCTAGTGCCCCCTGTTGGCAGAGCCTGGTAGGGACCAGTGGACCAAGGAAAAATGTGGCTGAGTCCCCAGCCCCATCCAGCATCATCAAGATAAATTTGGTGAAAGAGTGTGTGTGTGTGTATGTGAGAGAGAGAGAGAAAGAAAAAGAGCGAGTAGGGGGCCGGGGGGGGGGGGGGGGAGTCTTGGGGAAAGAGGCAGCAGTTTAACTGGCATGAAAGTGAAATAACTTTATTACTAAATGCTGCTCCAGGGTGTTTATTATCAATAATTCTTCTCTTAAGTGCCCTGGCTAATTGCTTGGTGTCTTTCAAAAATATAATATGGATTAACAAACAATGTAAATCTTTTGTGTTATTAGCATTTAAATTGTAATAATTTGTAATAAATTGTAGTAAGTGACAAACACAGCGAAGGACTATATTCTAGCCTGTAAACACAGCAGCCTTCACCACAAAGTTCATTTCTCAGTGCTGTCTTCTGAAGATGCTCGCTTGTGGTCACCAGAGGGGTGGGAGACACTTGTTATTTTGGGTAATGGGAAGCCAGCACTGAGTATGGGTGAAAGGCATATATGGCTATGAAGTGCACACGAAGAAAGGATGGCTTCGGTAAAGGCATGGAAGCAACGGTTTGGTTGCACAAGTATGTCGCCAGGCATACATGAGTATGAATATGTGGGTACAGAGGGAAGTAGCTACAGGCACATGCACTTACAGGCATGTGTGCATAGACTCATTCATGCATATCCATCTATATAATGAAGTCACATGGGGGGTACAGGCATGGATACTTCTTAGATATAATCAAACACCCCATGAGATTAGTTTTCAGACTTAAAACCATATAGTCTCCTGGGACAACTCAGTTAATTGGTATAATATAGTTCATCAAGTATGTGTTCTATACCCCAATGTGGCAAGTAGCGTCTGGCATCTTAAAAGTTTGTGAGAGGCCATCTAAGAAACAACTCTTGATCTGTACTCATCCGGAACAAAAGAGAAAGAAGGAAACTAAAGACTCAGGGAATGAAGTAGTCTCCGGGACTAATAATCCACATCTAGCCTGACACTAGAAGAGCCAGAAGGTGGCCAGCTACCACTGCGGACTGCTTTCATCAGGACCACAGATCCTTGTAGAATGGGAGAAAAATGTGGAACAGAAATGAAATTCTTAAAACGGCTACCGAAAATAAGGGGGCGATAAAGGCATGAAATGACTGGCTTACAAGGTTTCAAGAGGGAGTTTAGTTTAAGAGTATGGGGGGGAAAGAAAGAGTCCCCACTGAATAGATTTCATATCATCTAGATGTGTCTAGTGAAAAGATATTGGAATAAGATTCGTATGATTCAATAGTGAATAATTGTTATCATAACTAATTGTGATGGTCATAATTGTAAAGGTAGAAGTTTTGTAACAAAAACGGGGGAGTAATTAATCTTACAGTCCAGAAAACATAGGACCCTAGGACCATCAAGGGAGATGCGCACAAACAGAATGTGGGACCTTATCCAGAGAAGCAGCGACAAACCAGGGATGGAGCCAGAGATAGGGGCATGGAAAGGGGAAGCAGGTGAGGACTCTAGATTCATGGGAAGAGAGGGACTAAGAGCTAGTGGCCAGCGGGCTGACTTGCAGAACGTGCCCTTTGGAGATGTAAATTATTATATATGCCTGAGTGGTGGTGTTTTGTTTTGTTTTGTTTTTTAAAGCTAAAGTGGATAGAGAGAAATACTGTTAACTGATGGTACATGGAGGGGGTTATAATCATTGAAATGAAACAAGGTGTATGATTTGTTGAATGTAAAACTGATGATCTGCCCTGTAAACTTTCACTCAATCCACAATAAAAACGTAAAAAAAAAAAAAAAAAGACTTCCTGGACTGGTCAGAGGAGAGAACCCCCAAGAGGACTGCCTGGAGGTCCACTTCAAACTTTAAATTAAAAATATCCTGGTTATTTCAGTGAAAGAACAGATTGGCTCAAAAAATAAAGAATATCACTTATGAGTAATGAGTTGGGCTTTTTTGTTTGTTTGTTTGTTTGTTTTTAAATCAACTGCAGGACACCAAATGGTCAAAAACCCACTCAAAGTAAAGATAAGAAGGCAAAGAGCAGGGAAATGAGAGCACAGAAAAGGGTATAATCCGAATGGAAGACCCCTGGTGAAAAATGTCACCAGTGACACTGAATAAATTTCTGCAGAAATTGTTAAATGGGAACCCAGTTGACTGTTCCTACTCTCACCTTAAACACAATAAAATTCTAAAAGAAAATAAAGTGTGTGTCTGATTAATTTCTATAATAATCAGGGATACTCTTTTGCCTGATTGCCCTGGCATGATCAGTTTAGAGGATAAATTAAGTGTGTTGCATATAACTAACTGGAAATGATTTGACCCAAAAACCTTTGAGCATTATAAGCTTTTGGGGAAGTAAAGCCTACTATGGACTTTTGTGGGGGGAGAACTGTAGACTTTTTTAGATGTTTCATTAAAATTTAGGGCTACTGCGCATCTCTTCACAAGTTTAACCAAATTTCTCTTTGAAATGCAAACTCTAGCTAGTAAGCAGTTTCCCGTAAGAGGGGGTTGTGCCAAGACAACAGGAAACAGAGGTCAAAGTGTGTACACTTGGTTTTGGTACGTTTCACAGAAATTTCTAGGAAATTCTACAACAGATACCTTGTAGTTTCACTGCTGACCACACCGCAGTGTTCAACAAACCAAAAGCTCAAGTGTCCAGCGGCACATGTCTTTCTAATCAGAAAAATTCTATTATGAAGATTCGTCCCTTTCTCTGAGCTTCTCGAAGGCTGCCTCCCTGTCGTGTATCACCCCCTCTGTGTGACAGTGGTATGTGTGTGACTGTATGTGTGTCTGCTCGAGGTAATCTTGAGGACAAGCCACAGAGGACAGACATGGACACCTGTGAAGGGAGACATGAGCTTGAGAGAGAGAGGTCTTCAGAGGAGGACGGTGGGTGCTCAAGGGGGCTCAGAATTTTGACCATTCGCCCATGAACTAGATCACACCATGAATGTTGACAAAATAACTGAAAAGCACAGACCACCATGTGCTTTCTAGAAAGGGTCTGTGAAGCAGTATGTCAGGGGTGGGAACGTCTGGCCCCCATGAAATCATTTGGTCTGGCCCTGCCAAGGAAACTGCAGTTCCAGCAATCACATTGTTGTTGTTGTTAGGTGCCATCGAGTCGGAACCGACTCATAGAGACCCCATGCACAGCAGAACGAAACAATGTCCGATCCTGGGCCAACCTCACT
>NW_006408650.1:6456374-6461899 GCF_000296735.1 Chrysochloris asiatica | reverse complement strand
AGCGACCCTGTACAGGGTTTCCGAGGCTGTAAATCTTTACGGGAGCAGAAAGCCTCATCTTTCTCCCACGGAACAGCTGGTAGTTTCGAACTGCTGACATTGTGGCTCACAGCCCGATACATAACCACTACATTCCATAAAGATGGTTGTTGTTGTGAAGTGCCATCAAGTCGTTTCTGACCCATAGTGACCCTGTATAGGATTTCCAAGGAGCAGCTGGTGAGCTTGAACCACCGACCTTGCAGTTCAACAGCCTTGGAAATCCTACAGGGAAGTTCTCTGTCCTACAAGGTTGCTATGAGTCTGAATCGAGGGAACAGCAGTGGGTTTGTGGTTTGGCTTTGATCCATCTTGTAGAACGGCTATAAGCACATAAAAAATGTTTTTATGGAAATATTGGTTGTCATTGTTGTAGTGTGCTATGTTGTAGTGAGTCATGTTGATTTGGACTCAGAGCAAGCCTGTAAGACCTACTGGAAGTGCTCCATAGGGTTTCCTAGCTTGTAATCTACCTCTGTGGGATAAAGCTCTGGACTACAAGGTCGGCTTGAACCACAGGTTGGAGGTTCAAGCTCACCAGCTGCTCCACAGGGTCGCTGTGAATCGGAACCAATTCGACAACACTTAACAACAACAATCCTTACAGGACAGACTGCAAGGTCTTTTTTCTCACAGAACCGCTGGTGGGTTTGAAGAGCCCAGTACTTAACCATGGTGTCACCACGGCTCCTTCTTGGTTATCATAAATGATGTTAATATCGCCATCTTTTTTTTAAAAAACACCTCTAAGGCAGTTTTGAACACTTAGAAAAAGGAATGAACAAATGAAGCATCAGCAATTAGATGAAGTATCTCTTATCTATAAACCCTAAAGCACTTGAAGTAAATACACTTTGGACAGATCTCCCTTTGTTATGATCCAGGAGATACTGTAAAGCTGGACTATGACCTCTAGACTATGACCTCTGGGGAACAGTTAACCTCCCCCCATGAGGGAAGGCTTGGTGAGAACATAGGCTGATCATTCGGGGGAAATGGAGGATGCTGTCTATGACATACAGGAGGTAAGAGAGCCTTGGAGGACAGTGAGAGCCAGACACACAGAAAGCAGCAGCGTTTCCCTTGGCTGCTCCTCCTTCACAGGACACAGGTCCTTTTAAGGTCAGGTTTCTGGGGTTTCAATTTACATACAGTAAAATTCACCTTTTTTAGTGTACAGTTCTTTGAATTTTCATAAATGCATATAACCCTGTAACCACCATTACAATCAAGTTATAGGACATTTCCATTCACCCCCAAGTCCCTTCAAGTGCATCTGTAGTCAAGCCCTCCTGTCACCCCTCATTCCTGGAAACCATTGGTCTACTTTCTGTTCCTAGAACATTGCCCTTTCCAGAATGACAAGACCTTTTTGCAAAGCTTAAATAACATCCAAAGGCCTCATTCACTTTGCCCAGAACACTGGGCGTCCAGCTTCCTGCCACAGGAGCCCCCTGTGTGTGTGTGTGTGTGTAAGAGTAGAGAAATGGGGCTATTGGGACGGGACACGGACACACAGCCAGTCACTCCAGCTGATGCTCCGTGAGGTTGGAAGGAGCTAGTTTCAATCCAAGGACAAGGAAGTCTTGGATTTGAAACTACTTCTATGGAAACATTCTGGTTCCCTCTTCCATGATTGTATGGTACTGGACACAATTAGGTTTCCTTCCAGGTTTAGATGAATTTTTGGCATCAAAAGAGAAAAGACTGTAGCACGGATGGAATATAGGTTGATAAAATAAGAAAATTGTGTCAAGCTCAAAAACTTTTGCTTCAACAGTCTGTTCTTCCTCTTCTGTCAGATTTGGATTCGCCTCACATGGAGTTATTGTGTGCCTAATGAAATACTGACGTTTTATTGATTTCCACAAGAATCATTCAAGAGCCTCCTGCACAATTTAAGGGGGACATGAAAGAAAGCGCACAAAAAGTAGGAATGCAAAAAAGGGACAATTAGGGCCCTGCAGCTAATAGGGAGCTCCGGAGATTGCAAATTACTTTCCAGCTCAACAAAAGGGGGCATTACAACCGTTCTTCAGAAAAATGAAATACCTTTTCATAGAAGGAAAATCTTCTCAAAGCTTAAATTACTTAGTATATTGCTTATTCACTCCCTTTCTAACCTAAGCAATAAATTACATTTTTATATGTGTGTGTGTGTGTACATGGAATACAACTTGCTGCTTGGGATAGAAATGGAATGACTCTATCTATATCCAGCACTGGTATTGAGTTGATTCCAACTCAGGGCAACCCTGTAGGGGAAGAGAACTGCTCCCTGAGGTCTCGAAGCACACTGCCTCGTGTTTCTCCTGCAGAACAGCTGGTGAGGTGGGAAGGGGCTAGTTTGAACCAGCAACCTTGTGGTTAGCAGTCCAGTGCTTATCCTAGAACTCCATACCAGGACTCCAGCATGCTTGTTTGTCAGTCTGGTTACTCTCCCTACTTTCCCGAAAATGAGAGGATTCTTAATTAGAAAAACCAGACACTGTCACCTGATTTATGACAAAGGTGATGCTGCCAAGCTGTGGGCAAAAGATGGATTTTTTTTTTCCAGTAATTAATGCTGGGTCAATTTGGCGGGAAGAAAAGAGGATCGTAAACCCTCCTTCATATCATACCCAAAATCAATTCCAGAAGATTGAGAGCTTTAACGTGAAAGGCAAAACAACGCTATTAGGGGGGAGTATCTTTACGACTTTGTACAGGAAAGATTTCTTAAACAGGCTTTACAAAAGCACAACCGTGTAAGAAGGAAGCAAACCCAGCCACTGGGAGGCTTTGTATTGACCAATTCTGTTCATCACAAGACACCATCAAGACGTGAACAGGTGTGCAGAGACTAGGAGGTATTGAGAACATATATATCTGCAGGGACACATATTTCCTTATTATTTCTTTACTGAGAAAGATGAGCTAACTTAAAAATAACAAAAGATTTGATATGGTATTTCACAAAGGAACTTCATTAGTCATCAAAAAATGCAAATCAATACTACACATCTACCAGAATGACTATCATTTTCAATAATACGGAAAATACTAAGGGCTGGGGACTCGCACATTGCTGGCAGGAGTGGAGTCTGGTTTTGGAAAAGTGCTTAGCATTCTCTGTTGTTGTTATGTGCCGTCAAGCTGGTTCTAACTCACAGCGTCCTGTATAGGGCTTCCGAGGCTGTAAATCTTTACAGGAGCAAAAAGTTTCATCTTTCTCCTGTGAAACAGCTGATGGGCTCAAACTGCCAATCTGTGGCTCGCAGTCCAATGCTTATTCTACAAAGCCACCCAGTAACTCCACTCCGAGCAGATATGCTCATAAAAAACATGCCACAGAGGGCTCACAGCAGTAATATTCGTAACAGTTAAAATGTCACAACAGGAGAACACACAGACCTATGCACACGTACTTATACATACATATACACATGTACGTGCACACACATACACACATGTATGCATGCACCACGCACATGAACATGTGCACACAACACATGCATATACACATGCAAGCATGCACACAGAGACACACGTACACATGTGCATGCACACATACATATACACACGCACACTTGCACACACATACATATACACATGTACATGTGCATTCACACACACAAACATTTGTGGGAAAGAGACCATGGTATTCACACTATGGAATAACATACAGCAATGAGAAGCAAAAATGATTGCATTGGCAAAAATTGTGTTACAACTGTTTCTAACCTTCACTTTGGCAATACTGATGACGTTTTCAGCTATGCATACCCAATTGTTTCACTTCCCTGGATTTCTTTCACAGAAATACTCTGGAGAGTATGGCATGACTGGTGAAAAATTCATCAAATTGGTCATTGTGGTTGTGGTATTTTGTGCTGTCAAGGCAATCCCAACTCATAGGACTTCCGAGGCTGCATAGTGGCTCTGTAGTATGAGCACTGGACTACAAACCACAAGGTCAGTTGTTCAAGCCCACCAGCCACTCCTTAGGAAAAAGATGAGTCTGTCTGGCCCCACAAAGATATACAGCCTTGGAAACCCTACATAGGTCACTATGAGTCGGAAATGCCTCGACAGCACTTAACAACAATCTTTACTGGCGCAGAAAGCCTCTCCCATGGAAAGCCTGGTGGATTCAAACTACTGACCAGTGCATAGCCCACTACACCACCAAGGCTCCCAATGGGCCGTTATTGGGAAATCATACAGCGTGTCTATACTATGAACCATTATTCAGCCCCAAATGAGGCAGATGTGTGTACACTAATATGATATAGAAAAAGTTATCCACTAGTAGTTTATTAACTAGTTCTTACATCCTAGTTTTTATCCATCCCCTGTCTTTGAAATTTTTCCCTCTCTCATCATTTTAAAGGAGGCTTGGTGGCGCTGTGAGTTAGGCACTGGGCTGCTAACTGCAAGACTGGCATTGAAATCCACCAGCTGTTCTGAGGGAGAAAGATTAAGCTACACTTCAGTCCCTTTCTATACCTTTAAAGAGCCCTTGTGGCACTGTATAAGCACTGGACTGGCAACTGCAAGGTCAGCAGTTCAAACCCACCAGCTGCTCACTGGGAGGTAGAGGCTTATAACCTCGGAAACTCTATACAGGGTCACTATGAGTCAGAGTTGACTCGGTGGAGGTGGGGGGTAGGCCTGTATCTTTGACTCATAAATCTATACTCTCAAGTCTATCAGCCAGAGAGAAAAACATGACTCATTTTCTGACATCTCAAGCAAAGTGTGTTTTAAGTGTAGCATTCTAGTGTGCTAACCTCAGCCAAAGCAGCACCTTTAGCTAAAGAGAGAAGCAGAGCAAACTTAGTTGATGTTTTGCATTAAAAAATCCAGGCAATATCATGACTTCCACACTTCCTGGAGCCCTGGAGGCTGGATGAATTCCTGCCCTGTTGTTGTTGCTAAGTGCTGAGATCATCTTAAACCTTAAACCAAAAATAGCCCCTGTAGTCTTCTTAAAACCAAACAATAGTTTAACCTGACCAGTAAAAAATGGCTGCCTTGAGCATTATGCTCTGTGAAGGACTACCTAAATGGGATGAAACTTACAACAGCTTCTTGAAATATTACATAGAAACCATAAGGGGCAGTGAGGTGATATTCATGGGGGAGGAACAACTCAGAAAAGGAGGGAGGGGATGGTTTCACAACTGAAAGAATGTCATCAATGTCACTCAATGATACATTTAGAAACTGTTTTAAAAGAAAAATCCAGGCAGTGGTTTCAAAGTATCTCCCCCAAGACATAAACAACTCTACAATAAAGAAACCCATGGTGAATTAGATCTCATTCATAGAGACAGCTGAAATGGACTTGATGGCACCTAACAACAACAACAACAACAAAACTATTAATAAAAGCAGCACTAATGAGATCAGGAAGGAGCTCTGGTAGCGTAGTGGTTACGAATCGGGCTGCGAACCTTAAGGTCAGCGGTTCGAAACTACCAGCCGCTCCGCGGGAGAAAGAT
>NW_006408650.1:6446766-6456274 GCF_000296735.1 Chrysochloris asiatica | reverse complement strand
GTTCGAAACTACCAGCTGTTCCGCGGGAATAAGAGGCTTTCTGATCCCGTAAAGATTTACACCCTCGGAAACCCTGTACAGGGTCGCTATGGGTCGGACCCGACTCGATGGCACTTAACAACAACAACAACAATGAGATCAGGGTGGGGTACGGGGAGGACTCCATGGAACTGGCAACGTTCCACTTCTGGAGCTGGAGCTGGTGGTGGTGACAAGGCTACTGGCTTTATAATTCGTTTTTTACACTGCACATATATGGCTTATTCAGTCATGTGTAAATAAATATTCGACAGTTAAAAAAAAAATAAAGAGAAAAAGCACCAGTGGAGAGTAAATTAAAAGCAGCTGTTGGTTTTCAAAAAACAAAGTTAAAATTAAAAAAGCCCAGCTGGCAGAAAGAGCCATGTCACTGATGAGGTGTCTTAGGAGGTCCCTTCCTCACTGCACGTGGGGTGCGCTCACAGCCCCCTGTGAACCATCCAATCCATAAACCCAACTCCAAGAACACACCTATCTCAGACCAGGAAGCTCCTAGAACAGAAGCCACATAAAAAATCCCCTTTACAGGGCCAGGCAGCAAATGCTTGGACCCAAGTAGCTTTCCAAAGTTTTCATGCTACAACTTACCAAATGTAGTTAACTTTACACACATCATTAAATCTCATGTTCTAAGTGCTGATCTACGTAAGAAAATATCCACTCCACCAGGATGGAGTCCTGGTGTGGCGCTGTGGGTTAATGTGCTGGACTGCAAAGTCGGTTTGATCCTTAAGGTCAGTGGTTCAAGCTCACTAGCCACTCCTTGGAAACCCTATATAGGGTTGCTGTGGGTCGGAACTGACTCTACAGCACTTAACAACAAGCCCAGAGAAAAATCAGCAGCTTTTTCATGTCACCTGTGGAATCAAGAGAGTTGAAATTCTTGAACAAAGTCTGTCAAGCCATCTTGATCTTTGGAAACAGGAGGGTGACACTATCTGTGCAGTGCAACACAGCCTCTGTTTATTTACTCAGGACAGACTCACCCATTGCCAGCAGCTAAGTGGCAGGAAGCAACTTTCCTGAGAAGAAGGTGTCTGAAACGATTTTATCCTCCTCTTTATAAGGATAAAATGTAATGTGCGTAGAATGCATCCCTAGAGTCTGTTTTCTGGTTTTTGTTTATTTTGCTTATTGTTGTAAGAGCATAAAACAAGTTAAATTTCAAAACTGAAAACCTACCATCATTTCATTTACACACTTTTCCAGGGTGAGCAGTCATAGCTTCTTCAGTCTACTACTGGTGCATACAGCAGACTTGAACTGCTGAGCGTAGTGGAAAAGATGAGGAAGATGGCTTACTTCATTGATCGGGGTAGTTCGTCTCTCTGGGGAGAGATAGTGCCAGTAGGGAGACTTGTATTCAGAAAACGCCATTTAAAAATAATCCTTAAGTGAACCTCTCCAGAAAGCCCCACATCATTAAAAAGCACAGAGATTCATTCCTTAGGTTAGCTCTTTGCAAGGTTGGGCTTTCTTTTATTCTCTGGTTGCAAAAAAAGCAAGCCCATCCATGTGAGGTCTAGTGGTCTAAAGGTGAAACACGGCACGTGGACACCAAGAAACCAAAGCCAAGAGGCTCCCTGCCTCCCCACACTTTTTCTGCTGTTTTGTCATCTCTGCAGCCCCCAACCACTTCCTGATACACATCCCAGGCCCGCTGAGCTGACCCCACCCTTCCTGTGGCTCACTGTGAAAACTAAAACCATTATTTGTGAACTTCCGTAATTTTCCTCCTTCTATATATTCTCCTCGACCTACTTCCTTCCACCGGTCAGGAGTATTCCCTTCTCTCTCTCTCTTTTTGGGATAGTCAAAAGTCTTAATTTAAAAAAATGGAAATGGGCTTACTGCAGAAAATTCAACAACACACAGAAGAGAATGAAGTACGAACCCTCACTAATGTACCCCGAGAGGTACCACCATTACAATTTAGGGTGCATTCCTCTCTATATTAACCTTTATGTGCATGTAATTAAGACTTATAAATGTATATACACATAGTATATAGTGTTATTTTATGACAAGGGTTTGTTGTTGTTGACAAGTGCTGTCGAGTCAATTTGACTCACAGCAACCCTGTACAGTGTTTCCAAGGAGCGGCTGGTGGGTTTGAACTGCCGATCTTGTGGTTCACAGTCCAGTGCTGATCCTACAGTGCCATACCATGAATCCATGACAGGGGTGGGGAAGCGTCTATCTGCCTAAGGCCATTTGGATATTTATAACATCATTCGTGGACATATACAAAACTATCAACTTAAAAATTAGCCTGCTATACATAGTCAAACATTTAATGAACTCTCGACAGTTTGAAACAACCAGTTGTTCCGCGGGAGAAAGATGAGGCTTTTTGCTCCCATAAAGATTTATAGCCTCGGAAACCCTGTACAGGGTTGCTATGGTTGGAACCGACTCGACGACACTTAACAAGCATCATTTTTCAGAAAATGAAGTGGACATGGACAAACTTTTCTGCCAGTGTACAGAGATCTGCCACACTCCAGCCTCAGTAAGACTTCATTATAGACATATTATTATTTCTCTAACCATTCCCCTATGATGGTCTTTAGAGGTTTTCTAATTTTTCACTACCACATTGTAAATGTGAATCATCTTGCACTATCAAAAGGATTTCTGTACAAGCGGTTCAGAGAAGTGAAACAGCTGGATATGCAGTTAGAAACTTAATAAATATTGCCAAGACGGCCAGAAACAGTTGCAGTACATACAATTATAAAGGAAAGAAGTAACATGCCAAAGTCTGATAACCCAATTTAGATAATACACACACACATGCATGCACACACATACATGGAAAAAAGGCTTGCTTTAGGTTTCAGGGCACTTGTAACATGCCCAACCTGACCAGTTACACTGGGACCAGGGCAAAAACAAATCTCCTAACAAAACCCATGTACACAGGCTGCTTGCTCCTCATGGTGTCCTTTGCTTTAACTACTTCTGCCCCCACCCCTCTGTTAACTTCCACTGCCCACAATTCTTGGATATGTATTGTCTTTGTCTTTATTTCTAATGCCAGTATCTGAGCTCAGGCCCTCAGTATCTGTTGTGGATTGAATTGGGTCCCCAAATATATGTCAGCTTGACTGGGTCATGTTCCTTAGTGGTTTGCAATGCAATCTACATCGGGCAGTTAAATCATGATGTAATCATTCCCCATAATGTGATCTGATGTGATCAGCTAATCCATCATAAAGGGCTTAGGGCAGGAGTCAAAATACTCAGGTCACAGCCTAGATCCCATCTAAGGGGTGAAATAAGAAATAACTGAGTTGCCTCAGTTTCAAAGACTGCTCCAGTGAAAACCATGGTTGACAGGTAGCTTAGGCTCAGGGTACTACTGTGCTTGGTCTGACCGTTCACAAACACCCAGAGCCAGGGAGTCCATGGCATTGGTATTGTAATAGAACAATTCATTTCAACCCATTCCACTCACTCCCCATCCTCATTCTCTCTGGAAAGAGGAGCTGCTCTTGCCTCATGCTGCTGGATGGCTTTAGAAGGGTGCCCCATCTCCTCCGTAATGATGCGCATTTGCTGACACCTGAGAGATGTTACTAGAGAGTACAAGTCAGTCTTCAGATCTCAAGCTGAACATCAGCCTTCAATCACTGGGCCCTCCCTAAACACACATAATGTGCGCTAGTGGCCAAACCCAGAGGTCAGGGCAGTAGATGGAATTACACACCAAGTATGAACTCTGAGGAGCAACTTCCTCTGAGGGAACCTATCCCTGCCACATGCTCTCACTTTAGATATCCACCCGTATTGCACGCATTTGCTGGATGAGCCACACAGATGAACTTATGGACAGAATACGGGCAGAGCTCCAAGACACCTGACTTTATCAGCAGCAGTGGCACAAGGGAGCCTGACCTCTCTTGGTTCAAATCCCAAGTCAATCACTTACAAGCACTGTAACCTTCATCTGCCAAACGAGGCTAGCAGGCCTGTCTCATTAGGGTATGATGACAACATGAGGATGAGGTAACATATGAAACACTTAGAACAAGGTTTGGCAAACAGTTATGTGTTCATTACAAGCTAGCCATTCTTCTAATTCTTAAATAGCAATTTGGTAAAGAAAACCATGTGCTAGATTATTCTATAAACTATCTGTCTATACACAGGGTTTCCGAGGCTGTAAATCTTTACAGGAGCAGAACGCCTCATCTTTCTCCCGCGGAACCGCTGGTAGTTTCGAACTGCTGACCTTGCGGTTCACAGCCCGATTTGTAACCACTACGCTACCAGAGCTCCTTACATACCTACTTTAGGTTACTCTAACATTTGCTTTCTTCACATAAAATTGCAATGTCTTTTGAAAAATCTGTCTGTACAACATTAAGCACTTACTAAACAACTGCTACATAGCAACAACAAAAAATTCCATTGTTGATGCTCCTTTGGAAAAAGCGCCTCAAACTCAAGGTCAAGGCTGCCATCCTGTGTTGCAGAAAATGTCTTCGTCCTGCACAAGGAGACTTGGTGGCATAGTGATTAAAACACGTGGCTGATAACTGACAGGTCAGAGGTTTGAACCCATCAGCTGCTCTGCAACAGAAAGATGAGACAGTCTGCTTCTGACAGCCTTGGAGACCCTGAGGGGCAGCTGGACTGTCCGACTTGAAGGACAAGGGCTTGGTTTGGGTTTGATCATCGTACATAGAAATGTAAATGAGGCGACAGCATCTTGTCAATCAGCATAAACCTGAAGAAGCATTTGTTTCCAAATAATATTTATGATCTGAAAGGTCAAAAATGTTAAAAGCATATGAACCACTCTAACACCAGAGGAGAAAAAAAGAAAATAAGGAATTGATTGGAAACGCCAGGTTTGTGTAAAAAGAAAGCACAAACTGACTCCTAGGGAGAGAGGCAAATCCCCAACTGGCTCAATGAAAAAAAAGAAGTCTCCTTCTACTCTGATTGCTACGGCAGAGAGAGCAAAACCTAAGAACAGGTCTATGATAAGTATTCGTTGGCATAATTTAATTTGAAGCAGAGGGATTTGACATGTTGAAAAAGCGTATTCCCGATGAGTAATCTGGAGGCACAGTGGTTGAATCACTCAGAGGTTAACTGGCAATGGCTAAGCAGAGAGCCATCCGAGGGAGAAAAAGGTGGCCGTCTGCTGTTGTAAAGAGTGAACAACTTCGGAAAGTCTGCAGTTCTGTCTTAGAGGATTACTGAGTTAGAATCACAGCCACAGTAGTTGCTTCGGTTGTTTTTTGCTTTTGGATTAAGAGTTTAGAAGAGGGACCACTCCAGATAGAAAGGAAAAAAATAAATGAGCCCCCTCAATTTTTAAAAAATTAAAGGTGAAGATAGAAGATCACCACCAGATTTATCTTCCTAAAAAAATCCATTTCTCCATGTCACTCACCTGCCTATGACATCGTACATATACCCCCACACAGCAGGAGAGCCCCCACCTGTCTTTCCACTTTTGTTTTGCCATCAGGAAATGTCCACTCCTGCCAGACTGTTTTCCGTATTGGTTCCAGAGAAGAACAAACCAGATGCATTTCAGCTTTGTTCTTCCAGCGCCTACCATACTAGCTGGCACACAGAAATGCAAAACTCACCGCTATCAACTCTACGGCAACTCAGACAGACTCCAGACAGGACACAGGAGAGATGCTCCATAGGGTTTCCCAGACTCTAAATCTTCACGGGAGCAGACAAACACATTGCTCTCAAGGAGTGGCTGGTGGGTTTGAACCTCCAACCTTGCAGTTAGCAGCTCAATGCTTAGCCCCAGTATCACCAGGGCTCCCTGGCACAGTTGTTGTTGTTGTTCTTAAGTGCTGTTGGGCCTGTTCTGATTCATAGTGACCCTGTACAGGGTTCCCAAGGAGCGGCTTGTGAGTTT
Source organism: Chrysochloris asiatica (assembly GCF_000296735.1). NCBI lineage: Eukaryota > Metazoa > Chordata > Mammalia > Afrosoricida > Chrysochloridae > Chrysochloris > Chrysochloris asiatica. Next base: position 6,450,336 of record NW_006408650.1, on the reverse strand, counting down.
GAACCACCAACCTTGCATTTTTTTTTTTTTTTGCTTAAAACAAGAGACGTTTATTCTTTTTTTTTCTTAAATGTTTTATTGTGAATTATATGATAGTTTACATGGGAGAACATTAGTTTTACATTCATTCTATTGTATATCATCTCATTGCCATGGTTACAATCCCCTCCATGCAATCCTTCCCCGTTCCCCTCAGGTCTTCAGCACACAGTCGCTCTCCCTCTCTGGATCTAAAGTCTCCAGCTGCTCCATCGCTCCACGTCATCATCTCTGGCTCCATTTCAGGCATCACTGCTTCTCTGGGTAGGGTCCTGCTCTCTGCTCTTCTCCCTTGATGGTCCTAGGGACTTCCGCTCCTAGACTGAAAAGTTAATCACTCCCCTCCTTGCTATAAAACATCTACCTTTACATTTCCAACCCTCACAATCAGTCCTGATAACAATTATTCACTATTGTATCACAAGAGACCCGTCTGCATTTCATTGCATCAGCCCTGCCTAGTCAGATTGAATACTACTCACTGGAGATTCTACCTTCCTCCAGGCCCTCTGGATCTAGGTTCCCTCTTGAAAGCTTGTAAGCCAGTCAATTCTTTCCTTTGTAGCCCCTCGCCCCCCATTTTGGGTATCCAATGTCCAAGTTGCCCATCCCTGTTTACTCTGTGTGTGGAGGGGGTGGGGATGATTCTTGCTGTAAGGATCTTCCCTCTTTTGAGCTCCTGCTTCCATAGGTGTAGGTCAAGTTCATCAAAAGTATTCTCCAACCTTGCATTTAACAGTCCAGTGCTTACTTTCCAATGCCACACCAACACTCCTGGTACATAGTGTGGTTGCTGTTAAGTGCTGTTGAGTCAGTTCCGACCCATAGTGACTCTGTATAAGGTTCCTGAGGAGTGGCTGGTGAATTTGAACCACCGACCTTGCAGTCCGGTGCTTCTCCCACAGCGCCACACCTAGATGGTTGTTACTAGTAAATGTCTGCCCATTTAGCAAAAATGTGAGTACCTTCAGGCCTGCGCTTCTTCCCACCCTGTCCACGAAAGCCCAGCCATGCTACATGCTACCAGGCCTGGCTGAACTCTCTCCCTCCACCATTCTTCCACACCAGCACCAGAGCCACCCACCCGGCCGTTCTCTTCTCCCACTCGCAATTCCTGTGGTCCAGCAAAGCACCTCAGATCTGGCATTGTTCACTAAACATTTCCTGATTAGATGTTTTGTCTGCCCAGCTGAAGTGGGAGTTTCTTAAAGGAGGTAGAATATTTTGAGACCGAGAGAATCAGTGAAAAGTTTATTGATCGGTGACAGACATTCATAGTTAAGTGACTTGGGGGAAATTTTATGCAAAAAACTTATAACAGTGTAGGGGATCTGGTATGGATTTCACCAGTGATAGCAATGATTATCATTTATCTCCCTGAACCTCAGTTTGCTCATGTGTAAAATGGAATAGTAATAAGTCTTGTCAGGTGTCTTTATGAGGAGTAAGAGAAGTGTGTGTGAGTCTCCTGAACCTTCCTCAGCACACAGAAGCCACTCAATAACCACAAGGTGACCAGTTTGCAAAGTCTCATGTTGGGAGCAAGGTGCTCAATAAAGGTGAATGAGTAAGTGGACCGATCAGTTGAGAGAGATGGATTCTAGTATCAACTTAGGTATCAAAAGAAACTTTTTCAGTCATTTCATTAAACAAATATTTATTAAGGGCTTAGTGGGACTATAGCAAGAGCTCTAGTGGTGCTGTAAAATAAGCACTGGACTGGTAACCTCAAAGTCTCAACAGTTCAAACCCACCAGCTGTTCACTGGAAAAAGATGAGACTTTCTGCTCCTATGCAGGGTCACTATGAGCCAAAACTGGCTTGATGGCAATGGTTTGGTTTCTGATTTATTACTGTGTACCAGGGTTTGTTCTAGGTACTGTTGTTAAGTTCCATCGAGTCGATTCCGACTCGTAGCAACCCTGTATAGGGTTTATGAGGAGCGACTGGTGGGTTTGAACTGCCAACCTTGTGGCTCAAACCTACCTTAGAGGCCAGTGCTTTATCCAACAGCACCACTCTGTCCTAGGTACTAAGACACAACAATGAAAATAGTTCTTGTCATTCTAAAGGGAAAGACATACAATGTGTAAGTCAACCCCAGAACCGGAGGTATTGGACATAGGAGGGTTAGAGAAAAAGAGGAAGACCCCCAACGAGATGGATTGGCCAAGTGGCAGCATCAATGAACTCAAGCGTGGCAACAGTAGTGAGGTTGGCCCAGGATCGGGCAGTGTTTCATTCTGCTGAGCGTAAGACCGACTTGATAGCACCTGACAACAACAACAACAAACTGACTCGCCCAGGTCTGAGTTCGATTCCATTTCATTTTACACTCCATTTTCCCTTCTTTAGCCTTATCTCTGCTTTTTATCAACAATTGGGCTCTTGCAAAACTTTACCTGCCCTTAGCAAAAGAGGCTGAAGATCAGGAATGTGGTTGGGCCTTCCTTACAACACCTGCTCTTGGAAAGAATGTTTACGTCAGTCCCCCTGCAGAGCTAATTTTGGAAAATGCTTATCCATATCAGCTCCAAGATGCCTGCACATTACAAAAACAAGTTACTTTGACGTATTTATGGTCTTTCAACTACAACTTCTGGGACTGCATGACAACCTTGTGACCAATTACAACAAAGCTCTATAAATATCATCTAAGCAGAAAACTGCCTGTTAGCTCATGAAAGTTCTGTGTTTAAACCATCTCTGGCTCCAGTATGCAAGATAAGATGGTGGCTTTCCATGAATACTCTCCAGTTCGAGCTGTTCTACCAAATTGTTGTTGTTAGTTGCCTTCAAGTTGGTTCTGATTCAAACACTCATATGCACAAACCAAAATATTGTCTGTCATCCTCACAATCATTGTGGGGTTTCAGCCCATTGTTGTGGTCACTGGGTCAATCCATCTTGTTGGGGGGTCTTCTTTTTTGATGACTTTACCAAGCATGATGTCTTTCTCCAGGGACTGGTCCCTCCTGATATTATATTTATATATAACCTAAAGATTACAACCTGGGAAACCCTGGACAGGGTCACTGTGTGTCGGAACCAACTCCGCGCACATAACCACCACCACCATATTACATTTACATACAATTGAAACATAAGGAGGTTTAGATTCAATAAGACTAACTTTATTCCAACAGAATTCTGACTGTTACATCTGGTGTCAGAACTATGGAATTCAATGGTACATTGTCTGCAGTGACAACCAGGGACTTGAAGACCTGGGTTATGGTACCAGAGCCATTTTGGGAGCCAGTTTGGATCTCTACTTTGAGAGCTCTCGGGAATTGCTGTCAAGTAAAAACTTCTCAAATTCAAGCTCTGCTTTGTAGCTCTTTGAACTTTACTGGAGATTGTCTTAGACTAAGTTCTCTAGAGAACCCAAACCAGTGAAGCTTACAAGTCGATTCTAACTCATAGTGACCCTGTATAGGGTTTTTGAAGAGAAGTTAGTGGGTTTGAACCACCAACCTTTGGCTAGCAGTCCAGTGCCACACCAGGACTCCATATGTGTATATATATTTT
>NW_006408650.1:6438549-6446656 GCF_000296735.1 Chrysochloris asiatica | reverse complement strand
ATAAAGATAGGTTTGCGTCAAGGAAATGGCTAACACAGTTATGGAGGTGAGCGGTGAGCCAAGTCTACTGATCAGATGTCAGCCTGGAGACTCCTGACTCACTACCTGCAGGGATGATGAATCCAGATACGCAGGTCAGATGGCAGGCAGGCAGGTCAGGTAGGTAAAATGGCTGGCTGCTGATGACTTCTAAGATCAGTAGGCCACTGGCGCAAGTTCAAAGAACCAGAGGTCAGATTACAAGCCAAATGCCAAATCCAGACCTGGTCAAAAACCAAGCAAGCTTTGCCTGAATGTCCAATATACTGGAAGCAAGGCACACCTCCAAGGAAACTTCCTTTTAACTGATTGGCTGCTCAGAGCAGATCTCAACACACGGATGACTACATCTTTACTGCCAATCACAGAGAATTCTGGCCCAATCAGCTGACACAAAACCTTAGCTATCACGGGGATCTTTTTTGTTCTGGGGTGCTGCTGTAGGATAAGCACTGGACTGCTAATCATAAGGTCAGTGATTCAAACCCACCAACCACTCCTTGGAAACCCTATACAGGGTCATTACGAGTTGAAACAGACTTGACAGTACTTATCAACAAGATCATCACTTTCTAGTTCTTGCAAGATTGTTTTAAAATCGTGTCAGAAAGATGAAGGTAGCAGGATATATGTGGAAGACTGAAAGTTAGTGACTAGAGGTAAATGCTATTCACTGATGGCACATGGAAGGGATTGCAGCCATTGTAATGACATGAAGTATGTGATTTATTGAATGTAAAACTGATGATTTGCTCTGTAAACCTTCATTCAATTCACAACAAATTTTTTTTTTTTAAATAACTTGCATTTTGAAAAAGAAACAAAACCAAAAAACCTTCTGCCGTGCATTTAAAGGCCTCTAGAGTGCTTGCTACCATCTGAGAACTCCTAGAACAGGAAAAAACAGTGCAGAGGCTGAGATGGCTGTGAGGCTGCCCCGGTCACAAGACAAGCACTGTGCAACCAGGTACACACTAGTTACAGTAGACCACAACCTGACACTACAGCAAGAGCCCCATCAAGAAGTTAATTTGGCTTTGAGGTCCTGGAAGCTTTGACCCTCAGTTCTTTTTGACCCTCAATTCTTTACTATCTTTTGAAAACTTGGAAATGTCACATCTAGAGGAAATGTGGAGTTTCCCTGTGGGCCTCCAGCCTACTATGTGAACAGATATTTTAGTCCACATACCTGGATGTTTCTGTCTGTTTGGCAAGACCCCACTATGGGCAGTCTGGAAGACAGGTGGGTTTTAAGAAAAACTATCTAAATTAGTATTTTGTGCAGTAAATTGGAAAAGAAAGACTCTTGAGTTAAATAATTCTCAATGGGCACCAAGAAGCTTCTAAAGATACAGAAAGGTAGCAAAACTGCTCCCCTGCAGGATACTGTTTCTAAGTTAACTAAACAAACTCAGAAGCTGAGGGTCAAACTTCTGTTCCATCGATTTCTGCTACTCCAATGCCATCTGCTCCTTAGTCGGCCATCTCTCTTCTAAACCCTTCTATGCCTTCTTCATTCCCTAAAGAATCAAGTAAACAACAGCCAGCCTTTCCTGAAATGCCTTTTAAGGTTAGACACCCAAAGAAATGGACACGGAATCCTGGTGTGGTGCTGAAGAATGAGCATTGGATTGCTAACGGCAAGGTGGGCAGTTCAAACCCACCAGCCACTCCTCAGAAACCCTATAGAGGGTTGCTATGAGTCGGAACCGACTTGCCAGCACCTAACAATAACAACCCAAAGGGAAAAGATAACTCCCCACAGGTTGTCATTTCTCCCTGGTCAAAAGCAGAACTTTATGCTATAGTAAAGGAATGCCTTCATCCTAATGAAGATCCTCAAACATTTACACAGCAATTTAGAATACTGACTGGGATCTATGAACTGAGGCTGTCAGACCTATACTAATTAATAAACACATTAGTATCACCAGGAGAGGTCCAAATGGAGGAAAGAGGCAAACATGAGACAACTAGAAAAATCTTTAACTATAAAAGCTAGTATTATTAGACAAAGCTTAATAAACAATTAAAAGTTTTTAGATGCCATCCTTAAAGCTTTCCCTTGGAAAATAGATTGGGCAAAAAGACAAAGTTGTATTACAAGAAAAAGATTAAAATGTTTATAATTACAGGGATTACTTAGCTATTCTTCACCAAATATTCTAGACTGGACCCTACCAAGACCTGAGCTAGTATGGCATTCAAATTGATGTTTTGAAACAGTCTGTACCCAGAACTATCTGAATTGGTCAAACACTCCAGGTTAGACTGAGAAACTATTCCCATAAATGAGCTGATTCATCTAGCCTTTAAACTGGCTCAGACCATAGAACAAAAGAAACCAAATAAGCTGATGTCCCTTCAAATGCAGCAACTGCAAATCCTGACCAAACCTTGACGTAATTTGAAACACACCAAGCCTGATGTTTGTCATTACTGAAAAACAAAAACAAAAACCAGGTCACAGGAAAAAGGATTCCTACAAATTAATGAATCTAAAGATCTGAATGAAGGTACTTCAACAGGGCACCCTTCAATCTAAAATGGAATGAAGGGACTCTCAGGGAACAACAGAGCCTTTCCCATGGTGGCATTTAGCTTGCATGGCATGACTGTTCTACTACTATGGAGAAAGTAGCTAATTTTCAGTTGATACTGGAGCCATTCTATCTTGCTTGTTGTTGTTGTTGTTGTTGTTGTTGTTATGTGCCGTGGAGTCGGTTCCGACTCATAGCGACCCTGTACAGGGTTTCTGAGGCTGTAACTCTTTACGGGAGCAGAAAGCCTCATCTTTCTCCCATGAACAGCTGATAGTTTTGAACTGCTGATCCTGAGGTTAGCAGCCTGATTCATAACCACTACACTACCAGAGCTCCTTACTCTGGAAGATTGTTGTTGTTGTTAAGTGCCGTCAAGTCGATTCCGACCCATAGTGACCCTATATAGGGTTTCCGTAGAGCAGCTGGTGAGCTTGAACTGCTTGACCTTGCAGTTCAAACGGCTTTGCACGCTGGAAGATTAGAAGGCCATAAACTGGAAGAAGTACTACCAAACATACTTGCACTAGGTTTTCCTAATTATCACATACATTTTTCCTTGTTTGTGCATGAAGTTCTGGAAATGCTTTAGGGGTTCTGATGATATCAAGGACCTATACGCCACTATATCCATCAATTTGATCCCGTAGCCAAAGGGTAACCTCCTTGTCTGAGCAGTAGTTGCCACTGTCAAAGTGTTAGGTGGCACCAACGATATAGTACTGGGAATTTTTGGATGTTTATGTGCCCCATGCTGTGTCCTCCATGCTGAACTCTGATCTGACTCAATGGCTCTTGCCAGTCAGCTTACTTCCTATGAAGTTCCCCTTCTGGCTGCATCTAATATTAGATTACATCCTGTGACTTGTTTAAATCTTGCCATCCTTCTCCCTGAAACTGAAAACAAAAATCATTCTACTCACAATTGCTTGGACCTACTAAACAACTTTTGAATCTACAAACAGATTTAAAAGCCATTCCTTGATATAAACTGGCTTTGATTATGTTTGTATGTGGCTTTTATCTAAGATCTGACCTGACTAGCATTCTTTAGCAGGCTGAACAGCTATCACACTCTCTGTTGATGTTCTTGGAAGCCATGTCCTTCCTGAAGCGATCTCTACTCAGCGAGCTAGTTACCAGAGCCTGTAACTAGTTTCAGGAAAGTCTCAACTATTTATATGCTTTGATATTCCCCTCCGTGACTGCTGTTGTAAAAATATAGGCTTGCCAACCTAAAAGAATTCCTAAAACAGAAGAAATTAGAATAAAGTCTCTTGCTGACTGAACAAATAGGTGGCCTCCCAAATTACTGTCCCTTTAATAGAAAAGGGAGTCCTTTCACTCTACTGTCCACCATCAATTATGTTTAATCCTGGTTCATAGAAGTCCACTATAGAACAACCTCATAATGATCCACCAAAAGGTTGCCTAGTTCCATGCAATACCATCCATGGCTGTTCCTTCCTTTTTTTATATTTTTGGCTGGTTACTAAATAAGATTCGTTCTTGGTTGCATCTGATATTACAAACTCGACTACTATTCCTAATCCTGGAGTCTTGGTGTGGTGCTGTAGGATAAACACTGGATCGAAAGGTTAGTTTGAACCTCAAGGTCAGTAGTTCAAACTCATCAGTGGCTCCTTGGAAACCCTATAAAGGGCCACTACGAGTTGGAACCGACTCAATAGCACTTAACAACAATAGCAACATTCCTAATCCTAAGTATAGTCATTATAAGAATAATTAAATGTGCCATGAAAATGTCAGTCCACTACAATTCCCCTCACTATGCAAAGAATTAGGTATTTTGAGCAGGACAAATTCTCCCAGGAGATTGATTTTGCACCTTAAATTAGCCCTTGCTGTTAAGTGCCGTGGAGACATTTCCGACTTATAGTGACCATGTATATTGTTTCCGGGTTAGCCCTTCATGTTCTACTGTAGCTCTATTTGCAACACTAAATCCAGTAACAGCCAGCTCACCCTAAAGATGAGGCCCAATAACATGACAAAATAAATGTAAAACATGTTTATCAGTCACTTAATTGACAGATAACATAAAACTGTAGAATGTCCAACTAAAGTCCTAGCGGAAGGAAGGTTAGTCTTATGTGGGTAAATGTGAGCAGTACCTCCTAGCAGTGGCTAGATCAGAAAGAGGGAATATGTAAGCAAATCCCCAAACCTGAGGCAGTTGGCATAACCAACCTGGCTGACTCGGGTCTAGATTAGAGTCCATTTCACTTTAGATTCCATTTCCCCCCCTTTAGCCTTATTTCTGCTATTTACCTGAAGCAGGACTCTTGTAAAACTTCACCTGCCCCTAACAATGAGGATGGGGGTCAGGAATGTGGTTGGGCTGTTCCATGAAATCTACTCCCACTCACTCCTTGCACAACCTGTTCTCAGAAAGAATGTCTATGCTAGGACCCTGGCAACACAAATTTTGTAAAAACGTGTATCCGTGTGTACGCCAAGATGTCTGCAGATTAGAAAAACAAGCTATTTTGGGATATTTATGATCTCTCAGCTAAACCTTCTGGGGTCTCATGATAACCTTGTGACTGATTACACAAAACTCTACAAACACCATCCAATTAGAAAATTGCCTGTTAATTACCGATATTTCAACTCTGACCATTTTCTTCTATGCCACAATTAATAGAGAAAGAAACAAATAAAGCATTTAGGGTGTTAAGTGCTATGAAGAAGAAACAAAAAAGTAAGATATGGGCTAGTAGAGTTGGAGAAGGGCTCTCTGAAGAGGGGATATTTAAGTAGAGACCGGAATCTCTGAGAAGACTAATCATTTTGTGAGACAAATCCTGACCCTCAGGTAGACTCTGTGGTGTGACTGTTGGGGTCTCTCTCAACTCAGATCAAGTACAAACACTGCTGAACCAACAATTGTCAAGCTATTTTTTCAAGAGTGTTTTTCTGACCACTTAAATCTCAGGTGGAAGTAAACAGATCACAACAATACCGGTACTGGTCGGTTTCCTAGGAAGTTCAGGTCGCTGTTCTCTCCAAACAGATAACCTTCAGGATGACTTGAGTCAAACTTCTCTCCTCCCATAATGAAGTGGCTGGCAAAATAGCTCCCTGGAGAGGGACAAACAGAAGAAACCAGTCAGGCAAAACTAAGTGAAAACATGAACTTAAATTTTTTTTTAAACTCTTTGAACAAATAATTAGAACAATTTATAACCCCAGGGGTGCATTCTTTTTTGAATTGGGACAATGGCACAAAATGAGCAAAAATCATAACAGAGAGAATCCAAGATATCAAACTTAAAATAGATCATTGTTTTCCTTTTACTACCTTTTAATACACGTCTGGTAATGATCAGTGTATAAAAGACCATCAAGGCCACACAACATACATTAATGAAAATACATATTTTATTACAGATTTTTTTTCTTATACTTGAAACAGTTATTCCAGGAGTTTTGACTACAAACAGCATGTGAACATATTCTTTCTTTACCTAGATTTTCAGAAACCAGGTCATTCTCATACACAGAAATCTCAGTGCCCACTTATCACTATAGCTCCAGCTCCAGCCCCCACTCATCTGTCAGTTTGTCATGGCTTGTGTGAAGCTAGGCCACCCAACGTGGACAGGTTTCAGCTGAGCTTCCAGACGAAGACAGACTAGGAAGGAGAGATGGACTACTCGGAATACTTAGTCACTGAAAACCTTCTGATTAGCAGGACAACACTGTCAGATAGCACCAGAATATTGACTCTTGAAACATAATGAAGAGAACCAAACTGCTGTCAGATATAGTGCCAAAAGATGAGCCCCTCAGGTTGGAAGGCACTCAACGACTGGGGAAGAGCGGCCTCCTCAAAGTAGCAGTGACAGTGATGACACAAATGGAGTAAAGCTCTTACGGCCTTCATTTGCTGATGGGACACAACTCAAAATGAGGAGAAACAGCCGTAAACATCCACTAATAATCAGAACATGGAATGCACAAAGTATGAATCTAGGAAAACTGGAAGTTATCAAAAATGAACTAGAATGCAGAAAGAGGTATATCCTAGACATTGTTATTGTTATGAGACGTGGAGTTGGTTCCGACTCACAGCGACCCTGTACAGGGTTTCCGAGGCCATAAATCTTTACGGGAGCAGAAAGCCTCATCTTTCTCCCGCGGAACAGCTGGTAGTTTCGAACTGCTGACCTTGCGGTTCGCAGCCCGATTCGTAACCACTACGCTACCAGAGCTCCTTATCCTAGACATTTTTCAGGATTTTTTTTTTTTTTTTTAATCCTAGACATTAGTGAGCTGAAAAGGACTGGCATTGACCATTTTCAATCTGACAATCACATGGTTTACTAAGCCATGAATGACAAATTGAAGAGGACTGGCATCACATTAATCATCAAAGAGAATACCACAAGATCTGTCTTGAAGTATAATGCTGTTTGTGATAGGATAATATCCATACGGTTACAAGGGAGTTCAGTTAAATACAACAATTATTCAAATTCATGCACCAACCACTAAAGCCAGTGATGATAAAACTGAAGAATTCTACCAAATTCTTCAGTTTGAAATTGATCAATCAAGCAACCAAAATATATTGATAATTACTGGCGATTGTAATCAAAGAATAAAGATCCCTCGTGGGAATATGTGGCCTAGGTGACAGAAATTATGTTGGAGATCATATAATAAAATTTTGTAAGACTGATCACTTCTTTATTGAAAATACCTTTTTAAACAACATAAAAGATGACTATACACATGGACCTCACCAGATGGAATACACAGAAATCAAATTGGCTACATCTGTGGAAAGAAATGGTGGAAAAACTCCATATCATCAGTCAAAACAAGGCCTGGGGCAGATTGAAACAGACCATCGATGGCTCATATACAACTGCAGGCTGACAGTGAAGAAAATGAAAACAAGTCCACAAAAGCCAAAATATGACCCTGAACATATCCCACGTGAATTTAGAGATAAACTCAAAAACAGCTTTGATGAGTCAGACACTAATGACAGAAGACCAGAAGAGTTGTGGGATGACATCAAGAACATCACACAGGAAGAAAGCAAAAGGTTGTTAAGAAGACAAGAAAGAAGGAAAAGACCAAAATGGATGTCAGAAGAGACACTGAAACTTGTTTTCTAGCACAGAGATACTAAAGCAAAGATGAGGAAGACAAGACGAGGTAAACGAGCTGAAAGGAAAATTTCAAAGGACAACTTTGTCAAAGAACAAAGTCTAATACTATAATGAAATGTGCAAAGACCTTGAGTTAGAAAACCAAAAGGAACCTTCATTTGTTAATGGGCCACAAATCAAACTGAAGAGAAACAGCTGTAAACATCCACTGGAAATCGGAACATGGAATGTACGAAGTATGAATCTGGGAAAATTGGAAGTTGTCAAAAATGAAATGGAACGCATCAACATCGATATCTTAGGCATTAGTGAGCTGAAATGGACTGGTATTGGCCATTTTGAATCTGACAACCACATGGTTTACTATGCAGGGAATGACAA
>NW_006408650.1:6431166-6436104 GCF_000296735.1 Chrysochloris asiatica | reverse complement strand
GAGGTTGGCCCAGGATCGGACATTGTTTCATTCTGCTGTGCATGGGGTTGCTATGAGTCAGTTCCGACTCGATGGCACCTGACAACAACAACATACACATGGGTGATGTTCTTTCACCATACTTGTTCAATCTGTCTGCTGAGCAAATAGTCCAAGAAGCCGGATTATATGAAGAAAAGAATGGCATCAGGATTGGAAGAAGACCCATTAACAACCTGCGATATACAGGTTGATATAGCTTTGCTTGCTGAAAGCAAAGAGGACTTAAAATACTTACTTATGAAGATCAAAGACCACAGTCTTAAGTATGAATTGCACATCAGTGTAAAGAAAAAAAATCCTCATTACTGGACCCATAAATAACATCACGATAAATAGAGAAAAGAATGAAATTAGCAAATAATCCATTTTGCTTGGATCCACTATCAACACTCATGGCAGCAGCAGTCAAGAAATCAAATGACGTATTACATTAGGCCTATCTGCTGCACAAGACCTCTTTAAAGTGTTCAAGAGCAAAGATGTCAGTTTGAGGACTAAGGTGGGCCTGACCCAATCCATGGTATTATCAGTAGCCTCATATGCATGTGAAAGCTAGACAGGAGTAAGGAAGACTGTAGAAGAATTGATGAGTTTGAATTATGGTGTTGGAGAAGAATATTTTAAAAATACCATGGACTGCCAAAAGAATAAACAAATCTGTGTTTTAAGAACGTACAGCCAGTATGCTCCTAAGAAGCCAGGATGGCCATACTTCATTTCTCATACTTCAGACATATTTTGAAGAGGGACCAGTCCCTGGAGGAGAACATCATGCATGGTACAGTGGAAGGTGAGCAAAAAAGAGGAAGTCCTCCAACTAGATGGCTAGGCACAGTGTCAGCAGTAATGGGTTCAAGTGTAGCAGAGATTGGCAGGTTGGCATAGGACTGGGTAGTGTTTTGTTCTGTTGTGTATGAGGTCACTATGAGTCACTGAAGACTCAAGGGCACCTAACAGGAACAACATCTCCACAGCCCTCTACAATAAAGTTTCTTTAGACTTTAATTTGCTTCAAAGATATAAATGATTGTTTCTTAGGACAATATGAATTTAAATAGCACAGCTCTCCCTGGCTTTAACTACCAATTACCACAATTACCAATTACTTGTGCTGATGGGCAGAATGGCAGGACATCAATCATGCACCTTAGCCAGACAGGCGCAGGTATATAGTCAACCCTACAGTACCGAGAAGAAATCAAGTCAGAATTCCCATCAACCTCATCCAGACAGACCACGGAGCTGGGCCTAGACGTGATGGTGCTCAGGAGTCACACAGGGACACTTAGGTAACATGGCAAATTCTGCCTGGGAGTATTCTTCAAGCCTGACAATTTAATGACTGCCTCTTAGCCCACATTCCTATCATCTAATTTTCTCATGAAGGTAAGTTGTGCTACGCGAAGGACTCATATCATAATATGCTGTCTCAGTGTGCTCATATACCCCAAATTGTCAAATAAATACAAAGAACTTACAAAATGGAAAACAAACAAACCAACCACCCCACCAATTGTTTCCATGTTCTATATTTGAACTCCCTAAGTCAGTTACTATTTTTGTTGAGGATTTACGGCAGATTCTAAAACACGAGTTTCAGCCTATGTCCTAGGAAGATGAAGAAAAACGGTACCAAACATGCTTTGTTTGTTTTCCTACACACGGAGCTTTAGCGTAGAAATACTTTCAACAAAACTATATGGATAAAATCATTCCCTACAAAGTGAGACAATTCTTGAATTCAACAACAAGCAGGAAACCATTATTTGAGAATTCTGAGCAGCCAAAATCCACGCAATCACTGTGGGATTCCTAAGAGTTACCTCCCAAAACCTACAAACACAAAGACCAACCATTTGCAGTGATACAACAGTACAATTGGTCATTTGGGGACGATTAATTGTCAATTATTTATGCCAGCACTTGCTAACCTTATTTTCCAACTGCATAATTTATAGAGAGGGTAGGTGATTAGCTGCCTTATGTACAAGCAGCCATCTCAATTTAAGAGTTATTTACCTTTGAACCTTGGTAAAACAAATTTTCTACATGTTAGGGCTTATATATTTATTATAGTCTTGTTTCTGTTAAGTACCGTGGAGTCGGTTCTGACTCATGGTGACCCTGTACAGGGTTTCCGAGGCTATGAATCTTTATGGGAGCAGAAAGCCTCATCTTTCTCCAGTGGAACAGCTGGTAGTTTTGAACTGCTGACCCTGAGGTTAGCAGCCTGACTCGTAACCACTACGCTACCAGAGCTCCTTCAATCACAAAAGGACAAAAGCTGTATGAGACCACGGTTGTAAAAGTTAAGAAAAAGTTTTCTTGATAAAAGAAACATTCTACGATGGCTACGGAAGGTAGAGGCAAGAGGAAAAAGGGTAGAGGGTAGACACATACTAACATGGGTGACACGAGGGAGGCTGGCAGCGGAAAGACGAAGGCAGCAGGAGACACAGGGAGGAATGCAAGAGTTATAGTGAACAGAGGTAAATACTGTTAACTGATGGTACAGGGAGGAGACTGCAATCATTGTAATGAAGCAAAGCAAATGGTTTGTCGAATATAAAGCTGAGGATCTGCTCTGTAAACCTTTACTCAATTCACACAAAAAAGGTTAAAAAACAGAAAAGGAAGGTGTGTAGAGGTAAGAACAGTTTTGCATTGCATTCAAAATATGTTGTTGCTGTTGTTGTTAAGTGCCCTTGAGTTAATACCTAAAAACAGAATGAAACGTTGCCCGGTCCTATGCCAACCTCACAATTGTTGCTACACTTGAGGCCACTGCGGCTTCCACTGTGCCAAGCCATCTCTTTGGGGGTCTTCATCTTTTTTGCTGACCCTCCACTTTACTAAGCATGATGTCCTTCTCCAGGAACTGGTTCCTCCTGATAACATGTCCGAAGTATGAGAGACCAAGTCTCATTATTCTGGTTTCTAAGGAGCATTCTGGCTGTACTTCTTAAAATTCAGATTTCTTTGTTCTTTTGGCAGTCTAAACATTCTTTCAATATTCTCCTCCAACACCATAACTCAAATGCATCAGTTCTTTTATATGGTCTTCCATATTCACTGTCCAACTTTCACATGCATATGAGGCTACTGATAATACCATGGCCTGGGTCAGGCTAAGTCCTCAAACTGACATCTTAGCTCTTGAACACTTTAAAGACGTCTTGTGCAGCAGATATGCCTAATGCAATACATCGTTAGATTTCTTGACTGCAGCTTCCATTAATGTTGATGGTTGATCCCAGCAAAATGAAGTCTTTGACAACTTCATTCTTTTATCCATTTATCATGATGCCATTTATTGGTCCAGTAATGAGGATTTTTTGTTTTCTTTTGCAATTCATACTTAAGACTGTGGTTTTTGATCTTCATAAGCATTTTAAGTCCCCTTCACTTTCAACAAGCAAGGCTGAACCATCTGCATATCGCAGGTTGTTAATGATTCTTCCTCCATACCTGATGCCACGCTTGTCTTCATAAAATCCAGATTCTCAGATAATTTGCTCAGCATACAGTCTGAATAAGTGTGGTGAATAAACACCACCCTGGCACATAATTTTCCTAATTTTAAACCATTCAGTGCTCCCTTGTTCTGTTCAAGCATCTGCCTCTTGGTCTATGCACAGGTTCCTCATGAGCACAATTAAATGTTCTGGAATACTCATTTTCCACAATGTTGTCTATAGCTTGTCATGATCTATACAACTGAAAGAAAGCCTTTGTGTGGTCAATAAATTACAGGTAAATATCTTTCTGGTATTCTCTGCTTTCAGCCAAGATCCATCTGACATCAGTAATTATAGCCTAGTCCAGGGTCCTCGTCTAAACCCACCTTCATTCTCTGGCTTGAACCTGTCAATGTATGGTTGTAGCTGTTTTTAAATTATCTTTAGCAAAATTTTACTTGCATGTCATATAATGATATTGCCAGATGACTTCCGTGTCCCACTGGATCACCTCTCTTTGGAATGGATGCAAATATGGATGTCTTCCAATCAGTTGGCCAGGTAAGTTGTCTTCCAAATTTCTTGACATAGATGAGTAAGTGCCTCCAGTGCTGCATCAGTTTGTTGAAGGATTTCAATGTGTATTCCATCTATTCCCAGAGTCTTGTTCTTTGCCTATTCCTTCAGCGCACCTTGGACTTCCTTCAGTATCATTGGTTCTTAATCATATGCAACCTCTTGAAATGGTTGAGTATCGACCATTTCTTTTTGGTACAGTGATTCTGTGTATTCCTTTCATCTTCATTTGATGATTTCTACATCTTCTACATCACTGAATACTTTGCCCATAGAATTAAAAATATAGAGTACAGATAGATAAAAATCTAAAATTAGCGTTAAAAATCATAAAGACGGATTATTAATTTCAGTAAAAGAGCTGACGCAAAAAGTCCCTGTAAATATTGGAATATCTAAAAGGAGTTCTAGAACTTTCCCAGTGAAACAGGCCTCCTGTGGTACCTTTGCAATGTAGAGGATCTTAGGTGGAATCCTGAACCCTATCCAGAACCTTCTGAGGTGGGACATTCCCACTAGAAAGGACAAGCAGACCAGCCTGGAACAGCTAGAGTGACAGAAGATACATCTTCAAAGAAAGATCAGCAGGGAAAACCAAAACAAAAATGGCAGTATGAGAACAAGCAGAAAGAAACTTGACAAAGACACAGAAGAACTAAACAACACAATCAGCCAATTGGACCTCATAGATGTGTACAGAGCATTCAACCCAAAAACAGCACAATACACATTCTTTTCCAGTGCGTATGGAACATTCTCCAGAATAGACCATATCTTAGGCCACAAAACAAATCTCCATAAATTTACAAATATCAAAATACTACAAAGCATCTTCTCAGACCACAATGCTATCAAATTAGAA
>NW_006408650.1:6390798-6430431 GCF_000296735.1 Chrysochloris asiatica | reverse complement strand
GACTCCCAAACAAAAAAAGTCCAGGCCCAGATGGCTTCACTGGTGAGTTCTATCAAACATTCAGGGAAGAGCCGTCACCAATTCTACTCAAAGTATTCCAGAAGATGGAAAACTTCCTAATACATTTTATGAAGCAAGCTTAATAACCCTCATACCAAAACCAGGAAGGACATCACTAAGAAAGAAAATTATAGACCAATATCCTTCATGAACATAGATGCAAAAATTCTCAACAAAATCCTAGGCCAGCAGCACATCAAAATGATAATACATCATGATCAAGTGGGATTCATATCAGGGATGCAAGGATGGTTCAACATTAGAAAAACGATCAACATAATTCACCATATAAATAAGAAAAAGAAAAGAACCATAAGATCATATCAATTGATGCAGAAATGGCATTTGACAAAATCAAACATCTATTCCTATAAAAACACTCAATAAAGTAGGAACTGAAGGAAAATTCCTCAACATAATTAAGAGCATTTATACAAAACCAACAGCCTACATTACTCTCAACGGAGAGAAACTGAAAGCCTTCCCTCTGTGAACAGGAACCAGACAAGGATGCCCTTTGTCACCACTCCTATTCAATATCATGTCGCAAGTCTTAGCAAGAGCTATACGGCAAGACAGAAATTAAAGGCAATCAAATTGGCAAAGAGAAAGTAAAGCTCTCTATTTGCAGACAATATGATTATATACATAGAAAACCCCAAAGACTCAGTAAAAAAGCTACTAGACCTTATTGGAAGATTCAGCAAAGTGGCAGGATATAAGATCAACATACAAAAATCAGTTAGATTCCTCTATACCAAAAATGACAGCATTGAAAATGACGTTAGAAAAGCAGTAACATTTACAATAGCCACTCAAAGGATGAAATATCTAGGAATAAATGTAACCAGGAAGCCTCCTTCACTGGGCGCGTTGTAGCCCCATTTTAGGTATTCCAATCAGTTATGGGCAGAAGACGGACTTACGAGCTTTCTATGGTGATATTTCTGGCTATTCCTTTCTCTCCCCGCCCAATTGTCTATTGTATAATGGTATGCCAGGGAAATCAAGATTCATAAGACAGCCAAGCATCTTAACATTATTTCCCCCCTGTTCCCCATTCCAACCATGTCTCAATCCCTGTATCCCAGAACCCTGTTGTTCCAAGGTTGTGCATACCTCATTATTTACCTCTGTCCCACTTAGCCCATGCAAACCTGCCTAATTGCTTTCCCGTCCGCTTTGTTCTTCCATTCCCCTCCCACTTCTTGTATATTGCCCCCCCTCCCTAGCACCCAAACGATCCTGTGTCTATTCCCTATCCTGTGCTCCACCTTCCCCTCTCTCCCCTCACCCTACCCTGCACAACCCGGTAACCAGCAAAGAATCCCCCCCTTTTAGTATGGGTTCTTTTTCTTAGTCTTTTACAGTAGTGGTCCTATGCAGTATTTCTCCTTTTGTGACTGACTAATTTCACTCAACATAATGTCCTCAAGGTTCATCCATGTTATGTGGTGGCTTGCAGCTTCCTTGTTATTCTTCAAGGTAGCATAATATTCCATTGTGTGTATGTGCCACAGTTTGTTTATCCATTCTTCAGCTGATGGGCACTTAGTCTGTCTCCATCTTTTTGCTGTTGTGAATAGTGCTGCTATGAACATTGGTGTGCATATACCTACTCGTGTTATGGCTCACATTTCTTGTAGATAAATTCCAAGTAGAGGAATTGCTGGATCATGAGGTATTTCTATTTCCAACCCTCTGAGGAAGCGCCATATTGCTTTCCAGAGAGGCTGGACCATTTTGCAGTCCCACCAGCAATGTAAGAGCATCCCAGTCTCTCCACATCCTTGCCAACATTTATTGTCCTCTATTTTTTTTTTATCTTTGCTATTATTGTTGGTGTAAGATGATATCTCATTATTGTTTTGATTTGCATCTCTCTAATGGCTAGTGATCATGAACGTTTCTTCATATGTTTGTTGGCTGTCCGGATCTCCTCCTTGGTGAAGTGTTTGTTCATGTCCTATGCCCATTTTTAATTGGGTTATTTGTCGTTTTCTTGTAGAGGTGTTGTAGTTTCCTATATATTTTAGAAATGAGTCCCTTGTGTGATATGTCACTGCAAAATATTTTTTCCCATTCTGTGGGTTCCCTTTTTACTCTTCTGGTGAAGTCTTTTGATGCCTTCCCTTGATTTTTATCCTTTCTATCTCCACTTTTGTTTTTTCTTCTGTTTCTCATTTTCATGCTTCTCCTACTCCTCTTGATTTTTCCATACTACTCTCTAGTCTCTCTCTTTTCATCTCCCCTTTCCATTATTTAGTCTTTGTCCACATCCTTTTATTTTCTGTCATTTTTTACAACTTTATTTCTCTCTTTTTAGCTATTATGTTCTTTTCCATGCTGCTGCTCATTTCTGTTTCGTTTTTCTCCTTTATTACATTAAGTTTTCACTGTTGTTTGTTCAGTTGTGTTTTCCTGTGTGTTTCCTCCATTTGCCCCACCTGACAGGAGACAACAATTGTGCCCATATAGCTCACCCACAACCATACCCTTCCCAGTTCCAGTCACCCTTGCTCAGCTTCTCCTCCCAGTAGATATTCAATCTATTTATCTAACCTTTCCCCTGGGCAAGAGCCAATAGCAGCTCCTATACCACCAGGTCAATAAGAGCCATCAGCCAACACCAGCCAAACCAATCCTAAACTGAGCAGCACAAATGGAAAATGGTGCACATGTTTCCATTTTCTAATCATACATGCCAGGAGACCGTTGGTGAGGGTCTAAGAACATACCAACATACAATCATCAATTACCCACATGCCAGGAGACTGTTGGTGAGGGTCTAAGAAGAACACACTAACATACAATCATCAATCACCCACATGCCAGGAGACCCTTGGTAAGGGTCTAAGAACACACTAACATACAATCATGAATTAAACACAACAACGACAGCAGTGTCTTAAAGACAGCAGATGATTTTACCTCACATAAAGAAAAAAGAGAGAGTCACTCAAACAAATGGACAAGATGCACAGCCCCTTGGTGCGGCCACTGTGTCAGTCCACCTTGGTGAGGGTCTTCCTCTTTTCCTTTCAATGGGTACAGAGTTTTATTTTGAAGTGATAAAAAAATGTTCTGGAACTAGATAAAGGTGGTGATTACACAACATTATGAAGATACTAATGAATCACTCAGTTTAAAATGGTTAATTTTATGTGTTACATGAATTTCACCTCACCAAAAAAGAAATCATATGGGGAGAAGTAATTTAGCATTTATGTTGCTATCTTAATTTTAGCGCCAATTTTCAGGCTCATGTTGTCAATTGAGAGGCCACAGGCTTGAGTGCCGACGAGGCAGCTCTACTCTTCACTTACGGGGTTGCCATGACGCGGAATGGCCTGAACAGCAACTAGCAACAATGCTGTTGTGAACTTTGTTGTGAACTTTGTCAAGATGACCCCTAGTAAATGGCATCTGTGAGACAGATTTCCTTATGACTTCTTTTCAGTTGGAAAATCTAAGAGTTTGGTGACACAGTTGAGAAATAGCCAAGGTGACCCACAAACAGAATAGAAAATGGATGACTGGGATTTCCTAAAACTTACACACTTGTGTGCATCAAAGGACTTCACTGAAAGACTAAAAAGAGAACCCACGCTGGGAAAAAATGTTTGGTAATGACATATCAGACAAAGGATCACTGTAAAATTTATAGAACACTTTAACACCTCAACAAGAAGACAAAGAATTCAATTTAAAACCGGTCAGATACTTCACCAAAGAAGACATTCAAGAGGCCAACAAACATGAAGAAAGGTTCATGATCAACAGTCACTAGAGAGATGCAAATAAAAACAACAATGAGATATCATTTTACTCCAACAATTTCAAAATTTTTTCAAAATTCAAAAAAAACCCAAAACAACAAATGCTGGCGAGGGTGTGGAGCGACTAGAACCTGTCCACACTGCTGGTAGGACTGTAAGATGATGTAACCGCTGTGGAAAATGGTATCACACTTCCTCAAAAAGTCGGAAATAGAAATTCCATACGACCCAGTAGTCACTTTACTTGGTATATATCCTCAAGAAATTAGAGCATGACACAAATAGATATATATATACACACCTGTGTTCATCACAACATTATTCACAATAACAAAAAGATGGAGACAGCCTAAATGTCCATCAACAAAAGAATGGTGAGACAAACTTTGGTACATACACACAATGAAGTGCTATGGAACACTGAAGAACAGCAATGAATCTGCGAAACACCTCACAACATGGATGAACCTGGAGGACATTATGCTGAGTGAAATTAGTCAGTCACAACAGGTCGAGATTGTATGAGACCACTGTTGTAAAAAGTTAAGAAAAGGTTTTTCTTGATAAAAGAAACATTTTATGATGGTTACTAACAACCTAAGGAACTCTGGTAGCGTAGTGGTTACCAGTCGGGTTGCTAATGTAGTTTGAAACTACCAGCTGCTCCACGGGAGAAAGATGAGGCTTTCTGTTCCCGTAAAGATTTACAGCCTCAGAAACCCTGTACAGGATCGCTATGAATCGGAACCAACTCCACAGCACATAACAATAACAACAACAACAACAACATATAAATGGAGAAAAGACTGAAGTTGTCAAAAACTTCATTTTGCTCAGATCAACCATCAACACTCATGGAAGCAGCAGTCAAGAAAGCAAACAATGTATTGCATTGGACAAATCTGCTGCATAAGACCCCTTTAAAGTGTTGAAGAGCAAAGATGTCATAGGATTAAGGTGGTTCTGACCCAAGCCATGGTATTTTCAATAACCTGATATCCATGCAAGAGTTGGATAATGAATAAGGAGGACAGTAGAAGAATTGATGCATTTAAGTTATGGTGTTGGAGGAGAATACTGAAAGCGCCATGGACTGCCAAAAGAACAAATAGATGTGGAAACGTAAAGGTAGACGTTTTATAGCAAGGACGGTAGTGAATAAGTTTTCAGTCTAGGAGCGGAGGTCCCTAGGACCATCAAGGGAGAAGAGCAGAGAGCGAGACCCTACCCAGAGAAGCAGTAATGCCTGAAATGGAGGCAGAGATGATGATGTGGAGTGATGGAGCAGCTGGAGACTTTAGATCCAGAGAGGGAGAGCGACTGTGTGCTGAAGACCTGGGGGGGTACGGGGGAAGGATTGCAGGGTATACCCGCTGGTTGGTTGATGATGCATGGAGGGGATTGTAACCATGGCAATGAGACGATATACGATAGAATGAATGTAAAACTAATGTTCTCCCATGTAAACTATCACATAATTCACAATATAACATTTAAGAAAAAAAAAAGAACAAATAGATTTGTGTTGGAAGCCAAGATGGCCAGACTTTGTCTGTCATACTTCGAATATATAGTTAGGAATGATCAGTCACTAGAAAAAGATCTCATGTTTGATAAAGTGGAGGGTTGGAGAAAAAGAGAAATATCTCCAGTGAGATGGATTGGCACAGTGGCAGCATCAATGGGCTCAAACGAAGCAATGATGGTGAGGTCAGCCCAGGACCGGGCAGTGTTTTTGTCCTGTTGTTCATAGAGTCACTACGAGTTGGTAGTGACTCAATGGCACCTAACAACAACAACAACAACAACATGGGGGGGGGCGGGAACGGATTATTCACAGGCTAGAGGGTAGACAAATATTAACATGGGGGATGGAGAAAGCAGTATACAACACGAGGGAGATTGGCAGAGGAAAGATGTAGATATCAGGAGACACAGGGAGCAATGCAAGAGTTAAAGTGAATAGAGGTAAACATGATTGATGGTTCAGGGAGGGGACTGCAATCATTGTAATGAAGCAAAGCATATGATCTGTTGAAGGTAAAATTGATATCTACTCTGTAAACCTTCACTCAATTCACAAAAAAGGTTAAAAGAAAAAGGTTTGAGCCCAGATGTGACCACATCTAGAATGCTTCTCATGCCTACAAACTGCAAACTACAAGCCAGGCAAAGCACAGTGAGGGGAGAATATGGCAATGAACACCTTTCTCTCTCTTTCTTCTGTCAGTTACATGGGAGAGGAGCCAAGTGTTTGGGGGAACTCACGACATTATCTGACTTTCCCTTTTCCTGTACTGTAATAGGAAAAAGAAGGACAATGCCTTTGATGACAGAATGTTCAACCAGAAAAAGCCCAGGGTTTTTCCTTTCTGGCAGCGACAAAGAGGAACTGTAAATCAGACACGTTCATCTCAAAAATATTTTGTTTTCCATGTCAATTTTAAATATTTTGCTTTAGAAGTCTAATGTAATGGAAGAACCAATACATTTACTAGGTTGAGATATACCCACCCTGTCCACAATACAATATGTTTAATGAAAATAAGACCCCTGGAGTGCATTGCCTACTTTGTAGTTTTGAAACAAAGGCAAATGACCTCTGGACCTAGATAAAAAATTAGAGCATACACTATTTTCAACATAATTACTTTCCAAAGCACCATCAGAAAGAAATGAGTATAACACAGTCAATGTGTCTCTCAGTAACCCATGTGTACAGACAAGAACTGCTTTACAGTTTTCAGGCCTGTGATCTTTTAGAAGCAGATTGCCATACATTTCTTCTGAGGCTAGGTTCAAACTACCAATGTTTCCGCTAGCAGAGTGCAGATACTTTGACACAATCCAGGGACTGCCTCCCCCTCCCCTAATAATAATAATAACCTCTGACCAAGTGCTTGAGCGCGGTGTAGCCATACGATACGACTGGACTGCAATCCACCAGGTTCGCGGTTTGAGCCCTATACAGGGTCTCTATGAGTCGGAACCGACTCAGTGGCCCTTAATAATCACAGCACAGAGTGCTTCATCTATACTGGTGCTAAGAGGCGCTCCACGGGTAATTCTCACAACAACCCTACGAGGCTGATGTTATTACTTCAGTTTTTACAGAAGAGAAACTAACACACAGAGAGGTTCATGTGTCCAGCTAGTTAAAAAAATAAATAAAGTGTCAGGCTCCCAAATCCAGCTCTTTTTACTCCAGAGCCTATGTGTGCTCTTAACAATTACACTGTATTTCCACCGAGTAGCCTAATTTCATTAAGCATTTCCCTACTAGTAAACATTCCCTAGTCTTTGTAGTCGAGGTTGCTTTTTTTTTGCCATTTGATTATTTTTACATCTGGAATTTGTTCTTGTGAATTGTGTGGGATGAGAATTTAATCTTTATTTTCCTTTGAATGGAGAAATGTACTAACCCCACTTACTGAATATTCCATTTCCCCCACTAATTTGAAATACTAATTTTACCATGTATACCTATATCTGAACGTGATTCTATTCTGAGCCAGTACATCAATAATAATCACTGTGTTCAGAGCAAGGTGCACATCAATGAATCCAAACTTTCCCCACATGCTCAGGTCCCCTGCCTGTCTGCCTTTGCCCATCTTCCTCCCTTCTCTTGGCATGCTTTCACCCCTTGGGCTTTGTGGCTCTCCCCACTCACCCTTCTCCATTATAAAAGTTTCAGCACCTTACAGTTTCCCCATACTTTGTTCTGGTCTCAAGGTTAACTTCTTTACCTGCGTTCTCATTCCCATCTGCCTCTACCTCCTCTGACATCTCATCAGTAACCATTCTCGTTTCTCAGTATTCCCGTCTCTCCACTACCTTTTACCCCTCTCATACTACAAACATATTCTGGTTGCCCCAACTTAAGAAACTAGTGCAGTTTCCCCTGCCATTCCTTAATATCCATCCACTCATCCATTCTCCTCTCTGCTCCCATCTCATGTTCAAGAATGCCTTGAGTCTTTACCACAGTTCCAAGCACTCTCCTGAAACCGTTCTTTGGAACACAAACCATTCGTCTTTTCTCATAGTTATGAACTTTTAGCAGACCTCAACGCTTATTCCTGAAGCTCACTGTCTCTTTTAAATCTCCAGCCCATCCCATAAACATGATTGTTTCTAAGAACTCAGTTCTCTTCCTTTCTACATTGTGTGTGTCTGTATGTCTCTTCCTCACTGTATCATATCAGAGTTTGGCTGAAAACACAGCTGGATTTAATGCTGATGCTTGACCTAGAACAAATTATTTAACCATTTTGAGTTTGGGTTCCTTTACATCATTTGCAAAACAGAGATAATAACTATTCCCTCAAAGCATTATTGTTGGAATCAAATAACATATAATAATAAGCAGCTACTTAGGCCCAGTAGGTGAATAATATTGGTTTCTCTGTTTCCATATCCAACTTTCAAGTGTTTGTGTTTCATTATTATTTTTTGTGTTTCAATCCAAATCTTTAGAACCAACTACCAAGTCTTGCCACATGGACATCCATCTTTGCTTCAAACTCAATGCTTGACACAGAATGAATAACTTTTCTTTCTGGAAGGAGGTGGGGTCTTTTATCTTAAAAGTTGACACCGGGATTCCTCTTAGGGAAGGCACTGTCTTTTGGGGGATATATTTTAATGAGCTACTTCAAATGGAGGGTGAAGCACCAAGGGCTTGGGTGTTCCTGTTGATTATGGAACCCAATCTGCTTCATGTTAGACACAACAGTAGTGTGCTTTCCTCTAAAGGGGAAAGGAGAGACGAGAGGAAGGAGACATTAAGACATGAGAGCTCCCGAGTAGGTAAAACACCTTGGCTGAAGTACCGTTGAAGGGTAATCATGTTTACTCTTCTTTTGGGACTGTCTGTATTTCTACATTGTAATTGTTGTGGTTGTGTGCTGTGGAGTAGGTTCCGACTCATAGCGACCCTGTACAGAGTTTCCGAGGCTGTAAATCTTTACAGGAGCAGAAAGCCTCATCTTTCTCCCGTAGAACAGCTGGTAGTTTCGAACTGCTGACCTTAAGGTTCACAGTCCGATTCAAAACCACTATGCTACCAGAGCCCCTTCACAACCTCACAAATCTTTAGTAAAAATCTACATTTTGAATACTTTATGTGAGTGGAATTTTTTGGAGAAGTTGAAGAGTGGGCTGATACCACATCTGTGTGAGGCAATAATAAGGCAACAAGCTGGAAGACAGTCACCAAGATGGTTATAGGAAAGAATATTAGCCCCTTCGGAACTCTCAGAAATCCTGGCACTGGAATCCCACATTTCACAATTTTACGGAATGGGTGGGTTTTCTAATTTGCCTTCACTGGCATTTGGGACTCCCTTCAAGAACAGTTTCTGCTCCAGACGCCAAAGTTCTATCAATGGCGCTTCATTTCTATAGGCATCCAGGCTGAAAACACTCTAGTCATTAAAACAACAAAAACATTGAATGTGTGTTTTGTGCAAAGCATCCTGATCAAGACCCTCAGCCCCTTTCCAAGCTGAATCCTAGTGGGTTATCATGTCTCTTTTCCCTACAAGTCCTCACCCAGATAAATTTTTCTCAGAACACCAGTTGGTCTCTCTCTGTTTTAGCTTCTATCCACGTCCCAGATGTTATTTTCCACTACCTTTCTAGGAGAACGTTCTGCTCTAACCAACTAATCTACACATGATTCTCTATCAAGAACATTTCCAGTCACCAGAACATTACTAATACTACCCTTCACACTGGATTATTGGAAAGTTCTGTCTTCAAGGCCATCTGTTCCCAAGAACCACATCCTGGTTGATCACTTGCTTCTCTTTATTTTATTCAATTGGCATAAACTCCTGTGTACTGTTAGATATTTAATAGCTTTACTGAAGCCAACATATAAAGCATAAAATTCACCCACTGCACAAGTCAATGATTTTCATAACCATAACTACAGTCCAGTTTGAGACCATTTCAATCACCTCAAAATGTTCCCTCATGCCTGTTTATCATTAATTCCCATTTCCAGTTCCAAGCCTAGGCAACCGCTGTTCTGCTTTCTGTGTCTAAAAATTTGCCTTTTATAGACATTTCATATAACTGGATGCAAAAATATATAGTCTTCTATATGGCTCTATTTCACTAAGTACAGAGTTTTAAGGCTTATGCACCTTGTAGCATGTATCAGAAGTTCATTCCCTTAAACTTCATCCCTTCGAGCCATACACCACTTACATGAATAGACCACATCTCATTTTTCTATTCACCAACTGAGAAGACACTTGGCTTACTCTCAGGTTTGGGCTATCATGAATAACACTACTAGGAACATTTACATAAATGTCTTGGTACGCAGCTTTTCATTGCTTTGGGTAGATTCTTAGGAGTAGAATTGCTAGGCCATATCGAAAATTTTATGTTTAATCTTTACTAAAGTACCAAACTGTTTTCCAGAGTGGCTGTATCATTTACATTCCTACCAGCAAAGCTCAAAGTTTCTGCTTTCTCCACATTAGCACCAACATTTGATGCTGTCTTCTGTATCTTAGCTATCGTAGAAGGTGTTGAGTAGTTGATCACTGTGGTTCTCATTTGTAGCTCTCCAAAAAGGAGGCCTGGTGTGGTGCTGTGGATTAATGCGTCAGACTGCAAAGTCGTTAGAATTGCAAGGTCAGTGGTTCAAGCTCACCAACTGCTCCTTGGAAACCCTATACAGGGTCGCTGTGGGTCAGAATTGACTCGACGGCATTTAACAAAAACAACAAATGACAAATGGCGCTGTGGGATAAGCACTGGACTGCTTACCATAAGGTCAGTGGTTCAAACCCACCAGGCACTCCTTGGAAACCCTATACAGGGTCACTATGAGTCAGAACCGACTCAATGGCACTTACCAACAATGACAGATGAGGAGTCCTAGTGTGGCCGATGTGGCTCTGGGCTGCTATTCAAACTCACCAGCAGATCCTCTGAAGCCCTATACAGGGTCACTATGAGTCGGAACCAACTCCACGGTACTTAACAACAATAAGGGTCCCACAAGCGGTTAAGTGATCAACTGTAGCCAAAAGGTTAGTGATTCAAACTTACCCAGAGGTACCTCGGAAAACAGGCCTGATGACTGGAAATGTCACAGCACTGAACACACAAAGGGGCAGTTCTACTTTGCACACATGGCGTTTACTTTGAACATATGTGTCTCAGCTATCTCATGCTGCTGTATCAGAAACATCGCAAGGACTTAGCCAACAGAACTGCATCTCTCACAACTCAGGCGGCTAGAAACCGGACTTCAGCGCACTGGCCCTGGAAAAGGTCCTGGCCTCCTTGCAACACCTGTAGGCCCAGCAGTCCTTCTGGCTCTCCATGGCTTTTCTCTTTGTCTCACCACCACCTAATGCATCCGATCTGTTCTTCAGGTGGTTGCTAAATTCAGGTGGGATCTTCCAGGTTGTATTTTGGCTCTTGTGGACTTGTTTTAATTATCTTCAGCTTCAGCCTGAACTTGCACATGAGCAGCTGATGGTCTGTTCCACAGTCTGAACCTGGCTAATAATATTGAGCTTTTCCACCGTCCTTTCTCACAGGTATATAGTTAATTTTATTCCTGTGTATTCCATCTGGTAAGTCATTGGTCTTGCAAAATTCTAATAGGTGGTCTCTAGCATCATTTCTAACACCAAGACCATATTTTCCAACTACTGATCTTTCCTTCCTCTTTGTTTCCAACTTTCACATTCCAATCATTACTAAGTGACTGAAGGCCAGAAAGTTGTGGGAGGACATTAAGAATATCATACAGGAAGAAGCAAAAGGTCATTAAAAAGACAGGAAAGATGAAAAAAAGAAAGAAAGACCAAATGGATGTCAGAAGAGACTCCAAGACTTGCTCTTGAGCACAGAGAAGCTAAAGCGAATGGAAGAAATGAGGAGGTAAAAGAGATGAACAGAAAATTTCAAGAGGCAGGGCAGCGCAAGTGAAACTCAAGTATTATAATGAGGTGTGCAAAGATTTAGATTTAAAAGCCAAAAGGGAAGAACACACTCAGCATGTCTTAAGCTGCAAGAACCGAGGAACAAATCCAAGGCTCAGGATGCAATGTTGAAGATTCTATGGGTGCTCTAGGAGCAGCACTGGACTGTTAGCTACAAGGTCGGCAGTTCAAACCCACCAACAGCTCCTGGGAAACCCTATACAGGGTTGTTAGGATTCGGAACCAACTTGATGGCATTTAACAACAACAATGGACAAAATATTGAATGATGCAGGTAGCATCAAAGGAAAATGGAGGAAAAGCACACAGTCACTGTACCAAAAAGAAACGGTCAATGTTCAACCACTTTAAGAGGTAACATATGATCAAGAACTGATGGTACTGAAGGAAGAAGTCCAAGCTGCATTAAAAGCACTGGTGAAAAAACCATACTCTAGGAATTGACGAAATACGAGTTGAAATCCTTCAACAAACTGATACTGCACTGGGGATACTCACTCATCTATGCCAAGAAATTTGGAAGACAGCTACCTGACCAACCAATTGGAAGAGATTGATATTTGTGCCCATTTCAAACAAAGGTGACCCAACGGAATGCTGAAATCATCTAACAATATTATTAATATCACATTCAAGTAAAATTTTGCTTAAGATAATTCAAAAACAGTTGCAACAGTACACCAACAGAAAATTGCCAAGAATGTGACATGGAGCTAGGGGGTATCATTGGTGACATCAGATGGATCTTGGCTGAAAGCAAAGACTACCAGAAAGATGTTTACTTTTGCTTTACTGACTATGCAAAGGCTTTTGACTGTGTGGATCATAACAACAACAAAGAAGACCAATTAATACCAGTATTATTCAAATTTATGAACCAACCACTAAAGCCAGTAATGATGAAAATGAAAAATTCTACCAACTTCAGACTGAAATTGAGCAAACATACAATCAAGATGTATTAATTACTGGTGATTGGAATGCAAAGGCTGGAAACAAAGAGGAAGGATCAGTAGTGATAGAAAAGATGTTGGAGATTGCATGAGACAATTTTGCACGACCAATGACTTATTTATTGCAAATACCTTTTTTTAAACAACATAGAAGAAGACTATACACATGGACCTCACTAGATGGAATACACAGAAATCAAATTGACTCCATCTGTAGGACGAGACTGTAGAAAAGCTGTGTATCATCAGCCAAAACAAGGCCAGGGGCAGACTGTGGAACAGACCATCAATTGCTCATATGCAAGCTGAGGCTGAAGCTGAAGAAAATTAAAACAAGTCCACGAGAGCCAAAATATGAATTTAGAGATCATCTCAAGGGCAGATTTGATACATTAGTATCCTATATTAAACTCCATATTTTAAATCCCTGGTCTCAAAATTAATATTACATTGATGTTCCTAATAGTGAAGAGCTTTTATAGTTATTTGACAGGCAAAGACTTCTTACTCTTGCTTTTAACTGCTCTGGCCATAGGACAGACCCATTGGACAAGTGTGTATAACACACACTCCAATATAGCACAAGTTTAGAAAATGATGACGTTTTTAGCTGCTCAGAATGCTGATTCCCATTCTGAATATTTACAATGCTCTTAAAAGTTGCAAGTTTACCTCTTGTGATCTGAGCAAAATGAATTATTCCAATTTTCAAATTTGCTCAAACATGTCGAGGGAAATGAACGCTCTTTATCAGGTACTAAACAACAATGAATTACGTTATCTTCATCACTTGCCCATTTCTTCCTGGACAGAGGAAACAGGACTAATGATTTTTATTGATGTGGATACTCGATGTTAAAAGATGGGCATGCAAGCATAAAAATACACAACTCAGCAAAGCCATACCTTTGCTAAGCAAATGATTATGGGCTTTCAAAGAATCAAAGGTCTAGAAGAAGACTTTAAAATAATGGATGGACTCTAACAAAAACATCACGAAGACACAACTTAATGCTGTAGAAGGGTACAGCAGAACAGTAGCACTGCTTGCTATACTAATGTAGAAATACTATACTATACAGAAACTAACTCCCACCATTCTTCCTGTTAAATAATGAATATTCATGAATTTATTAACAGAGCTAAAAATCATTGAAGAGCATATGTACAAGATTATTCATTGCTGGTTATGTGTAATAGTAAAGGACTGGGAAAAGAACACACATCTAGCAATAGGAGTTGGTTGTTACGTGCCAGCGAGTCAGTTCTGATTCACAGTGACCCTGTGTAGGGTTTCCAACAAGCAGCTGATGGGTCTGAACAATCAACCTTGTGGTTAGCAGTCCAGTGAAGATCCTACAGCGCCATACCAGGACTCCAGCAACTGAAGACTACAATTAACAAATGATGGAACGTGCACACAAGGAATAGTATCATACAGTTTATAAAAAAAAGAATAAAATGTTCCGATATGGAGATGGTATAAAAAGATCTCCAGTATTTCTGAACGTGGGGGTGGGGTGGGGAAATAAGATAAAGAACAGTCTAAATAAAATGCTATGCCTGCATTTATACCAGGAACTCTGAATTAACTGTACAGGGACCAATAAAAGTGGTTACATAGGGATCAGAGGTATCTAAGAAGGAAAGGTAACTGGGCAGATGGACCAGAGACGTTAGAGACACAATTTTCACAACACACCTTTTCATTCTTTTCAATTATGAACCGTGGATTGTATCACCTATTCAGAAAAATCATTTGATCAAAATCGAAACCATTTGATCCATTTTAGTTCTACCAATGATACAGAAGGAAGAAGTCCAACCTACGCTGAAGGCACTGGCGAAAAACAAGGCTCCAGGAATAGATGGAATACAAATTGAAGTCTTTCAACAAACTGATTCAGCACTAGAGGCACTCACTCATCTATGCCAAGACATTTGAAAGACAGCTACCTATTCAACTGATTGGAAGGAATCCACATTTGTGTCCCTTCCAAAAAAGAAGTGAAACAATGGAATGTGGAAATCATCAAACAATATCATTAATATCACATGCAAGTAAAATTTTACTGAAGATAATTCAAAAATGGCTGTACCAACAGTACATCAACAGCGAGTCAGTTCTGATTCATAGTGACCCTGTGTAGGGTTTCCAACAAGCAGCTGATGGGTTTGAACAATCAACCTTGTGGTTAGCAGTCCAGTGATGATCCTACAGCGCCATACCAGGACTCCAGCAACTGAAGACTACAATTAACAAATGATGGAACGTGCACACAAGGAATAGTATCATACAGTTTATAAAAAAAGAATAAAATGTTCCGATATGGAGATGGTATAAAAAGATCTCAAAAGAGGATGTGAAACTAGGAATATCTTTGCTGACATCAGATGGATCTGAAAGTAGAGAATACCAGAAAGATATTTACTTGTGCCTTATTGACTATGCAAAGGCTTTCAACTACGTGGATCATGATACGCTATAGATAACATTGCAAAGGGTATTCCAGAACACTTAATTTTGCTCATGAGGAACCTGTACTTATACCAACAGCCAGTCATTCAAACAGAACAAGGTGATACTGAATGGTTCAAATCAGGAAAGGTATGTGCCAGGGTTGTATTCCTTCACCACATTTACTCAATCTGTATGCTGAGCAAATAATCTGAGAAGATGGATTATATGACGGAAAATGGCACAATTAATAACCAGTGATATGCATATAATACAACCTTGCTTGCTGGAAGCAAAGAGGACTTAAAATACTTACTGATGAAGATCAAAGACTTCAGTATGACTTGCACCTCAGTGTAAACAAAAATCCTCATAATTGTACCAATAAATAACTTACGATAAATGGAGAAATGACTGAAGTTGTCAAAGACTTCATTTTGCTTGGTTCCACAATCAACACTCATGGAAACAGCAGTGAAGAAATCATATGATGCATTGCATTAGACAAATCTCCTGCGAAAGACTTCAGTTTGAGGACTAAAGTGCGCCTGACCTAAGCCATGGTATTTTCAATTGTCTCATATACATGTGAAAGTTGGACAGTGAATAAGGAAGACCTTAGAATTGATGCATTTGATTTGTTATGTGTGGGACCTGGTCCTGTTTTGTTGTGTTGCACATGGGTCACTATGAGTCAGAACTGACCCAATGGTATTTAAGAAAAACACCATGAGCCAGAGGGCAATCTAAGTTGAGAGTCCAAGCTACATGGTTCAGCCAGTCACCCAGAGGAGGCTAGGGTCGCTCTTGCTTGTCTACACTACAGGAGGCGACTACTCAAGTTTAGTCCCCTCAGGGTCCTCAGCAGGGACAAGGCCTCTGAGTTTTGCTTCAGTTTTCACACAGATCAGCTGGTGGATCTGAATCCCTGACTTTGCTTTCCAGTTAGCAGTGCCATGCTTATCCTCCAGTGCCACACTAGGACTCCAATTAGCTAAACCGTTTTAAGGACTGGTAGTGGTGGCTGTGTGCTGTAGAGCAGGTTCCAACTCACAGCGACTCTCTATAGGGTTTCCCAGGCTATAAACCTTTACAGAAGCTCTGGTAGCATAGTGGTTACAAATAGGGCTGCGAACCTTAGGGTCAGCAGTTCGAAACTACCAGCTGTTCCGTGGAAGAAAGATGAGGCTTTCTGCTCCTATAAAGATTTACAGCCTCAGAAACCCTGTATGGGTTTGCTATCACAGCACATAACCTTTACAGAAGCGGAAAGCCTCCTCTTTCTCCTCAGAGTGGCTGGTAAATTAGAACTGTTACCTTGCGGTTAGCAGACCAACTACGCTACCTGGGCTCCTTTTAAAGATTTGGTTGTTGTTGTTAAGTGCTGACGAGTTGGTTCCGACTCATAGTGGCCCTGGATAGGGTTTCCGAGGAACGAGGGGTGAGCTTGAACCGCTGACCTTACAGTTAAAACCAACTTTACAGTCCAGCGTCACACCAGGACTCCTAAAGATTGGTTGTTGTTAAGTGCCGTGGAGTCGGTTCCGACCCATGGTGACCCTGTATAGGTAGAATGGCAAAAATTGTTGGAGACTATTAAGTATTAGTTAACATAATACTAGCCTTTTATCATCATCACTCAACATTCATAGTTCTATTAATATCCTTTGGGGGAAGAGCTTTCCAGAGATTTATCTATGTTAATTTCCACATGTGAACTACTCTGGAGGCAGCAAACTACTAAAAACACTAAGCTCAGCAAAATCTGCTCCATCTTTTTTGATCATTAAAAGTATGAATGATTTCAGAAAAGGAAAAAAAAAAACATATATCCAAAAGGCACACCTCCTTTAATGCTGGCTTCAGAGACAATTTGCCCAAGGTTTATGAAAAATATGAGTGTTATCTTGGGCCATTCTTTTAATAGGACTAATTTTGTTCCTCTCTGCAACAATTCATTCTTTGGCACAAAAGCATGGAGAGGCACAGCTATGCCAGACACCCTGCAGGGGATTCAGGTTCATTGTCTGGCCCCTGCTTTTACCTGGCAGAGAAAGGACACACTGCTGAGATGCGATTATCTCATTAGTCTGTCTTCATTCAACCAAAGGAAAACCACCCTGCTCCAATACTGACACCTCCCTGCAAGATCACCCAAATCGCTGGCAGGTCCTATACCACAGAGGTGACATTCATCACCCCAGGAACATCCTATTTGATGACAAAGAACAAGCAGCCAGGCCAAGGGCTAGCAGCAGTTCAGCAGTGAGTGTGAGCTGTCAAAATCCTCCTCCACCCGCTACGCTGTGCAACCACGTTGAGGCTGGAAACATTTCTCTTTCTAATGGAACTAAAGATTCTGAAAACACACACAATGCACGTTCTATACATTTAAAATAACTCTGCCCTGTCCAGGTAGCCCCATCCCAAACACCCAGGCTGGTCCCTAACTCAGGCAAAGGGGCCATCGGAGTGACTCTAGTACTTGGGTTTCTGTGAGACACTTTCTCTCTTTCTCAGCTACAGTGCTACAAAAACGCATTTTCGTCCTCCATCTTCCAGCAGGCCACTGAAGCTTTCCCAAGAGATGTCCAATTTGAATTTGTCCCCTTTCCGCAGGCCCAGATACCGCGGACCAAGGACAGCACCTGGCCCGGGTCCCGCCCCAGCTCAGCCGGCAGCTCGGGAGGAGGGATGGTCGAGGCTGTGAGGGTGTCCAGCTCCCCGGAACGACGACAATGGAGCCGGCTCACGTCCTGGGCTGGGGGGTGGGGGGCTCGGTGACCCCGGTGACCTCTCCAGGCTCCTAAAGCTACCTCTCGGATCTGCCCGAGGGACTGGGCGCCCCTCATTCTCACCCTCGCTGGTTTGGGGGCGCTCTCGGATCCCGCGCCCCCCAGCACCTGAGCGGCCCGGCTCGGCTCCCCACTTCCTCCATAGTTCAGCGCCCGCCCATCGCCCACCGCCCCTGGCCCTCACCGGACTTGGGCGGATAGCGGTACACGGAATTGGATGGGATGTCCACCTCCTCCACGCCCGCGTGCTGCCGGCTGGTCAGGGCCCCCATGGCCACTGCAGCAGTGGCGCCCTCCGTTTCACCGCGGCCGCTCGCCCCGCGCCCCGTGCGGGGCTCGGCTGCCGGCCGCGATCGGCTCTGCTGCAGCGCTGCGGCTCTGGCGGCGGGGGACCCCCGGCGCGCCGCACACCATCCTCCGCGGGCACCACTGCGGCGCCTCTGCCGAGGGGGGCTGCAGGCTGGGCCGGGGGCGCCGCCGCCGCCTCAAGCCGCGTGATGTCAGAGGCGGCTCGCGCGCGGGGTACAGCGTCGGCTCCAACCAATGGCACGGTGGGGCGGGAGCGACCGCGCCTGGCCAGCCAATGAGAGGAGCTATGCAGCAGTGGCCGCTGGCGTGTGCCTCGCGCGGGGAGTCGCGGCGGAGCCTGGCGCGCGAGGACGCCGGCTGGGGACTCGCGGTCGGGGGCGGGGCCGGGATTTAGGGGCGGGGTCTTTTCGTGGGCAGGGCCAGCAGGAAAAAGATGCCCAAGGACCCTGAGGGAGCTGGAGCAGGACCTACAGGGAGGTCGAGGGCGGCGCGGACCCGCAGAAAGCATCGCCCACGCCCACCCCAAAGCCTGTTTACCACCGGCTCAAATTACCACGAACGGAGCCGCCTCCAGCGGCCCTTGTCTGGAGTTTGCTCAGCGTTACCCCGAACATCTACAGAGTGCTCTTCCAGCCCTCAGCTTCCCAACTTTGGGGGAACTTTCTCACCCTCAAGTTCAGCAAAAGTAAAATCGCTAGACACCCCACAAAGTGGGAAGAGAGAGGTACACCCTCAAGTTCCAGTGGGCTCAAAGAGTAAAGTTCCAGTGGGTTCTAGGAGTAAAGGATTCTGCAACCTTAACGTCTGTCATGCTCTCCCTACCTCCCCCCACCCGTGTGTCTGGACCCCAGCTTCCAGGAGTGCTGCTGGTGGTGGTGGTGGTGGTGGTGATGTGCCCTCGAGTGGGTTTCCAGTTATAGCGACCCTATAGGGGGTTCCAAGAGCAACTGGTGTGTTTGAAATGCCGATCTTGTTGTTAGCAGTCCAGTGTTTATCCTACAGCTCCACGCCAGGGATCAAACCAAGAAGCAAGATTAACTAATGCTGATGACCAGGTAATAAGATGGGAACCCCTCTCACTTGTTTATAGATCTTGTTTATAGATCCCTCCCACAGTTCATGTAGCCCTGAAAGAGGAAGGTATCAATCCAAGATACGATCAAGATCTCAACTTGTGACTGTATCTTGGAAACTATACGTCGGAGACCTTGAAAAGGCCTATAAGTTTCCTTTGGAAGAGAAACAAGCAGGGGAGAGGGAATGGGGCCAGCACACAGGCTTCTCTTGATAAAAACACACAAAGCTGGGAGATGCTTGGACAAGTAGAAGACGTCACCTCAAAGCATAATTACAGACATTTGTGCTTGAAACCTTTTATTTATTTGAGGGTCTGGTGTTTTTCTCTGAGTGGACCATCAACATACATTTCAACTGTTAGAACATGACTAACTCCTGTTTCCCTATGACAACATTTGAAGTACAGTTTGGGGTGCCTCGTTGCCTTGATTAGGGTTATAAAGTAGTTTGAAAGAGCCTAGTTTTTTAGGTGTCCCACTGTTATTCATAAGGTTTTCACTGTTCAAGTTTTAAGAAAGATGCTTATCTGTGATCTGTGAGATATGGAAAGGCGTTCGACTGTGTGGATCATAACAAATTATTGATAACATTGAGAAGAATGGAATTGCAGAACATTAATAGTGCTCATGTGGAACCAGTACATAGACCAAGAAGCAGTCATTAGGACAGAATAAGGAGATTAAACCTACTCACTGTCCACAAGCCTTGGAGTTACCAAGACTGAATCTTTATAGGAGCAGACAGCTTCATCTTTCTCCTGCAGACCAGTTCTTGTGTTTGAACTGCTGACCTTATGGTTAGCAGTCCAATACTTAGTCAACAGTACCACCAGGACTCCGTGAGCAAAAGGTTAAATACTAATTAGGAAAGATGTGTGTCAGAGTTG
Source organism: Chrysochloris asiatica (assembly GCF_000296735.1). NCBI lineage: Eukaryota > Metazoa > Chordata > Mammalia > Afrosoricida > Chrysochloridae > Chrysochloris > Chrysochloris asiatica. The sequence goes on along the minus strand of NW_006408650.1, from coordinate 6,410,135 downwards.
CATTATTTCATCATACTTATTCAAACTGTATGCTGAGCAAATAATCCACAAAACTGTATTATATGAAGAACGTAGCATCAGGATTCACAGAAGACTCACTGACAACCTGCGATATGAAGATGACACACTTTGCTTGCTGAAATTAAAGAAGACTTGAAGCACTTAATGATAAAGATCAAAGACTACACCTCAACATAAAGGAAATAAAAATTATCACAATTGGACCAATTGTTATTGTTGTTAGGTGCCATCAAGTCGGTACTGACTCATAGCAACCCTCTGCACAACAGAATGAAATACTCTGCCTAGTCCTGCGCCAACCTCATAATCATTGCTACATTTGAGCCCATTACTGCTGCCACTGTGCCAATCCATCACATTGAGGGTCTTCCTCTTTTTCTCCATTTCTCCACTTTATCAAACGTGATGTCCTTCTGTTGGGGCTGGTTTCTTCTGATAATATGTCCAAAGTATGAGAGACGAAGTCTGGCCATCCTGATTTATTAGTCCAATAAGTAGGACCATTAAGCAACATTATGATAAGCATTGACGTTATCAAGGATTTTGTTTTACTTGGATCCATAATCAACTCTCATGGAAGCAGCAGTAAAAAAAAAAAAAACCCAACCACAACTGTATTGCAATGGGCAAATCTGAGCAAAAGACCTCGGTAGAGTGTTAAAAAAAAGATGTCACCTTGAGGATTAAGGGACTCCTGATCCAAGACATGATATTTTCAACTGCTTCAAATGCATGTGAAAGCTGGACAATGAATAAGGGTGATCAAAGAATTGATGCCTTTGAGTTATGGTGTTGGAGAAGCACATTAAATATACTACAGACTTCCAGAAGAACAAACAAATCTGTCTTTGAAGAAGTACAGCTGGAGTGGTCCTTAGAAGTCAGGATGCTGACATTTCATTTCATGTACTTTGGACATAGGAGTCCTGGGGTGGCACTGTGGGCTAATGCGCTGGGCTGCAAAGTTGGTTTGAACTGCAAAGTTGGTGGTTCAAGCTCACAAGCTGTTCCTCAGAAACCCTATACAGGGTCGCAATGGGTTGGAACCAACTCGACAGCAATTAACAATAAACACAACGACTTTGAACATATTGTCAGGAGGACATCATGCTTGGTAAAATAGAGGATCAGTGAAAAAAAGGAAGACCTTCAATAAGATAAATTGATACAGCGGTGGCAACAATGGATTCAAACAGAGCAGTGATTGTGAAGCTACAGGTCTGGATGGTACCATCTTCATTCTCATGCACATAGGGTCGCTATGAGCTGGAATCAACTCAAGAGCGCCTAACGACGACGACAACAAGTTCTTTGACGATATCATGGATCGCCAAATGAGTGAAAACAAAGCCATCTTGGAAGACGCACAGCCAGAATGCTGCTTAGAAGCTACATTATTATCAAATCGTCTTGCTTATTTGGATACATCATCAGGAAGATCAGTCGCTAAAAAAGTGACGTCGTGTTTGATAAATTGAGAGTCTCCCTCCATGAAATGGATTGAGTCAGTGACTACACGAGTGATAGTAAAGATACCAAGGATCAAGATGACGAGGATGACGCAGGACCAGGCAGCCTTTTGTTTTATTGTCCATGAGGTCACCATGAATTGGAGCTAACTTGGTGACCACAATCAATAGCTCCTTCTGGACTGTATTTTGTACTTTCCATCTCTGTTTTTCAACAGTAAGGAGCACTAGGGGTGCTGTGGTTTAGCACTTGGCTGCTAATTGTAAACATCAATCTTTTGAATTGGGGGTAGGGGATAAGATGGTGCACTTTGCTTCATAAAGATGGCAGCCTTGGAAACCCTATGGAGCATTTTGTCTCTGTCCTACGGGGTCAGTATGAGTTGTAATTGACTCAGCGGCAATGGGTTTGGTTTGAGTTCTTCAGCTAAACAGCAAACAAACCTCATGCTAAAGATGTTGTTAGGTGCTGTGGAGTCCACTCCACCTCATAGGCATCCGATGTCCAACTCAGGCACCCTGCACCATCCTCACAATTGTTGGTATGTTGAGTCCATTGTTGCAGCCACAATGTCGATCCATCTCCTTGGGGGTCTTCCTCTTTTACGCTGACCCTGTACTTTACTAAGCATGATGTCCTTTTCCAGTGACTAATCTTTCCTGATAACATGGCCAAAGTACATGAAATGTAGTCTCAACATCCTAGCTTCTAAGAGGCATTCTAGCTGTACTTCTTCCAAGACGGATTTGTTCATTCTCTTGGTAGTCCATGGTACTTTCAATATTCTCCACAAACACCCTAATTCAAATGCATCAATTCTTCTCCAGTCTACCTTATTCATTGTCCAGCTTTCACATGCATATGGGGCAATTGAAAACATCATCACTTGAGTCAGGCATACCTTAGTCTTCAGAGTGACATCTTTGCTCTTGAACTTTAAAGGTCTTTTACAACAGATTTGCCCAGTGCAGTCACATCGTTTGATTTCTTGACTGTTGCTTTCATTAGTGTTGATTGTGGATCCAAGTAAAATTAAATCCTTGACAGTTTCAATCTTTTCCTCATTTATTGTGATGTTCCTTATTGGTCCACAAAAATTCTTATTGTGAGAATTTTTATTTTCTTTACAGTAAGTTGTAATCCATACTGAAGTCTATGTTTAATCTTCATCAGTAAATCGTGCCGTCTGCACATGGCAGGTTTTTAATGAGCCTTCCTCCAATCCTGATGCTACGTTCTTCTTCATATAGTCCATGTTCTCAGAATATTTGCTCAGCATACACCTTTCCTGATTTTAAACCACGTAGCATCACCTTGTTCTGTTTGAACGACTGCCTCTTGATCTATATGCAGGTTCGGTTATGCTCAATTGCCTTGGTTTTTTCTATGGTCGTTTTTATTGACTGCTGAGGAGGGTCACAGTCAGTATCTACCCCAGACACGTCGAACAGCAGCCTCTCCTAAGCAGGACGCTGTGCAGAATTCAGCGCTTTCCCTCCATCCCGAATCACTAGAATTCTTTCAGACATACTTATAGGAAAGAACTGGTATCCTCCTTAATACTCCCTTTATCACACACACGTCCTGCCTTGTCATTACTGGCTAAAGAAAGAATCTGGGATGGCCTTGAAATCAAAGGCCTTCAGCATGTCACAGGTAAAATGTTACTTTATAATTAATCTAGGGCTCTTCTTAGAAGTCTTTGTTCTTCCTGTCCTCAGCGTTTCCTAAAAGGGTCATCTCTCGCCTTACTGGGTTTGTTCTCATCTAAAGGAGTCTTGGTGTGGCACTGTGGGTTCATATGCTGGATTGCAAGGTCGGTTTGAACCGCAAGGTCAGCGGTTCAAGCTCACCAGGTTGTTATGGGTCAGAACTGATTCGACGGCATTTAACAGCAACAACAACAACAAAGAGTTCTGGTGTGGCTCTATAGGATAAGCATTGGACTACTAACCATAAGTAGTCCAGTCACTCCTAGGAAACCACTTAACAACAACAACTGAATGTTTTTTGTTGTTGTTTTTTTTAGCTTTTTATTGTGAATTGAGTGAAGGTTTACAGAAGAACAGAGCATCAGTCCACGTTTAACAAATCATACACTTGGTGTCATTACAATGATTAGAATCCCCTCCATGCACCATCAGTTAACAATGTTAACCTGTATTCACTGTAACTATTATACACCTCCCTGTGCCTCCAGCTACCTTCATCATTCCTGTGCTAAGCTCTCTCTTGTTGTATATCGCCTGCCCCGTCACCCAAGCAAGCATGTGTCTACCCTTTAGCCTGTGACTAATTTCCCCTTCACTCTAAACCCCGGGTAAACGTCATAGAATGTTTCTTTTAGCAAGAAAATATTTTCTCAACTTTTTACAACAATGGTCTCATACAATATTTACCCTTTTGTGATTAATTTCATTCAGTGTAATATTCTCCAGGTTCATCCATCTTACGAGGCGTTTTGCAGATTCATCATCTTCTTCAACATTGCATAGTATTCCCTAGTGTCTGTGTCTGAATTTATTGTTGTGTTTCTGTGTGTATTTTATGTGGTGATGTTCGTTTCTTCATTCCACGTAAAGTTCGGTGCGGAGTTCATTTTGTTCGTGGGTTTTCTTTACATTTTCCTCACTGCTGTTGTTTACAAACTCTTTCTCATTTTCCTCTTTTCCGTTTTGATGTGAAGGTGTACTGATTTTCTTCCTTTAAAACATTTTATTGTGAATTGAGTTAAGGTTTACAGACAAGATCATCAGTTTTACATTCAGCAAATCATATACTTTGTTTCATCTCAATGATTACAGTCCCCTCCCTGCAACAACAGTTACCCTACTTCCTCCCTGGGGTTCCTGGTTCCACTCCACCCACCTTCCCAGCCCTTCTCAACTTTGTCTTTAGGAAAATGTTGCCCTTTGGATTTTGAATGATTGACTATTCCATGGTGAACATACCTTACTAGTGTTGTTATTCCCCCTATAGACCTATCTTCTGCTTAGCTAAAAATTGGGCCATGAGGGTGAGTTCCTTTCCAGACCTGAAGGGTGGTTGAGGGCCATAGTTTCAGGGTCCTCCCATCTCTTTCTGACCAGTAAACTGGTCTCTTTTTAAAATTTCTAGTAATTTTTGAGTTTTGTTCAACACTTTTCCCCACTCTGCCAGGGACCCTCTAATGTGATTCCTTTCAGAGCAATTGGTAGTTGTGTCATCTAGTTATCCTGGTCTCAGAGTCATGGAAACTTACGTTCCATTAGTCTGTTGGACTAATTAATTCTAAGTCTCTTCAATTCTTATCACCATTCTTTCTTCTGAACTTGGAGAGACCAACAGTTACAGTATTGTTTTTCTTTCAAGTTACCATGTAATTTATTAATTTACTTCCCTGTTTAAAACAGTTTGTTTTATCTCAAAATCTACTTTGCCATTTGAAAGTTCTGTATCTACACTATTCCTACTTTTTCCTTTGTAGTTGACTTCATTATAAATTGATATCTCTGGTTCCCTATTTTGAGTCTTATAAATTTGTTTTACTTTGGAAACATCTATAGCTGGATTGAATTCTGGATGATGTTGTTTTGTACGTTAATCTCAGACTGTTGTCTGCTATTGTTTGTTCTAGTCAAAAAAATACCCTTTAGTATTTTTTGCAAAGTTGGTCTAGTTATTACAAATTCCATACATTTCTGTTTATCTGATAATGTCCTAATTTCACCGTTGTATTTGATTGTGATGACCCAAATGGAGTAAAACTTTCAGGACCTTCATTTGCTGATGGGGCACAAATCAAAATAAGGATAAACAGCTTCAAAAATTCATTAATAGTTAGAATATGGATGCATGATGTATGAATGTAGGAAAATTGGAAGCTGTCAAAAATTGAAAGGAATACATAAACATTGACATCTTAGGCATTAGTGAGCTGAAATGGACTGGTATTGGCCATTTTGAATCTGACATTCACATGGTTTACTATACTAGGGATAAAAATTAAAATGGGCATTGCACTCATCATCAAAAAGAACACTTCAAGATCTATCTTGAAATATAATGCTGTCTGTGATAGTATAATATCCATATGCTTACAAGGAAGACCAGTTAATACCAGTATTATTCAAATATATGCACCAACCACTAAGCCAGTGGTGATGAAATTGAAGAATTCTACCAACTTTTTCAGTCTGAAATTGATCAGTCATGTCAGCAAGATGCATTGATAATTACTGACAATTAAAATACAAAGATGGAAACAAGATGGATCAGTAGTTGGAAAATATGGTGTTGGTGATAAAAACGATGCTAGAGATCACATGACAGAATTTTGCCAAGACCAATCCCTTCTTCATTGCAAAAACCTTTTTTAAACAACATAAAAGATAATTATACACATGGACCACACCACATGGAATACACAGAAATCAAATTGACTACATGTATGGAAAGAAAAGGTGGAAAAGCTCCATATTATCAGTCCAAACAAGGCCACTAGCAGACTGGAACAGACCATCAATTGCCCATATACAAGTGCAGGCTGAAGCTAAGAAAATTTAAACAAGTCCACAAGAGCCAAAATATGACTTTCATCATAACCCACCGGACTTTAGAGATCATTTCAAGAACAGATTTGATGCATTAGACACTAAAGACAAAAAGCCAGAAGAGTTGTGGGATGACATCAAGCACATCATACATGAAGAAATCAAAGGTCATTAACAAGACAAGACAAGAAAGAAAGAACAGACCAAAGCAGATGTCAGAAGATACTCTGAAACCTCCTCTCCAGCATAGAGATCCTAAAGCAAATGGAATAAATGAGGAGGCAAAAGAGTTGAACAGAAATATTCAAAAGGCAGCTTTAGAAGGCGAAGTCAAACATTATAATGAAATGTGCAAAGGCCTGGAGTTAGAAAATCAAATGGAAGAACACACTCAGCATTCCTCAGGCTGAAAGAACTGAGGAAAAAATTCCAGCCACGACTTGCAATACTAAAATATTCTTTGGGGGGAAATAGTAAATGATGCAGAAAGCATCAAAAGAAAAAAATGAAAAGAATACACAGAGTCACAGTACCAAAAAGAAATGGTCGATAATCAACTATTTCAAGAGTTTTCATAGGATCAAGAACCAATGTCACTGAAGGAAGAAGTACTGAAGGTATTGTCAAAGGACAAGGCTCCAAGAACTGCTGAAATACAACTTAAAATCTTTCAAAAAACTCATGCAACCCTGGAGATACTCACTCATCTCTGCCAAGAAATTTGGAAGACAGCTCCATGGCCAACTAATTGGAAGAGATTCCTACGTGTGCCCACTCCAAAGAGAGACGACACAGTGGATGTGGAAGTCAATGGATAATATCATTAATATCATATGCAAGTAAAATTTTGCTAAAGATAATTAAAAAACAGCTGCAACGGTTCATTGACAAGGAACTGCCAGAGGTTTGAGCTGGATTCAGATGAGGATGTGGAATGAGGGATATCATTGCTGATGTCAAATGGATCTTGGCTGAAAGCAGAGAATACCAGAGAAAATGTACTTTATTGATTATGCAAAGACTTTTGACAGTGCATCATGACAAGCTATGGGAAACATTCCAGAGAATGAGTATTCCAGAACACTTAATTGTGCACATGAGGAACCTGTACACAGACGAAGAGACAGTCATTGGAACAGAGCAAGGGGATACTGAAAGATTTAAAATCTGGAAAGGTGTGTGCCAGGGTTGTATTCTTTCACCATACTTATTCAAGCTGTATGCTAAGCAAATAATCAAAGAAACTGGATTATATGAAGAAAAATGTGGCATCAGAATTAGAGGAAGGCTCATTAACAACCTGTGATATGCAGATGATACAACCTTTCTTACTGAAAGTAAAAAGGGCTTAATATACTTACTGATGAAGATCAAAGGTCACAACCTTTGGTATGGATTCTAACTCAATGCAAAGTAAACAAAAATCCTCACCACTGTACCAATAAACAACGTCATGATAAATGGGAAAAATGATTGGAGTTGTCAAAGACTTCATTTTGCTTGGATCCACCATCAACATTCATTGAAGCAGCAGTCAAGAAATCAAACGATGTATTGCAGATTTGCTGCACAAGATCTCTTTAAAGTCTCAAGAGCAAAAGTATCAGTTTTAGACTAAAGTGCACCTGATCTAAGCCATGATATTTCCAATTGCCTCATATGCATGTGAACGTTGGACAATGAATAAGAAGAACATAGAAGAATTGATACGTTTGAGTGACGGTGTTGGAGGAGAATATTTAAAAGTACCATGGACTGCCAGAGAACAAACAAATCTGTGTTGGAAGAAGTACAACCAGAATGCTCCTTAGAAGCCAAGATGATCAGATTTCATTTCTCATACTTTGGACATATTATCAGGAAGGACCAGTCCCTGGAGAAGGACATCATGCTTGGTAAAGTGGAGGAACAACGAAAAAGAGGGAAACTCCCACTGAGATGGATTCACACAGTGGCAGAAGCAATGGGCTCAAGTGGAGCAGCAATTGTGAAAATGGTGGTGGTGGTGGGGAGGTTTCTTTCAGAATTTTGTATATATCATCCCATTGCCTTCTTGGCGGTGTAGCTTCTACTGAGATATCACAGCTTAGTCTTATTGGTTCTCCCTTATAGTTAACTTTTCAGTTTTCCTGAGCTGCTCTCAGGATTCCTTCCTTGTCTTTGGTTTTGGGAAGTTTGATTATGAAATGTCTTGATGATTTTTTTTGGGTTCTGTCCTGTTTGTGGTTCATTTAGCTTCTTTGATTGTTATCGTCTCATCTTTTATGATGTTAGGGAAGCTTTCTTCTAGCAACTCTTTGACAATTTTCTCTGTTCTTTTGTGTGTGTGTGTGTGTGTGTGTGTGTGTTTTATTGTTTTTTCCTATTCTGGAATTCTGACCAACCATAAATTTTCCTCTTAATGGTGTCCCACATAAATTCAGGCTTTTTTCCAATTCTTTTCATTCTTCTTTCTAATTGTAACTAGTCTTGAGAGATTTATCTTTTTTTTTTTTTGAGAGGTTTATCTTTGAAGTCACTAATCCGGGCTTCCATTGATTCAAATCATCTCCTATGCCCTCTCAGTGAATTGTCAATTTCTGAGATTTTAGCATTAATTTGGATTTCTAATTGCAGGTTTTGTATTTTTCAAAATTTCATTTCTGGCCCTGTATCTTGGTCATTTGTTTCAGTCACTCTTGTCTTTTCAAGTGAGCTAAAATCTTTTGCTGTCTGAGACACTATGGTGTCACTGTATTTCTATTTAACTGGTGATTGTATGTTGATGTGTTCTTAGGTGCTCACCAATGGTCTCCCGGTGGATAGAAGCGTGTGTACCATTTTCTGTTCACCATTCATGCAACGCAGTTTAGGGTGTTTTTGACTGGTGTTGGCTGATGTCTGTCATTGGTCAGGGGGTATAGGAGCTGGTGTCGGTTCCTGTCCAGTGGGTGGAGCTGCAAAGGGTACAGCTTTGGTTGAGGTGTGTGGGCACAGTTGCCATCTCCTGTCGGGTGTGAGAAAATACCCACAGGAAACACGACACAGAGCAGGCAAACAACAGCAAAAACAGAGTATAATAAAGGAGACAACAAGAAACAAACAGGGCAGCAGCAAGAGAAAAAGAATATAGTGACTAAAAAGAGAAAAGAAGGATAGGAAAATAGAGTTGTACAAGAGAAAATCAAAGGAAGAGGAAAAAACACTTAAAAAAACCACACAGAGGGAAGATGAAAACAGAAAGACTAGACAATAATAAAGAAAAATTAAGAGTAAAAAAAGAAGAAGAGGCTATGAAGTGAGGGGATATGCACAAGAACACCCATACTTGCAGATAATACCCAATTGACCTGGCTTCAATGGCTGTATGATCAGAACTCGACTAGAAGAGGAAAGAAGAGGAAAAAAAAAAAGAGTAATCCGCTACAATTTGATGAACTTGACCTATATTTATGGATGTGGTGGTGGTTATGTGCCATGGACTTGGAACCAATTCATAGTGACCCCTGTACAGGGTTTCCAGGACTATAAATCTTTACGGGAGCAGAAAGCCTCATCTTTCTCCCACAGAACAGCTTGTAGTTTCGAACTGCTGACCTTAAGGTTCACAGCCCAATTCGTAACCACTACACTACCAGAGCTCCTTACCTATGGATGTAGTAGCTCAAAAGAGGAAACAAATCTTTACAGCCAGAATCATTCCCAACCCCTCCATACACAGAGTAGATAGGGATGGGCAACTTAGACATTGGCTACCCAAAATGGGGGAGCGGGGGCTACAAAGGCAAGAAGTGACTGGCTTACAAGCGTTCAAGAGGGAGCCTAGATCCAGAGAGTGCGGGGGAGGGTAGAATCTCTACTGAGTGATTTCCAATCTGTTGGGACTGGGGCTGATGAAAGGAGATAAGAATAAGACTCTTGTGGTACAATAGTGAATAATTGCTATCATGACCGACTAAGGGTCAGAAATGTAAAGGTAGATGTAACAAAAGCAGGGGAGTGGTTGACTTCGCAGTCCAGGAGCAGAGGTCCCTGGAACCATCAAGTGAGAAGAGCAGAGTGCAGGACCCTACCCAGAGATGGAGGCAGAGACAATGACGTGGAGTGACCTGGAGAGATGGAGCGGCGGACACTCTGGACTCAGGGAGGGAGAGGGGCTGTGTGCTGATGGCCGGTGGGGCAGGCTTGCGGGGTGTATCCTTTGGTTGGTTGATGATACATGGAGGGGATTGTAATCATTGCAATGAAACGAAATACAATAGGATGAATGTAAGGCTGGTGTTCTCCCATGTAAACTCTCACATAATTCACAATGAAAATTTAAAAAAAAAAGGAGAAGAGGGTAGAAATGAGAAACAGAAAAACAAAAGCAGAGATCTAAAGGATAAAAATGAAGGGAAGGGAAAGAAAGAAAAAGGAGAAGAAAGAATAAACAAAGAAAACGAACGAAAGGAATAATAAACCAAAAACCAGTTGTTGGACCCAGAAATGAGAAAACTCTGGGGGGCTCCTGCCAGCCAAGGAACTCACAAGGTGGGTGGGAAAGGGTTGTGAAGACTGAGCTCCCCGCCCTAGATGGAATTCCTATGTTATTGTTGTTGTCGCTAAGTGCCTTCAAGTCAGTTTTGACTCACAGCCGTGCTATCTGTGTTCAGAGCACCCAATCGGAGTCCTGGTATGGCACTGTGGGCTAACGCGCTGGACTACAAGGTCAGTTTGAACAGCAAGATTGGCAGTTCAAACCAATCCTGCATTCTAATTCTTATCCTACAGTTCCTCTAGGAACTCCTGGTATGGGGCTTTAAGCATTAGACTGCAGGGTTGGTGTGAACTGCCAAGGAGGTGGTTTGAATTCACCAGCTGCTCCTTAAAAAGCCTAGACAGGGCCGCGATGAGTCGCCTCACTTGCCCTTGCCCTGCAGTCAACCTTGTCTTCAAAAAGTCCTGGGTCCTTTGTTGAGAAGTATACTTCAGACCTAGTGTGGCGCTGGGAGTCTTGGTGTGGTGCTGCGGGCTAATGCACTAGACTGCAAAGTAAGTTTGAACAGCAAGTTCAGCAGTTCAAGCTCACCATTCGCTCCTTGGAAACCCTATACAGGGTCACTATGGGTTGGAACCGACTCGATGGCACTTAACAACAACAACAATGTGGAAGTGGTTCGTGGAGGTAGTTCAGGTTGCTGTTTCAATGTCTGTGAGAACCAGAAGGCAGCTGGGGGCAGGGTGGCTGATTCAAAAGGTTCCTGCTAGCCTAATTCTGGCCCGGAGACTCTGTGGGTTCTATACATCTGGAGCCAGCATTGCAGGCACCCACCTCACACCACCTCAGACAGTGAGGCATCAATCTCCCTGAGATCAGTAGGCACTAGGGGTAGATGAGGGCAGTGGCCAGCCTCACCTCTGGTATCCTGGGGAATGTGTGAAGCTTGTTGCTCGTATGAATCTGTGCTACCAGACCGCCGTCTGTGTGTCTCTCCAAAGCTGCTTGCAAAAGTTCAAGATGGCTGCACCACATCTGGCTAGCGTCCATCCACCAGTTTGTCTCCTTTCACCGTCCCAGCTCAGCTTCTCTTCCCAGTAGATACTCCATCCACTTCTCTAACGTTTCCTTTGAAGCTCAGGGTTCCAGGATTGCCCTCTGTGTCTGTTCCATTTGTTCTCCCATATCTTTGTTGTGGAGGGTCTCTGTAGCATGTGTGCCTAGTCGGCCATCTTTCTGGAAGTCCCCAACGTGCCCATCTTTATTTTAAATGCCTTACACAAATTAAAGCACTGAACCCTCACAGATATTCGCCCCACCCTGCCTCATTTTACATTTGGAGAAAATGAAACAGAGAAAGAACACAAGACTTTGAGTGGGCCAACTCAAGGCCCTAACGAGTTGTGTAACTCCAGAAGACCCTCACAGAGATGGATTGTTGATACAGTGGCTGCCGCAATGGGTCCAAGCATGGCATTGATGGTGAGGACGGTGTAGGACCAGGCAGCATGTAATTTGGTTGTACATAAACTCTTAACGATGCTCTCCCAGGAGACATCAAGGCAAGCGGTCAGGTCTCCTCAGGGCAAACCCCCTTCTAAGACTAAGACTCAGTGGGAATACACAAGCTGACACGTGCTCTGACTGGTGACCACGTTGGTCACTGAAAAGGGGAAGTGAGGGAAAAACAGCAATGAAGCTGTGAGTTAAGTCCTACCATGTTCAATACACTCCTGTGAACCCAGGTGGAGACCTGGTTGACCAACAGTGTGGCAAGACCTGGGGACTCCTGGTCCCAGAAGAGAGGGCATATGCACAAGAACACCCACACTTGCAGATAATACCCACTTGACCTGGCTTCAATGGCTGGATGATGAGAGCTCAACTAGAAGAAGAAAGAAGAGGAAAAAAAGAGTAATCTGATACAATTTGATGAACTTGACCTACACCTATGGATGCAGTAGCTCAAAAGAGGGAACAAATCTTTACAGTGAGGATCATTCCCACTCCCTCAATACACAGGATAGACAGGATTGGGCAACTTGGACATTGGTTACCCAAAATGGTGGGGGGGGGGGCTATAAAGGCAAGAAGTGACTTGCTTACAAGCTTTCAAGAGGGAGCCTAGATCTAGAGGGTGTGGAGGAAGGTAGAATCTCCACTGAGTAGTATCCAATCGGCCTGGGTGAGGCTGATGAAAGGAGATGGGGCTCTTGTGGTACAATAGTGAATAGCTGTTATCAGGACTGATTGTGAGGATTGGAAATGTAAAGGTAGACGTTTTGTAACAAAAAGAGGGGAGTGGTTGACTTTGCAGTCCAGGAGCGGAGGACCCTGGGACTATCAAGGGAAAAGAATGGCGTGTGGGACTTTACCCAGAGAAACAGTGACGCCAGAGATAGAGGCAGAGACGATGACATGGAGAGATGGAGCAGTTGGGGACTTTAGACCCAGAGAGGAAGAGGGCCTTGGTGCTGACGACCAGGGGGCAGGCTTGTAGTTTATACCCTTTGGTTGGTTGATGATGCCTGGAGGGGACTGTAACCATGGCAATGAAACGATATATGATAGGATGAATGTAAAACTAATGTTCTCCCATGTAAACTATCACATAATTCACAATAAAACATTAAAAAAACCCCACAAAACTCTTAATGAGTTCCAGAAGTGACTTAATAATACCTAACAACAACAACAATGTTGGACTAAGCCCTTACTACCAGAGACTTAGTTTTCTCCTTTGTAAAATCGCACAACCTCCACTGGCTATTTAATGATGCAATAAGGTCATCAAATCAAGGTTCAGCTGTGGAAAAAAAAAGGACTGTCCAGTCATGGTCCAGGGTCAAGAAGCAGAAAAGAACAGGATGAGATGTAAGGTCGGGGGAGATGTAGGTAGTTCAGAGAAACTTCTAGAGCAAAGAGATCTTTCTGTGTGCTAAGTCGGGTCTCGAAGTCTACAATGTAAACACATAGTGTTATTGTTTTGGAAAAGAGATCCTGCCCATGCTGAGGACAAAAGTGAGCTAAGCAGTAAGCCTTTGGGACAGCCTTCTCTGGACCACAGTCCTCTCTGCTCTTCCTTGTCCCCTGCTTCGCTCCCTTGCTGGAGATCTGGACCAGGGAGAGAGCCTGAAGGAGAAGGTGGCACAGAGAGGAGGACAAATCCAGACATGACTACCATCAGCAGAACCATAAAAATGCTTTTCAGTTGGACAATGGCCTGGGGAGATAGGTTACTCAGTGGACATAGGGAAATGACATGCAAATATATTCATCCATTATGTAAATAGCCTCATAGCATCCCATCCATCCCCATACTGGGGAGAATCCCAGCATTTGAGCATCTGTGTAGGATGGGGTGGAGGGTAGGGAGGATGTTCCTCTAAGCAGATGCAGGAGGCAGGAAGAAGGTAAAAGCCAAGAGAGGAGTGTTTTATCTGATCTGAGTGATTCTTCTCAACCTTGGGTCTAAGGGAGACTGGAGAGAGTGTGGGGAGGCATGGAGAGAAAGGAATTATAGGTCAGTTAGTCCCTTGGAGTGTTTCATTTTGTTCATTTCAGCTGTCCTTGTTTCAGTCCAGATGTGCCTTCTCCACTCCTGTAATTCAGTCTCTCATTTTAGCAATTCTCAACAACAGGAAGAAAAGGCTGCAGGTGAAAAGCTGACAGACAGGCACACAGCACAGCATTCCAGAACTGCAGGACAGGCCAGTCCACTGATGCCTTGAGTGACCCAGAGGAGCTAGGTCAGGCTGGCTCCTTCCATCTGTTTTCTTGACCTTTCTGCCCTACTGCCCGCAAGAGAAAAAGATTTGAGCCTAGACTATTCCGGCAGTTGTCGGATGCCGTTGAGATTCCAACAGCCCCTTCTCACCAGGTATTTTCTCCCTTAGAGTGACTGGGGGCATTTAACCAATGTGCCACTTGGGCTCCTTGAATCAGGATAGGTTCTCCAAAAAATAGGACCAGCCTGCAAAAGATGGGCCCTGAACTCTCTCAGTCCTGCCTGGGACTTCAATGGATTCAAGCTGAAATCACCAGCAAAAGAATCCTGTCCCAGAGCAATGGGCCAAGCTAACACTTCTAGAAGGGACTGGTGGTCCCCTGGGTTGGGAAGCCTGCAAATAATTCTGCTGGCAAACGGAAGGCTCTGTGTAGAGGGAAACAACCTTGTCCACTTGGAAATCAGCCATTGGTCTTTCCTATTTTACTTCCTGCCTGTTGTGAATTCCTCATTGTTAATTTCTGTCCTTCCCCTTAGGCTGCTAACAAAGGAGAAGTGTTTCCATCAATGACTAAAGGCTGCAGTTGGGTTTGCAGCTTTTTCATGTAGTTTTCAAGTTCAGATCAAAATAAAAGGCAATGTTTACACTGCCTAGCAGAGTCTAGGCAAGTAGTGAGACACCTCAGCTGTACACTTGAAGAGGGGGCTTCTATTCAAGTGCTTTCCGAATGCCTCACTCTACAGTTGGTGCTGCTCCTACTGTTGTTGCCAAGGCATCTGGCATTTGGGGAGATGTGAGATCTAAGGCATTAATCCTTTGCAAGAACTAGCTTGAAGAAATGAGGAGAGTGGATTTTATTTGGCTTTAGTTTCACTGAGTCATTAAATATCAGATCCTGTGTACTTTCCACTATCTTCATTTTTCCTCATCATTTTCCCAGGCCCTTCCATTGCATTTGAGCTCAATCCACCTGGAACTATACTTTCTGCATGGGGAAGTCTGTCTGAAGAGAAGGAACCACTAATATTTTAGCCCCACACTGGCCCAGCTGCCCCCTTAAGACTTTTCCAGCAAACCGACCAGATAGGCATACACAGACCCATATACAACAGAGTATTACTCAGCCATAAGGAGGGATGAAGCTTTGACACATGCTACACAACATGGATGAACCTTGAAAACATTATGCTGAGTGAAAAAAGTCAGACACAAAAGGAAATACACTGTAGGAAAAATCTAGAACAGGTAAATCCATAAAGACTAATGTTTTTTAGTGGTTCCTAGGAGGAACAGTTATTGTTTGAGGGGTCCTGAGTTTTTGTGTGGGATGGTGAAAATCTGTTGAGAATAGATAATGAGGGCTGATTCTTGTCCAACATGGTGAATGTAGTTGATGTCACTGAACTGCACACTTAAAAATGGTTAAAATTTTTCGTTACATATGTTTTACTGCAATAAATTTTCATCTCATATACTTTGGACATGTTGTCAGAAAGGGCCAGACCCTGGAGAAGGACACCATGCTTGGTAAAGTAGAGGGTCAGCGAAAAGAAAGGAACAACAATAAAAGTTTTTAAAAGAAAAGAATCAGGAAGGTGACCAGCCCATACCTCTCTTTAATAAAGCAAACACTCGACTGCAGTTCCTTAGATGAGCACAGGTAAAAAAAATGACAAATCCTTTTCCTTCTCCTAGCACTTCTTGAAAATGCCTGTCCCAGCTGGAATGTTAGATCTGGAAGGGGTCATCTAATCCAACCTCTTCATCTGACAGGGGAAGGGACTTACCCAAGGCCACTCAAGTGGTAGTGATGGCCCCAAACCCAACAGGGAACCAGTTCCTGGCACTGGTCCTCACTACGGGTTTGGTTTCTTGTTAGCAAAGTAAGCTGACTAGCAGAGCTGGTAGGAGGACAAGGTAACTGAAGGCAAAAGCTCAGGAGCGCAACCCCACACACCTGCATGTTCAGCTGCTGCCCTAACAGCACCCACAGGCAAGAAAATGCACTCACACGGAGGTTATCAATACCCATGCGCAAACAGGAAACAGGAAAACCAGGGAGTTTCTGTCAGCTGGAGCCTCCCTACTCGGCCCTCCTCTCCTCTGAAACTGGGTCAGGGGGTGAACCCACAGTCACCTAACTTCTCCCAGACACAGGAGCCCAAGGAGAAGAGAGACATGAAAACAACCACGGATAGTTTAGTTCAGATTCCTAGCAAGTGGGTTTCAAAGCCTCATGTCATTGTACGCCTTCGAGTCAATTTCAACTCATAGCAACCCTATAGGATACAGTAGAACTGTCTCCTACTTAGGCTGTTATCTGTAAGGAAGAAGCCCTGGTGGTACAATGTGTTAAGCGTTGGGCTTCTAACAGAAAGGTTCAAATCCACCAGTTGCTCCACAGGAGATAGATGAGGCTGCCAGCTTCTCTAAACATTTACCACCTCTGAAATCCTATGAAGCAGTGCTACTTGGAATAAACCCAAAGGGAGTGGTTTAATCTTTATGGGAGCAGATCGTCAGGTCCGTCTTCTATGGAATGGCTGGTGGGTTTGAACCACCAACCTTTTGGCTAACAGTTGAAGCATTTAACCATTGCACGACCAGGACTCCTTAAGTGTGTTCCAGCTAAAGGTACCACAGACCAGCAATGCGTTTACATTGACATAGTCATTCTTGAGCTAATTATTTACTTATTTGATAATGGCTGTCCCCATTAGGTCCCTTAAAAGATGATGTTGATCCTGGCAAAGGAATAAATAGAGAAATACTTACTGATGAAGATCAAAGACCACAACCTTTGGTATGAATTGCATCTCAGTGTAAAGAAAACAAAAATCCTCATCACTGGACCAATAAATAGCATCGTGATAAATGGAGAAAAGATTGAACTTTCCAAAGACTTCATTTTGCTCGGATCCACCATCAACATCACGGAAACAGCAGCCAAGAAATTAGATAACATATTGCATTAAGCAAATCTGCTGCACAAGACCTCTTTAAAGTGCTCAAAAGCAAAGATACCAGTTTGAGGACTAAGGTGCACCTGATTCAAGCCATGGTATTTTCGATAACCTCATATGCATGTGAAAGTTGGACAATGAATAAGAAAACCGTAGAAGAACTGATGCATTTGAGTTATAGTGTTGGAGGGGAATATTAAAAGCACCATGAACTGTCAGAAGAACAAATAAATCTGTGTTGGAAGAAGTACAACCAGACTGCTTCTTAGAAGCCAAGATGACCAGACCATCCCTCATACTTTGGACATATTATTGGAAGGGACCAGTCCCTGTAGAAGGACATCATGCTTGGTAAGTGGAGAGACAGAGACACAAAGGGAGACTCCCAACAAGATGGATTGGCACGGTGGCAGCAGCAATGGACTCTAATATAAGATAAATTGTGAGGATGGAGCAGAACCAGGTGGTGTTTCATTCGGTTGTATATAAGATCACTATGTGTCTGACTCGATGGCACTTAACAACAACAACATTACATAGTGTTGTGATTCTCACAGTAAAATTACTGTATGAATTTAAATCCTGGACACCTTAGCCTTTTATCATGCCTTTAGCCTTGTTGTAAGTACCATCAAGTCAGTTCTGACTCATAACAACCCTGTATAATGTTTCTGAGGCTTTAAATCTTTACAGGAGCAGAAAGCCTCAGTTTCCTCCTATGGAGTGACTGGTGGGCTCGAAACGCCAACTTTGCGGTTCCCAGTCCAGTGCTTATCCTCCAGAGCCACCATGAGATGTGTATTTATTATTATATTATTTAGTTGTATACTGGTGTGGCACTATAGGATAAGCACTGGTCTGGGAACCACAAGGTTGGCGGTTCAAACCCATCAGTTGCTCTTGGGTCACTCTGAGTTGAACTGACTCAACGGTACACAACAACAACTTCGTGAAATCTGGGGTCCTGGTGTGATGCTGTAGTATTAACACAGGACACTCTTAAAAAGAGGTCGGTGGCTCCAACCTACCAGCCACTCCTGGGAAACCCCGGATAGGGTCACTATGAGTCAGAAATAACTCGACGGCACTTCACAACAACAATACTGGTATCTGCCTCCTCTAGGGAGTCTGCCTCTTGGTCCTCTAAAAATTACTCTCAGGGTTAACTACTTAATATGTTACTGTCATTATGTGACTGCCTCACCCACTCACCTTCAGTGGCTTCCTGTTAGCTTCTAGCTGACAGATCTTTTAACCCTGAGCCCTTTCTTCCCTCTGCTTTCCAATAAATCCCTCCTACTATCCCAAATGGACTCGATGGCACTTACCACCACCACTAACAACAACTATCCCAAACACAGCCTATCACACTTGTGCACACTTTTGCTCGTGAAGACCCCCTCCAAACATGCCCTCCCCACTCTTTTCTATGAAGGTGAATCCGGATTAACTGAAATCCCGCATCTTCTACAAGAATGGCAGTTTAGAGGTGGTTTTTCTTTCTTTGAAAGTCATATTGCATGATTTTTTATTTTTATCCTAGAACTCATTTGATACTTATATGTATGGAGTCCCTAGGATGTAAAGTCAAAAGTCTTTTAGACTCTGGAGGTAAACAAAGTGCAGGCTGTGTGTTTTAGGAAAGTTCCTCAGCTTCTCTGAGCTTGTTTCCTCATTGGTAAATGATGTGGGAAGAACCATCCGAAGGTTGTTTCAACATGAAGCTAGACAAACTATGTGACTCCCATAGTCTAGTTCCTGGCATACAGATGGTGCTCTATAAATGCTAGCCTTTTATAGTTTAGCTTATTTTGCTGTTGAGAATATACACAGTAGAACATACACCAATTCAAAAGTTTCTACATGTACATTGATTATGTTCCGTTATTTGTGCAACCATTCTCATCTTTCTTTTCTAAATTGTTCCCTCCGACCACCCCACCTTCAATGACACAACCTCACTGTCCCCCAAAGTTCCCACTTAATCATTTTAATTACTATTGGATCCATCAATTCGGACTCGTAGTAACCTATTATGAGAGGGTAGAACTACTCTGTAGGGCTAGTTGTTGTTGTTGTCAGGTGCCATCGAGTCGGAACCGACTCATAGCGACTCCATGCACAGCAGAACGAAACAATGTTCGATCCTGGGCCAACCTCACCA
>NW_006408650.1:6340324-6389035 GCF_000296735.1 Chrysochloris asiatica | reverse complement strand
TCTTTCAGGAAAGTGAGGCAGCACAGGAGGCACTCACTCATCTCTGCCAGGAAATTTGGAAGACAACTGTCTGGCCGACTGTAGGGCTAGAGAGGCTGTAAATCTTTACAGAAACAGACTTCCTTTGCCATCTGTCTCCTGAGAAGTGGCTGGTGCATTCAAACCATCAGCATTTTGGTTAACGATACCACGCTTAGCCCACTGCACCACCAGGCCTTTTAGATCCCGTGGAGATAGGTGGTAAAGGAGCACAATGCTCAAGGTGGACATCCTTTGCTAGTTGAGCTAAGGTACTGTTTGGGTTGGGAAGACCTCAGGGGATCTTTTTGGTTAAGGTTTAAAGATAATCTCAGGGTGATAGTTTGGGGAGTTCCTCCAGCCTCCATGGTTGCTTACGGTGCATCTACTGAAGTTACTTGTGCATATAATTCAACACCTCGTAAATGTGAGCTTTTTCAGTGAAATGTGTTTTGTTGTTGTTTTTTACAAAGTGGTGAGATTTTTTTTAAGTCTTAGGATTTCAAAACCAGGATCTTGTGCCAGAGAGAGGAACTGCTATTTCCCTCCTCACTGTGCAGCTGGCTGGAAGAAGCAGAGCCAATCGTTTGGATCCCTGAGACATCACCTGTCCATGACCCCTGCAACCATCACACACGTAGTGATGGTGGAGGTTCTGTGAGACTGAGCCGGTTCCAACTCATAGCAACCCTATATCGTGTTTCTGAGGCTGTAAATCTTTACAGGAGCAGAAAACCTCCTCTTTCTCCTGAGGAGCAACTGGTAGATTTGAACTGCTGACCTTGAGGTTAGCAGCCCAGTTTATAATCCACTACGCTACCAGGGATTCTTCGTCACACATGTTGTTGGTATTAAATGCCATTCAGTTAGTTCCAACTCACAACAATCCTGTACAGGGTTTTCATGGTGAGTTTGAACCGCTGGCCTTGTGGTTCAAACCAAGCTTGCGACTGAGTGCTTATCCTACAGTGCCACACTTCTAAAGGGTCAGAGAGAATGCCCCTGGACGAGAAACGACCCTGTTCCTGCCGGCTTTAAGTCAATCCTGAATCATAGTAATCTTAACAGGACCGAATAGAACTGCTCCCATAGGTTTTCCAACGGACTCAAGGGCACTTAACAACAACTACAATGGTTAAAGAAGGAGTCCTGGTGATGTGTTAAGTTTGGGGCTGCTAACCAAACGTTCTGTGGTTCAAATCCATCCGCTGCCCATTGGAAGAAAACGAACGCGTTCTACTTTGGTAAAGATTTACAGCCTCAAAGACCACTATTGTAAAAAGTCAAGAAAAGGTTTTCACACTAAAAGAAACATTCTTTGATGGTTGCCAGGGGTGAGTAGGAAGGAAAAAGTGTTCCCTTGCTAAAAGGTTTTTGTTGTGACGCTGGGCTGGTTCCTATTCACAGCGACCCTGCTTAGGGTTCCTGCCTAAGATTCCTGCATAGGGTTTCCAAGGCTATCATTTCTTGTGGGAGCAGAAAGCCTCATTGATCTCCTATGGAGCAGCTGGTGGGCTCTAACTGCCGACCTTGTGGTTGGCAGTCCAGTGCTTATCGACTACAGCAGAGGTGAGAAACATCTGGCCCACAGACCATATTGTTGTTGTCATGTGCCATGGAGTCGGTTCCGACTCATATAAAGCCTGTAAAACCATTTGGTCTGGTCCTGCCAAGGCGACCACAGTTCCAGCCATCACTGTGGTTATTAAGTGCCATCGAGTCAGTTCCGACCCACAGTGATCCTGTATAGAGTTTCCGAGGAGCAGTTGGTGGGTTTGAACCACCGACCTTGTAGTTCAAACTGACCTTGCGGTCCAGCGCATTATCCTGCCACACGAGGGAGGGAGTTAATTCAATATTGGGAGTCCTGGTGTGGTGTTTAAGATAAGCACTTGACCTCAAAGTCAGTTTGAACTGCAAGGCCAGTGGTTCAAACTCACCAGCCACTCCTTGGAAACCCTAGACAGGGTCACAATGAGTGGAAACTGACTCGATGACACTTAACAACAACAAGAAGTACTTAATCACTGCTCCACCACTGCGTGTTCTAGAAGTGACACCAGCAACCCACTGTCATCGCGTGACGTCTGATGCGATGCATAGCTTAGCAACCCTCTCTAGAGTTTCTGAGACTGGAAATCTTTGCAGGAGCAGATAGCCTCACCTTTCTGCTGCAGAGTGTCTGGTGGGTTTGGACCACCATTCTATTGCCTACAGACGGTATGTGTGAGTCAGAGGGTGAGACAGTGTTGATTTCTTACCGGCTGTCCTTAGCTCACTAAAGAGAAAGCACACTGAGTTGGGGCCACTCGGAAAGGCTGACTTAAAATATTCAGGAATTTTGCCAGCCAGTTGTTAAACCCTTGGTAGCTTGAAATCATCCAGAAAAGGAGTATTTACGCCATGGAAACGTCAAATACTGCAAATCCGGGTTTCCATCCGCTCCCTGGAGCCAGTTTACCACCAGCAGCCACCCTGCTCTTAGGTTTCTTGGAATCCCCCAGAGAGGCCGGTGCATTGCTCCCCTGCTTGGTAAGGAGAAAGGCTACTTAAATGCTTATTAGGGAGAATCATTTTTGAGTAACAACTCCATCCAAGCACACTCCCCTCAAATACAGTGTGTGCCTTGTGTGTGTATGTGTGTGAGGGTGTCTGTGAAGTTGTAACAATGTTTCTGTCTGTGTGTGTGTGTGTGTGTGTGTGTGTAAGAATTATGAGTGTGTCTGTGTGAGGATGTGTATGTGTGAGGATGTCTGTGTGTGTGACAATGTATCTGTGTGTATGTGAGGGTGTCTGTGAGGATGTGTCTGTGTGTCTATGTACCTGTGTGTGTGAGAGTGTCTGTGTCTGTGAGGATGTACCTGTGTGTGTGTGTGTGTGTCTGTCTGTCTGTATGTCTATGTATCTGTGTGTATGTGAGGGTGTCTGTGTGTGTGAGTGTGTGTGTGAGAGGGTGTCTGTGAGGATGTGTCTGTGTGTCTACCTGTGTGTATGAGGGTGTCTGTGTCTGTGAGGATGTACCTGTGTGTGTGTGTGTGTGTGTCTGTCTGTCTGTCTGTCTATGTATCTGTGTGTATGTGAGGGTGTCTGTGTGTGTGAGAGGGTGTGTGAGAGGGTGTCTGTGAGGATGTGCCTGTGTGTGTGTGTCTGTCTGTGTATCTGTATATCTGTGTGTATGTGAGGGTGTCTGTGTGTGTGAGTGTGTGTGTGTAAGGGTGTCTGTGTGTGTGAGTGTGTGTGTGTAAGGGTGTCAGTGTGTGTGAGTGTGTGTGTGTGTGAGGGTGTCTGTGTGTCTGTGAAGATGTGTCTGTGTGTTTATGTATCATGCGAGTGTGTGAGAGTGTCTGTGTCTGTCTGTCTGTGTGTCTATGCATCTGTGTGTGTGCATGAACTTGCAGTGAATTTCAAAGTTCCCTGGAAAGTTTTGATCAATGAAGATCTTTGTGTCCAAGCACTTTTGAATCATTATCTCAAAACAAACCTAACAGATAAAAACTACTATTGTTCCCATTTTCCAGATGAAGAAACTGAAGTTCAGCTAGACACAGAAGCAGGAATGTACCCGAGGTTTCCCTAAGTTGGGAACCCCAGCTCTTACCCACAGAACCACGGGGGCATCTCCATTATTCTCCCCCACTTCCCACTCTAAGTTGCTTGCAGGTCTCCATGTTTGTTTAATCTTTCTTCCTTATCTGATCCACTTCCTTCCTTATTATCTCCTTATCACAATCAGAAACAGTTTCTCAGCCAGCCCTTGCAGTCTCCATCCTCTCTCTTTTACAGAAGTCTTTTTTGGCTTACAACTTCTCAAGAGCTCTGGCAGAGATGTGATCTACGTTTGTCCACAGGCAACACTGAACCCTGTCCTTACGTAACTGGCTGCTGGAGCCAAGTCTGTCCCCTTGCTCAATCTCTCCTGATGACCGGGCCACACACAAGCTGGTCAGTGGGTCAGCTCTGGTTTGGAAACTCCCCAAAGGCAGGACACTGGGATTCTCTGACTTCTCCTGGGATCTAGATCACACTGGGCAGAGGAGAGCATGGCATGGTTGTTGTTGGCGATGAGGCACACTCTGGTGGTTTCCCGATTCTGTTGTGCACAGCTCTGTGCCCTTGTTCTCAGTAAATGTTTCCTTCCTCTTTATACAATGTGCAGGCCTCATTTGTGAACTGCACTGTCTCCACACACCACCGGCCAAAGGCACCTCCGTGTGGCCTGGGTACTTGGGGTCACGATACTGCTTGTCCACTTTGCAACCTCAGTCCTTTCACTTAACAAACTTTACAAGCTACCTGAGGCTTTATTTTTGTAAATAACTTCTTGTGGACTTAGTTTCCCTTGTAAAAAAATTTATGTTGCTGTTAGGAGCCATGGAGGCAGTTCAAACTCATAGTAACCTGTGCACAACGTAACAGAGCACTTCCGGGCCCTGCACTATCCCCACACTTGTTGCTACGTGTGAACCCACTGTCGGAGAACATTGCTGCCGCCACTGTGCCAATCCATTTCATTAGGGCTCAACCTCTTTTTCCCTGACCCTCCATTTTTCCAAGCATGATGTCCTTCTCCAGGGACTGATTCCTCCTGTGACCATGTGTCCAAAGTCTCACCATCCTCATTTCTATGCGGTTTCTGGCTGTACTTCTTCCAAGACTGATTTGTTTGTTTTTCTGGCAGTCCATGGTACTTTCAATCTTCTCCTTCATCACCATAGTTCAAACGCATCAATTCTTCTACGGTCTTCCTTATTCACTGTGCAACTTTCACATGCATATGAGGCTATTGAAAATACCATGGCTTGGGTCAGGTGTACCTTAGTCCTCAAGCTGACATTTTAGCTCTTCAACACTTTAAAGAGGTCTTGTGCAGCAGATTTGCCTACTGCAATACGTTGTTTGATTTCTTGACAGCTGCTTCCATGAGCATTGATTATGGATCCAAGCAAAAGGAAGGCTTTGACAACTTCAATCTTTTCATCATTTACCATGATGTTATTTATTGGTCCAATTTTGAGGATTTTTCTTTTCTTTACATTGAGGTGTAATTTATAATGAAGTCTGAAGTTTTTGATCTTCATCAGTAAGTATTTTAAGTCCTTTTCGCTTCCAGCAAGCAAAGTTGTATCATCTGCATATTATAGGCTGTTAATGAGTCTTCCTCCAATCCTGATGAGACATCCAGAGTCTTGGGTTATTTGCTCGGCATACAGATTGAAAAACTAAAGTGAAAACATATAACCCTTGCACACACCTTTCCTAATTTTAACCCATTCTGTATTCCCTTATTCAGTTCAAGTGACTGTCTCGTAGTCAATGTGCAGGTTCCTCATGGGTACAGTCATGTGTTCTGGAATACCTGTTCTTCATAATTTACCCACAGTTGGTGATGATTCAGACAGTCAAATAGTCAATAAAGCACAAGTAAACAGCCTTCTGGTATTCTCAGCTTTTAGCTAAGATCCATCTGACGTCAGCAATGATATCTGTAGTTCCACGTCCTCTTCTGAGTCCTGCTTGAATTTCTGGCAGTTCCCAGCCAATGTACTGCTGCAATCATTTTTTATTTATCTTTAGCAACATTTTACTGAATTTACTTGCCGAATGTGATATTAATTATATTGCTTAATGATTTCCACATTCCATCGGATCACTTTTATTTCGAATAGGCACAAATATGGATCTTTTCCAATTGTTTGGCCAGGTTGCTGTCTTCCAAAGTTTTTGGCATAGACAAGTGAGCAGCTCCAGGGATGCATCAGTTTGTTGAAAGATTTCAATTTTTATTCTGTTATTTCCTGGAACCTTATTTTTTACCAATGTGTTCAGTGTGCTTGGACATCTTCCTTCAATATGCTCACTTCTTGATCATATGGTACCTCTTGAAATGATTGAACAACAACCAGTTCTTTTTGGTACAGTGTATTGTCTCCATCTGCTTTTGATGTTTCCAGCATCATTCAGTATTTTGCCCATTGTTGTTGTTAAGTGCCGTGCAGTTAGTTCCAACTCATAGCTACCCTGTGTAGGGTTTCCAAGGAGCAACTTATGGGTTTGAACTGTCCACCTTGTGGTTAGTACTCTAATGTTTACCCTCCAGTGCCACACCACGACTCCCCATAGAATTCAACCTTGAATTTTGTCTTCAATTCTTTCAGCTCAAGCAATGCTGAATGTGTTCTTTCCTTTTGGTTTTCTAACTCCAGGTCTTTGTACATTTTATTATATTTGACTTTGTCTTCTTGAGCAGCCTTTTGAAATGTTCTGTTCAGTTCTTTTACTCATGATTTTTTTCTAGTTGTTATGCTAAAAAGCAAGTTTTCGAGTCTCTTCTCACAGCCACTGCAGCCTTTTCTCTTTTCCTGTCTTTTTAGTGACTTTGATTTCTCCATATGTGATATTCTTAATACCATCCTACCTACAACTCATCTGGTTTTTAGTCATTAGTGTAAAATGCATCAAATCTGTTCTTGAGATGTTCTCTAAATGCAGATGGGATATATGCAGAGTCGTATTTTGTCTCTAATGGAGTTATTTTTACTTTTCTTCAGCTTCAGTCTGAACTTGCATATGAGCAATTGCTGGTCTACTCCACAGTTTGCCCTGGCCTTGTTTTGGCTGATGGCATGGAGCTTCTCCATCGACTCTAACCACAGAATAGAGTCAGTTTGATTCCTGTATGTTCCATCTGGTGAGGTCCAGGTGCAGAGTCATCTTTTATGTTGTTGAGAAAAAGTATTTGCAATGGTATAGTAATTATTGATCTTCCCAGCCTAGTAAACCATATGATTGTCCAATTCAAAATGACTAGGCTCACTAATATCTAGGATATAGATCCTTTTGCATTCCATTTAATTTTTGACAACTTCCAATTTTCCTAGATTCATACGTCAAACATTCCATGTTACGATTATTAGCATATGTTTGCAGCTGTTTTGTCTCATGTTCAGTTGTGCCACATCAGCAAATGACGGTCCCAAAAGTTTAATCCATCGTCATTAAAGTCAACTCTACTTTGCAAGGCAGCTCTTCCCCAGTGGTCTTCTGAGTGCCTCTCAACCTGAGGGGCTCATCTTCCAGCACTCTATCTAAAGATGTTCCATTGTTATACGTAAGGTTTTCAGTAGTGGTTGGCCTCTCCTTCCTAGTCTGTTTGTTTTATTCTAGAAGCTACGCAGAAACCTGTCTACCTTAGGTGACCCTGCTGGTATTTAAAGTTCTGGTGACGCAGCAACACACAAGCCACCACAGTGTGACAAACTGACCAGTGGTTGAAATACAGTTTATAGAGATCCCTTCATTAAGCCTTAAACGGGACAAAGACAAGGGAGACCATCAGCTGGAGACCATAATGGCATCCAAAGGGCTGTGTCACGTGGCTAATCTATAATTAGTGGTGGCGTTGTTTGTGTACCCCAGAGTTGGTTCTGACTCATAGCAACCCTGTATAGGGTTTCCGAGGCTGGAGTCCTGGTGTGGCACTGTAGGATAAGCACTTGACCACAAGGTCGGTTTGAACTGCAAGGTTGGCTGTTCAAATTCACCAGTTGCTTCTTGGAAACCATATACAGCGTCGATATGGGTCGGGACCGAAACGATGGCACTTAACAACAACAACAACAACAACAACAACTCTTTACCGGAGCAGTAAGCCTCATCTTTGGTCTGTAGAGCAATTGGTAGATTTGAACTGCTAAACTTGTGGTTAGCAGCCCAGCTCATGATCCGCTACACTATCAGGGCTCCTTAATCTTTAATTAGAATATAGAAAACAAAAGAAATTCATCACAAACTTTTGATTGGCAGCAGCTCGGTACATCTCTGTGGGGCTACAGAAACTGGGAAGGAGTCCTGGTGTGGCACTGTGGGTTAATGCGCTGGACTGCAAAGTAGGGGTGAACCGTAAGGTTCTTGGTTCAAGCTCACCAGCTGCTCCTTGGAAATCCTATACAGCGTGGCTGTAGGTCAGAACCCTTTCAACAGCAATTAACAACAGAAGCTGGGTAAGGAGCCATGATTGAAGCATCTACACTATTACACATTAGGAAGGTTTACGCATTAGTTCTGGGACCCTCCAGCCACCTTTTCCATTAAGGAAAGGCCCAGACAAGTCCCTGAGGGCGAGACTGCCCCATTCCAGAGCTGACTAGGAGGATAGCAATCCACTTACAAAAATACTCTCCCTGAGGGGAAAACTTTTTACATTGCTGGCTAATGGTCAGAAAGCACTCAGGGGAGGCTACATTTATGTCAAGACTTAAAATGGTGAGCTCCCACTGTAAAATGTAGCCTTCTGCAAACCAAGTGCTTAAAAGTTAAGCTGAAAATAGGATATCCTGGCTCCCTGAGTTCCTGACACTTTCTGAAACCCCAAGTAGTATCTCATCAGAACTCCTGATTTCTTTAACGACATTTCTCTCCTGCTTGAAGATGTGTTGCTAGTTGCTGAATCTTCTCTGATTTATGACAACCCAGTGTACAACAGAGGGAACGAGGCAGCGTCCTGAGCCCTCTGTAAGATCACTGGCAGGTTTCAGTCCATTGTTGGTGGCCATTTGGTGTAGTGCCTTTCAGCCCATGGGGCTTATCTTTCAGTAGCACATCAGAAAATATGGAGCTCTGGTAGTGTAGTGGGTTACATGGTGGGCTGCTCACTGAAAGGTTAGAAGTTCAAATCCACTGGCTGCTCATTGGGAGAAAGAGAAGGCTCTTTGTTCCCATAAAGATTTATAGCCTCAGAAACCCTACGTAGGGTGGCTGTAAATCAGAATCAACTGGATCTTTGAGGCAGTAGGTTTGGGTAAGTTACCAGACAATATTCTATTATTCTTCATAGGCTTCTTCGGGACTAATTTTTAGAAGTTAGATTTCTTCCTCATCACGTGAGTCGGGAAGCCATGCTGAAACCTCTCCACCACCAGCTACGCTGCCAGTATTTGAAATATTGGTGGCATTGCATTTAGTGTAGTAGCAACATACAACCACCATAGTACAACAAACTGACAGGTGAGTCTCCTGAGTCCCAGTCAATTTCAATTCCCTTTTTGACGCTGGGATTTAGACATACGTGAAAACAAAGGAGCCCTAGAAGCGCGGTGGTCTGTGGGAGAAAGATGTAGGCCTCTGTTTCCGGAACCATGACAGTCTTGGGACCCCTCCGGAGCAATTGTACTTTGTTCTAGAGAGTTGCTGTGAGTTCAAACCAGTGCCACAGCTTTCTTTCCCTGGGTCAAGGAGCTTTCATGTACAGGGATCTTGGGGTGCAAAGGACGCATTCCACCCCTGGCTCTTCACTGATGTACATGGCTCATCTTATACACATTAGAGTTAAGTTTTAATGATCATAATTAACTCTGCTAACCACTCACAACTGAATCATATAATCCTATCAGCACCTTTTCCTATTTCCTCTTACCCAGATCCATCAGAGTCAAAACGTTGTTGAGAGGGAGTTACAGAGATTATGGGTAGACGAGCCACATGAAGCAATTCACTTCACCGCAGACAGTCACACAAGGGACTTCAACTGGTCTTGGACTTCTAAAGTTCTATGTTAGGAACACAGGTAATTGTTGCTGTCTTTAAGTTGGTTCCAAGTCACAGCGACCCTACATAGGGTTTCTGAGGCCTTTTTTTTTTTTTTTTTTTAAATCTTTGCGAGAGCAGAAAGCCTCATCCTTCTCCTGTGCCATGGGTGAGAGTTTACTGCTTTTTAAAACTGCGATGGTAAGTTATATACATGTTTTTGGTATATATTTCTCAAATTAAAAAAACCAAAAAAAAGGAGGAGAGTCAGGTAGGAAGGTAGATCTGGTTGATTCTTAGCGTCATAGCTGCCGCAGCAAGGGGACACCTGTGTGTCTGGACACAAGGGTAGAGCTAGAGTGGACTAGCTCCAGGCTAACCAAGTCATGTCCTGACAAGAAGAGGTGGCTGCCAGTGCTGAGTGCTGACAATTGAGCTCACCTGTGAGGAAGGAATGTCCTTGGCTGGCCATTTTCCAGTCCTCCTCTCTCCTTCCCCTTAGCAAGGCCCAACCTCTATGGTCTGGCAAAGTGTCCCTTTGAAAGGACTGCCAGGGACTCACCTGCCAGAAGACACACCTAGCAAGCAAAGGCAGGGCCACCTTATCACTGGGCTGGCAGGTACAGGACACAACGTACAAGCCATAGGTGCTGCTTTTGGAAAATACCATTAACTATGTAGGAGTGGTTCGGCCTTTGTCCTTTAGGACACATTTGGGGAAAAAGCAATCTGGTATAAACCAGCATGAACTTGTAGTGTAGGACTGACTTTAACTTTCCTGCTACTTAGGACAATGCAGACAGCCTTTGTATCTTCTAGGTACCACTGAGGGAGGATGAGGTTGATTCAAGGGGTACGAAAGACTATGAAATAGAAGGTGACATTCAAGAGCTCCAGTTCTGGAGTCAGACATACACATCTGGGTTCAAATCTCAGCTCCACCCCAAACTAGTCAAGTGACTGCCTCCTCACTTTTCTCATGTGTTAAATGGGGATACACACAGTCTCCATCGTATTGTTGTTGTGATAAGTGCTATTGCGTTGGTTCTGACTCATAATGACCCTCTATAGGTATAATGTTGTTGTTGTTGTTGTTATGTGCTGTGGAGTCGGTTCCGACTCATAGAGACCCTATACAGGGTTTCCAAGGTTGTAAATCTTTTACGGGAGCAGAAAGCCTCATCTTTTCCTGCAGAACAGCTGGTAGTTTCGGACTGCTGACCATGAGATTAGCAGCCTGATTCGTAACCACTATGATACCAGAGCTCCTTATAGATATGATAGTTAAGGTTTTATGTCAACTTGACTAGGCCAGGATTTCCAGTGGTTTGGCACTTGAGATGTGGTCATCCCCACGGTGAAACTCAATATAGGCATAGTTAACTCTATGATGATTGGCTATGAGCAGACATAGTTAGCTCTGTGATAATTGGCTATGAGCAGACATAGTTAATTCTATGATGATTGGCTCTATGATGATAACTCTATGATGAGCAGCCAATCAAGTGAAAGGCTGTTTCCTTGGGGATGTGACCTGCTCCCAATATAATGGACATTCAGGAAAAGTTTACCCTCTATCCACTGAGAATCTGGGACTCTACAGTTGTGAGCCATTTTCTTGATATAAACATCTCTTTATATGTATGTACATCTGTAAGTTTCACTGGGTTTGCTTCTTTAGAGAACCCAGCCTAGAATATGTGGTAATGAGAGTGGAGTTCTAGAGAAACAAAATCACAAAGATGAATTTTCTAAATTGCTTCTCAAGTCTGACTCATTTTAAAGGCACTGATAACTCTGCTTCAACTAGTAAGAAGGTTGTAGGGTGAAGACATGTCTGACCTCCACTTCATGGAAATTGGCCTTGAACTGATTTTGAGTTTGATCCTTCTTTCCCCCGAGTGAAACCAGGGGAAGTCAGACATGGACACCACATGGTTTTCACAGTTGGTGTCAAGAGCGGGATTCATTGCATGACTCCAGACTCCTGGAAGCATGTGATTTTTTAAGGGAAAGAACCAAGGGGCGCAGGAATTGACATCTTTGGTTTTTAGGTGGTTACTTTGTTTTTGTTACCTGTATAATGGCTGGAAGGAATGTAAGAGATAAAATGCTTCAGCTGAGGAGAGGAAAGAAGCTTCTGGAGTTGCCTAAAGCAGATGTCATGCTGGTTAAACAAGATGGCTGACAGGGGGCCAGGGCCTACTGAATGCAGACTGCCAGGGGCCCAAAGTCATATGCATATGGATGGGGATAGTTGAAGGGTGAAGAAAAGATTGAACTCAAGTCTTTTAAAAGATTTATGTGTTTGACTGCCATATGAACATTGGTTTCCCCTGCCTAGTATTGTAAAATAGACATACATGTGTGATGGAAACGAATATTGGGAACTATGATTACAGAGAGTTTGTAAGTCCTCCTTCAGCCTATACTTGATTGGATTTGTTAAAAGGGGAGTTCGCATGTGCCCAGAAATAGACTTTTTTGTTTTAATCCTTATGAAGTATGGGACCTTAGGTGGAATCCTGAACCCCACCCAGAACCTTCAGAGTTGGGACATTTGCATTTGAAAAGGCATGCAGACCTACCCAGAGGTGCTGGGAGAACAGGAGTTATGATTAAAAGAAAAACCTTCAGAGAAAAAAAGTGGATGGTTTGGCTTTTTGAATTTCAAGCAATCTGTTTGCTTTGGAGGCATCAAGGTCAGAAAAGTCTGTTCCCTAGGACTGAAAGTTAAAGGGAGTCAAAGAGCAGTTTAGTATGCTATTGGTGACCACCTGTGTCTTCTTGTTGAATGGGAATGAGGGAAACGCAGCAATGAAGGGACAAGCTGTGCTTGGCCCTGTTCCATTGGCACCCATTGACCTTAAGATGACAGAGAGATTCTGAGAAAGGCTGGCTGGTCTGAAGTTTAGGGAGTTGTGTGAACTCCTAAGCTCGTGTGCACTGACCTTGCCCCTTAGGGCTAGGGCAGAGAGTGAAAGGGCCAGCTGATCTGAAGTGTAGAGAGATGTGTGTAAACTCCCATACTTGCAGCTGGTACCCATTTGACCTAGCTTGGATATCTAGGGCTGGGTTGACCAGAACCTGACTAGATGAAGAGAATGATGTTTGATACTGTGTGCAAGTGTAAATTGCTACAATTTGATGGACTGGACTTTTGCTTATGGATGCAGTTGCTCAAAATTCCAACCAGACTGGAAGATTCTTCAGCTCAAGGAACATGCTTGTCTCCTCAGAGTACTGGGTTGACAAGGACAGACAATTTTAAAACTGGATATAAAAAATGGAGGGGCTATAAAGGCATGAAGTGGCTGGTTTACAAACTTTCATGGTGTGCTTAGTTTAGTCTCATAATGAGGAGGACAAGGGAGTTACTGTATTTGGTGGTATGATTGATCCTGATTACCAAGGAAAATTGACTTGGCATTACATAATGAGGTAAAGAATATGTAATTCCTTAGGACATCTGTTGTACTATCACGTCCTGTGATTAAAGTCAAGGGTAAACTACAGCAACCCAATTCCAACATGAACACTAATAGCCTAGACCCTTCAGGAATGATATTTGGGTCAAACCACCAGGCAAAGAACCATAGTAGCAGAGGTGCTTGCTGAGGACAAAGGGAACACAGAATGGGTGGTTGAAGAAGGTAGTTCGAAATGCCAGCTACAGCCACACGACCAGTTGCAGAAATGAGAGCTGTAACTTTCAAGAATATATATTTTTGTTTTGTTTTGTATATGTGCATCAAATATTTTTGCTTTGTTCATTTGTAAAATATAAGATATAAATGGGCTAGTGTGTTTTTGGCTGTATGTGTTTCAGTTATATAATGTTAGACGCAATGTGACTTTATAATTTTCTTTATTTAGAGATTATGCATATGGTTTATAGGCATCAAGTTGAAAAGGGGTGGGCTGTGACAGTTAAAGTTTTGTGTCAACTTGACTGGGTCAGGATTCCCAGTGGTTTGGCAGTTGAGATATGACTATGATTGGCTATGAGTAGACATAGTTAACTCTGTGATGATTGGCTATAAGCAGCCAATCAGTTGAAAGGATGTTTCCTTGGGAGTGTGACTTGTTCTCAATGTAATGGACACATAGGGAAGTCTTGCTCTTTTCCATTGGAGATCTGGGACTCTACAATTGTGAGCTGTTTCTTGATATAAACTTCTTTTTATGTATTTATAAGTTTCATTGGCTTTGCTTCTCTAGAGAACTCGGCCTAAGACAATAGGGTTTATGAGGAGCAGCTGGTAGGTTAGAACTGCTGATCTTGTGATTAGAAGTCCAGTGCTTATCCTATATCACCACACCAGAACTTGACACCTCACTGGGTAGCAGCAAAAAAATAAATAAATAAACTCACTGCCGTGAGTCAACTCTAGCTCATAGCAGTGAAGTAGAACAGCTCCTTAGAGTTTCTGAGACTACAACTCTTTATGGGAACAGACAGCCTCCTCTTTCTCCCGCAGAGCAGCTGACTGAACTGATGACCTGGCTGCTGGCAGGTCACTGCACCGCCACCAGGACTCCTCCATTGGGTGTTTGTTGTTGTTAAGTGCTGTCGAGTTAGGTCTGGCTCATAACGACCCTGTATAGGGTTTCCAGGAATGCTGGTGTGGCATTGGGGGTTAATGAGCTAGACTGCAAAGTCAACTTGATCTGCAAAGTCAGTGGTTCTAGCTTAGCAGCCTCTCCTTGGAAACCCTAATATGGGGTCGCTATGGGTTACAATCTACTCGACGAAACTTAATAACAACGTCATAAGGTTTCTTTCCAAAGCTGTAAATCTCTGCAGGAACAGAAAGCCTTATTTTTCTCCTGCAGAGTGACTGGTAGGCTCAAACTGCTGACCTTGTGATTAGCAGTCTAGTGCTTACCCTACCGAGCCACCATACTCTCCTCATTGGATAGTTGTTGTTGGTACGTGCTATCAAACCAATTTAGACTCATAGCAACCCTGCATAAGGTTTCTGAGGAGCAGTTTGTGGGTTTGAATTGCCAACCTTGTGACTAACAGTCCAGTGCTTACCCTACAGTGCCACACCAGTGGTGAGTATTGAATGAGATCATCCCAGTAAAGACGTCATCTCAGAGCTGGGCTTGTAGTATGCTTTCAATAAATACCAAAATATTATCACAACTGCCTGTCTGTCAGTCTGTCCTACTGTGTTGATTTGTGTGTTGCTGTGATGCTGGAAGCTATGCCACCGTATTTCAAATACCAGCAGGGTTGTCCTGGTGAACAGGTTTCATCAGAGCTTCCAGACTATGAAAGACTAGGAAGAAAAGCCTGGCAATCTGCTTCTGGAAATAGCCAATAAAAAGCCTATGGAGCACAACAGAACACTGATATAGTTCTGGAAGATGAGCCCCCTAGGTCGAGAAGGTACTCAAACCTACCAACAATCATGAAGGTGGGGCAGTTACAACTCTGAGCATCCTTAATTACATGAGACAGGCAGTAAACACACACATACCTCATGCGGGGACTAGCGCTCAGAGGAGAGAAATGGGGGGGGGTGCTGCATGGGGTGAGCATGGAGCCTCAGGGAGAGCTCCTGGGTGGGCCAAGTTGGGACCTGAAGGATGAGTGGAAGTTAGACTTGGAGAGCAGGAGCAAACCTCAGAGGTATGAAGAATGAGGAAGGCAAGAGTGCAAGGCACGTCTAAGAAACACGTTACCGGTTCAACATGGGAACAGCCTACATGTCCAATGATAGGATTGAGTAGGCAGATTCTGGAATAACATGTTTCCAGTCAAATGACATTTACAAACCTTCAATAACAGTGTGATGCAATGCCCAGGATATACCAGGTGACTCTCCAGCTAATCAAAATGATCTTATCAGAGATTACTTAACAAGGGGGAAAAATATTTGCACAGTGCAATGGATTGCTTTTTCATAGCTTTTCTAGCTATGGTCTTTAACTCCCACCAAAAAAATTGGGTAGGACTATGAAAATTAGGTGCTTGTAGCTCATCAGGCAGATTGAACAACTTGCTAATCATGCAAAGGAGGGGCGTGGTACCTTTGTGGGGGTGGGACGATGCAAAATAGGGTGTATGGAACCCTACTGAAGGGATTGGCTACTTTTGCCATCCTGCTAAGTCTTAAAAGACAACCAGTTCCAAAAGCATGGAGGGACCATTACTACCAAGAAGAGACAGAACTTTGGACCTGGCATCCCTGCTCTGAGAACCTCCTAGACCCGGGAGACATAGAGCTGTAACACTGAAGACAGCAAGAAACAGGGCTCAGCAACACTGAAATAGTAGTGGTGAAACAGGAGCGGCAGAGGTAACAGAACCAGTAGTCTGGAACAAAATGGTACACTCAACTTCCTGGTCCACAGAACAAGAATACTGAGGACCTTTAGGCGTGAAGCTTGCTGGTTGAGAATGGAGGCTCTGGGCACTTGTTGGTGGAGCTAAAAAGCTTTGGAACACTTACCCAAGCAAGGCAGAGGCTGATCTAATCCAATTGTTCAGAGGGGATCAGGGGTCAAGGACCAAGGGGCAGAAATCCTGAGAGAAATCTCTGCCTTTGGGCGTGGCTGAGAAGAGGCTGTCCTGACTGAAGAACTGTCCCGAGTCTTTCCTGATCCTGAACCCTAACCTGTTCCTTCCCTATTAAACGGCATGATCATGAGTATTGTCTATGAGTTCTGTGTGGTCATTACAATGGATTCTCGAACTCAGCTGAGAAGTAGAGAGTGCCGTGAGAGGAACACTGGTGTCAGAACTGGTAAAAAAAAGTTGGTGAGAGGAGGCTTGTCTGACCTCCGCCTCTTACTAGTCAACCTTGAGTTACTGCCGCTGCTGGTGATTCCTCCACTTTATGAAGTTAGAGGAAGTCAGAGGATGCTGCCCTGCCACCTCACTATTTTTATAGTTTGGGAGATGTTAAACGTGAAAGTAGTAATACCTATGTGGGTGGATTTTCACAAGATCTCAAAGAAGACCCACAAAAAAGGCTAATTGTAATTATCCTTGAATGATAGAATTAGGGATAATATTTTAGATGGTTCTTGTTTCACAGATCTCCTACAAGGAACATGGATTACGTATGTAACCATCTATGTAATCTTACATGAGTTTTCCATTGCCCATAGGGAGTTCTAGGTTGCGGGAGGTGCGCACAAAGGAGTACGAGACTTCCCACAGGCGCCTGACCATAGTGGGCTTTCATACCCAAGAACACTCAAATTCCTCTCTCAAAATTGGTGGAACTTTAAGGGATAGAGCAGTAAGAGGTAGAAAGGCGGGATGGGGGTGAGGGAAGAGGACCAGAATGCATTGCAGAAATTGAGGTTGGAATGCTAATTTTTCCCATCTCTCCTCTAGCATGGTCTCCTGTTTTCTCCAGCATCTCCAGCAGAAATCCCAGTGTCCTTGATAACGTTGGTTTGTGAAAGTCACCAAGGTGACAGCCACAGTATTAAAGGAGGCAGTAAGGTTCAGAGGTTAACCCAAAGATTCTAGAACCAAACTGGGTCCAGTGCCTCTCTCCTTCTACCTCGCATTACTGTGTGATCTTGGTTTAGCTGCTCACCTCTCTGTGCCTTCTCTATCACCTCTGCGGTGAAAAGCATGAATGAGTGAATACACATAAAGTGTCTAGAAAGGGACCTCCCTCACAAGAAGTACACGGTAAATGGCAGTGGTTGCTTGTGATTTAGGTCTTGTTCAAGAAGGTTCTGTGACCTGCATTCATAACACCCTACTTATCCCAACACTGAGGAAATGAGGAAATACCGGCTAAGATGGGTTTTTTCCTGCATCCCAGACCATTAAGGTAACGAGGAGGATTTTGTTCCTTCTGTGCTTACTAGTGTGTTTTGTTTGTTATTAATGGGCATGTTTTTATAGCCCTGTTTTACCTGCCTCACATTGTCCTCTCAGATTACAATAATAATACCTTCAGTTAATAATACCTTGTACTTGGGGAACTGCTTTCATCCCAAGGGCTCAAAGCCCTCTACAAACATGACCTCATTCATTCCCCCTCACTCCCAGAAGGGGCACACTCCTACATCTCAGAGGTTGAGAATGGGAAACCCAGCCATTGTCTCCAACCAGATTCCCTTAGGAAGCCGAAGTATTGATTAAGTGATTCCACAAATCACAAGTCTGCTGTTTTCCCTCCCTCACCCCCAGTGACCTCATTATGCCCAGAGTACATAACTAGGACCCAGTCCCTCTAGCTGGTATGGCTGGGGCATGGTGAAAGTGGTCCTCCATCCCTCTATCAGGTGCCCTGACCTATGACCTGCAATGGTAACTACTCATAGACATTGGGGTGGACTGTTTTGACATCCAAGAATTCACAGATTTGGCAATTTGGGCGTTACCAGCACCCTTGGCTCCTCTGAAGCAAGCAACCAAACAGAAAACCAAACCCATGGCCACCAGTGGGTTCAGACTCATGAAGACCTCGGGCTTCACAAGGGGTCAAGGACTCGAGGACATTATCCTGAGGCCTGAAATGCCTCAGCCCAGGGCAGATCCTACTACTCACAGTCCTGGCATGCTTGCCATCTGAACAAGCTTGTGAAAACTGGAGTCTAATAATGACAGTACTTCCTTGTTCTGAGGCGGCTCACTTTTGTTTTCACATGGCAATTACTGGAAGGGAAAGACTGAGGTGTACCTCTCCAGCCCTGCTCTGGGTCTCAGTCTAGCTAAGCACACGATGGGGCGTCACCCAACAACAATAATAACAAGTGCAATTACAGCTAGAGAGACTTCAGTTCCTAAGCGGGTTTCAGCAGGCAAAAAGCTGACTCCTATTCCTTTACAGAAAGCAAACAAACAAAAAGACTAAATGAGATCCACTCATTAGAATGCTTGAGGCTGATTTCCATCAGAACATAAACATTGGGTGTCATACTTTATTTATTTACTTTATATGGTCAAGTTTTCTTAGATGGAGAATCAAAATCCACTTTAACTAGAAGCCATTGAATAGATTCTGACGCGAGGCAACCTCTTGTATGTCACAATAGAACTGTGTTCCACAGGGTTTTCAGTGACTAATTTTTAGGCAGTAGATAATTAAGTCTTGCTTTGGAGTGCCTCTGAGTGGATTTGAACCTCTAATCTTTTAGTTAGCAGTCTATCCATTTGCAGCATCCAGGGACTCCAATAGCACTTGTTGGCAAGTGCTATTGAGTGGGTTTCCACTTATATCAACTCAGTATTGGCATGCCAAAGAGTGATTTATGGGTTTGAACTACCGACCTTGGAGTTCAAGCCAGCCTTGTAGGCCTGTGTTCTATACTACAGTGCCACACCAGGACTTCAACAAATATATGTCCAAGTTCCACTGAGAATTGAACTTGGATTCCTGGAATCAGAGTCCAGTGTGCTAACCATTACACCATGGAACCAGCTACAAATCTACTTTCAACAAAGTCAAAATAAAACTTTTAATTTGCTTCTTATTATCCTGCAGATCCTTAACTAGTTAAAACCTATTCTGTAATCAGGAGTTCAGAAAGACAATTTACTAAGTTTTCCTGAAACTGTTCAACAGTGAATCCGTAGATTTTGGCTTTCCTAACTTCTTCTGCCCTTTCCTTAATCTGTTTAAACTCTTGATTCTTTTCCCACCCTCACAAGTCCCAAAGGCAAACCTTCAAATTGAAATCCTAATCCAGAGATGGAAGCTCAGTGTGTATAAACAACTTCCTGTTTAAATGGCTACTGTGTAGAAACGCTCATTACTTTAAAAGGACCATAGAAATGAAAGCTTCAACTAATCATTGTTAGAAAAGAATTCTTGGCTTGAGATTTCAGTCACTGAGAAAGTCTTACTTTTTTCCCTTTGCAATTTTACTACAATTGTATTTGTAGTACAGTGCCATTGGTTAACATTTTTAGAGAGCTAAATTTTTGGTTTGAAAGCACAGGAAAAGGTTGTTTGACCCTTAGGGAGGGTGGGTGGGTGACTGGGAGGAGGCAGGAAGGGTGTTTCTGGAGTGTGGGTAATGCTCTGCTTATTGATCTGGGTGCTGGCTACATAGGAGTGTACACTTTGTGAAGTATGAGGATCGTATCGGCGACACATGCACTTTCCCGGTTATACATTCTATTTCAATAAAAGGTTAAAGAAAAGGGGCAGGCAGCTTGAAAGTTTTCTTTTAAAAAATTAAATCATATGGAGACTGGCGCAGATGCAAAGATTAGGTCTGTTTTCTATTTTGATCCCTCTGTTTCTCGAGATGACCACATCTTTCAGAGGAAATGACTCAAAGCCACTCTGTCTTGCTTTTCCAGCTGAGCATGTTCAGTTTCAATGAAGTGATGAATGAACTTGGCCGCACCACCTCCAAGCCTACAACAGCAAACAGAGAGGCCTTGGCCAATCAGCGGGCACTCATGGATTTCAAGTTGGGTTCAAACACGACCACGAGAGGCCAATCAGGGTGGGCGATCCCGCCCCCCAGCACCCGAATCTGACCAATCACAAGCCTGGAAAAGCCAAAACACGGCAGCCGGCCAATGCCGGGTAGCTGCACGGCTCAGCCCTCCTCCAATGAGCTCGGCTCAGGCAAAAGAGAAACAGTGCCGGCCCGGCAGGCCGCAGGATTCGAATCGAAGGTCCCCCCACAGCGGCAGGGGCGTGGCCAGACAGCTCACTGGCCAATCGGCGGCGGCGGCTCGAGGTCCCCGAACGTTGGGACTGCTCGGCCCCGCCCCGCGCTGTTGTTTGTGGTGTCCGCGGGGGAGGTGGCCGAACCACAACATTCGCCGGGCGGCGCGTCTGAGCTGCGGAGCAGCGGCGGAGGCGACGGCAGCAGGCGGGCCGCGAGGGCGAGCTCAGGGCGGCCGCGAGCCCCGATCGGCGCCCGGCCAAGCATCAGGCCTCGCGTCTCACCATGTCTGTGAACATGGAGGAGCTGCGGCACCAGGTCATGATCAACCAATTTGTGCTGGCTGCGGGCTGTGCGGCGGACCAGGCGAAGCAGCTACTGCAGGCGGCCCACTGGCAGTTCGAGGTGTGTGCGGACTATCGCTGGGTCTGCCGAACGCACGGGCGGGACCGGGGGGTCAGGGTCGCGGGAGGCCCCAGGGGGACGCGGAGCTGCGCTGCGCAGGCGGGGGCGGAGGGCTCTATTTATATCAGCCCCGTAAGACGATCCGTGGCCGAGGTGGGGGTGGGGTGCAGGGGGTGCTCGCACGTGGGGTCATCTCGAGTCCTGGGGACTCACGGGGAGCGGGTGTCGGGGCTGTGGGCCTAAGCGCAGAGAGCGGAGCATCCTGGCCGAATGGGGGGGGCCGGCGGTCCGGCCCGGCTAACCGCTGCCGTGCGTGTATCCGCAGACCGCCCTGAGCACGTTT
The DNA here is from genome assembly GCF_000296735.1 of Chrysochloris asiatica. Lineage (NCBI taxonomy): Eukaryota > Metazoa > Chordata > Mammalia > Afrosoricida > Chrysochloridae > Chrysochloris > Chrysochloris asiatica. Next base: position 6,368,139 of record NW_006408650.1, on the reverse strand, counting down.
TTCCAAGAAACCAACATTCCCAACAGTCACCACCACCACCAAATGGTAAGTGCCGCCGGGGAGGGGGCTGCCGGGACCCTAAACCCTTTGGGCCCTCTTGGCCTCCGAGGGCGTGCGGCGGGGGGAGCGTGGGCCTGCTCCGGCGCGCAGTCCGCCGGGGGGCGCGGGCAGGGCCGCTGACAGCCGCCGGCGGTGACAGCCATGTTGCCGGGGAGCGCCGCGCCGCGAATGTAAACAAAGAGCCAAAATGTCTTCCAGGAAAGAGCGGCTCCCACGGCTGGCCCCTGCTCTCCGGACTTTACGATCCGGCTTCCTGGGCTGCTTGCATCTTGACCTTAAGGCCTTGTGCCCCGCGCTGGGTCCCCGGGGGTGGGGGGGCCGGGAGGAGGAGAGGAGCGCCAAAGTTGGGGAGGGGGAAGCCTGAAGTAGCTTGGTCGTGGGGAGAAGGGGGGGCCTGGGTGACGCCTAGACCTCTGGATGGCCGAGCAAAGCGCCCAGAGAAGGGCCTGGGAGTTAGAGTGTTTGAGTGTTTATGGGGATCCCCCCCACCACCTGCGCACAGCTGCCTTTAAAAGGAACAGATCCTGGCTCTGTGCTCTGTGCCCACAGATTATGTTCACCTTCTAAAGACCAAGGGACTGGGGAGCGCCTTTCTCTTGGCGGAGTAAGGACATCCCTAGGCATGGAGGACACTAGACTTTTGACGGAAAACAAGACCCAACATTTGCTAGTCTCCGAATGTTCCATACAGAAGTACTCAAAATGGAAGCACCTTAGTCTCCGCAACAAGGCAGGCGCTCAGCTCCAATCCTGGCCCCTGGCCTTTGCCCTCGTGGACCCCACCCTCCCAATCCTCTTTCAGTTTAGAAGTTTGAATACTTTCTCCATCGCCGCCCCCCCTGCCCTCCCCCTCCCCCCACACACTAGTTACCCATTAGCCCTGGTGGGGGAGGCAGGCGAGCCAGGATAGGCCATAGGGCTTGTAAAACATTATTCCTGAGATGAGGAGGTATCTGTTGTCGTTTCTTAAGAGCATTTCTGCATTTTTTAACTTTTGTGTTCCGCCTCCAGCCTTGCCTAGGGGGCTACATGTTCTGATGCTGGGTTGGGCTCCTTGTTTGTGACTGGCCACAAAGGACAAATGGCTCCATCTTGACCCTTTTACCTAACTCTTCCCTTGGAATGTCTCATTCTGGATCTACAACAAAAACAAAACAGCAGTTGATGAGTGGTGGAAGGTATTGGGCCCAGCCGCAGGGTAATAGCAAGCTGAGACCTGGCTCTTGGTGTCTTGTCCTCCCCTCCCCCGCACATGAGTGGGGTTGTGTCTGGCCCCCACCTCATACCTGAACCTGGGAGCTCCCTGCATCCAGCTCCCCAAAATCTATCTCTTACATCTTCAAAGAGGCCTTGGGTTGATTCCTGTCCCGTGAGGCTCCATTTTGAACAGTCTGCAGTGCCTTAAACAGGGAGCGTGTGTTTAGGTCCTATGACCCCTTCTCTGGAAATCCTTCCTTAAGGGTGACCTACCCCCCCAAGCTTTGGATCCAATATTACATTGGGTATCCATCAGCGCACAGGAGTTCTTCATCCTTTCTCTCGAGTTTGCAGTTTCTGTGGGGAAATAAGTCAAAAGGAGAAGAAGTTTAAAAACATTAAAGACCAGCAGAAACATAATAGCAATGCCGGCAGTGGCCCAGATTGTGAATAACTGGCCAGTGATTGGCCCTTAGCTTGCTACAGGTTCAGGAGGAAACTTTCCAGATGGAAGAGACCTACTGAGATGAATTGGAACCGACTATGAGTCGGAACCAACTCGATAGCATTTAGCAACAACAGAGGAGAGAGAATCCCTGGTGGCACAACAGTTAAACTAACTGAAAGGTTGGAGGTTCAAGCCCACCCAACAGCTCTGCAGGAGAAAGCCCTGGGAATCTGCTCCCATAAAAATTACAGCCAAGAAAACTTGTGGGTTCTTCTCTGTCATGGGTGTTCACTATGAATTGGGATCAACCCCACAGCACCCAACAACAGCAAGGAGGAGTGAGACCCCAGACTAGAAGCATCAGCTCTGAGGACTTGAAGAGGGGCTGCAGACACTAGCTTCCCCCAGTAGTTGCTAAACGTATTGAGTATGTGCCCAAACCTTTTAAAGAAAGAAGTTCCAGAGAGGTGGGTTAACTTGCCTGAAGTCACACAGACTTCAGAGGGGCCAGTTTGCTGATAAGGTGACCCGTTTGGGGACTGGAAGCTACACTGGCTTGGGGAACTGGGGAAGTTGGTCACGATGCTGTGATGCAATTGGTCTCTACCCCCACCCCCCATTCATTGTTTCCTGCTGCCGAGAAGTCGGCCCTGGGGGGGTGGGGGAGAGGGGGTTGAAGGGAGGGAAGTTTTCTGGGTAAGGCCAGACTGCATAGTGTCCTCACACGGGTCCCCTGGGTGTTGTCTGAATGCAGCAGTGTTGACCTCCAATAGCTGGGGGAGGGATTGGAGGTGTTACCCCTCTCCCTTATCCCCCCTCTCTGTTCAGCTTCTGGCTGGGACTGTCCACAGAACTGTGAAAGCTCCCCTTTTTGCTAGGTGAAGAGCCCTAGAATCTTGCTCCTTCCACACTGCTGCCCTGCCTGGGGGAGGGGCTGGTGTTGCTAAAATTAGGAGAAATTCAAAGAAGGCCTCCCTTGGCTTCATGGGAAAGGGAGAAGCTACTGTGAGGCCAGAACCGGATCTGGGTGGTCTCCGTTGTCTGCCTCTCCCCCACAGCCCTAGTGAGACACAGCTCTGGATGATTCCCCCTACCCCATCCCTACTACAGGGTCTCTGAACTGTTCATCTTCAAGAGCAGGGTTCTGGGAGAGCACTCAGCCCCTGGGGTTTAGGGAGCTGGCTGGTGGACCTGGGCCTTTCATTGTACAGGCCTACTGACCAGAAAGGGGGGGGCAAGTAATTGGGTGACCCCCTTCTCCCAGTGTGGTAGCAGAAGACAGCAAGTGTTGGAGTGTTTGTGACTACCCCCCATGGAACGAGGGCTGAGCAGGATAGAACAGAGTGATAAGTCTCGGATTTGGGTCTTGGGGAAGTGCTAGGACGCAGGAAATTCCAGCTTTCTGTCCTGGAGCCCCAGACAGAACCCTGGAGGTTAGTAACAGCTTGGGGCTGCAGACTTGGGATGGTGTTTTGGGTCATGTGACTTGAGCTCTGAGCCTCAGTTTGCCTATCTAGTCCCTGTTGTGATGCTTGTCAGATAAGCACTTGACTGCTAACCACGGAGTCCTGGTGTGGTGCTGTGAGCTAATGCGTCAGACTGCAAAGTCGTTTGAACTGCATGGTTGGTGGTTCAAACTCACCAGCTCCTCCTTGGAAACCCTATACAGGGTCGCTGTGGATCGGAATTGACTGGACAGCACTTAACAGCAGCTAACCATGAAGTTGGCGGTTCAAACCCACCAGCTGCTCCTTGGAAACCTTATTATAGGGTCATCACAGTGAGTTGGAGTCAACTTGTTAACAATAATCTACAATAATCATACCACGTCCCCAAGCATCTTTGTGAAATGTAAGATGATGGATTTAAGTGCTGTTGAGTCAGTTCCCAACCATAGCAACCCTGTATAGGGTTTCCCAGGAGCCGACTGTTGAACTTGAACCGCTGACCTTGCGGTTCAAACCGACTTTGCAGTCCTGCGCATTAACCCGCAGCGCCACAATGTGATGACTGGCCATTCCTGCTGTCAATAGGGAGCAAACTGAATGCCAAGCAAATGTAGCTTCTCTGGTTGACACAAGAGGGGGACCCTCACATGGCCACTGTCACTTGCCCAATAAGAGCTTGGAACATATGAGGATGGATTACCAAGGGAGCCAGCTGGTCTCCTTACCCGGGATGAGACATCAAGCAGTGGTGTCCTGGGCTGCCCCCTTGTCCTCTTCATTTTAATCTGACACCTGAGCTTCTGGTCTGCATTAACCACTTACTTCTGATACTCCTGGAGTTACTGGGGGATGCAAACAGTGAACTCGCTTAGCTGCAAACCAAAGGTTGGTGGTTCGAGTTCACCCGGAGCCACCTCAAGAAGAAATCCTGATGTTGATCTGCCTCTCAAAAGGTAGCCAGTAAAACTCTTGGGAGCCCAGTTGTGTGACACACATGGGGTCACTGTAAGTTGGAATCAGCATGATGACAACTGGTTCTGATACCCTCAGGGTGTCGTTCCCAAGCCTACTGCTACAGTGTAGAGCTGGCTCATATTGACGTATATCATTTCATTGCCATGGTTACAATCCCCACCATGCATCATCAACCAAAGGGTACACCCCTGCAAGTCTGCCCCTTGGTTGCCAGCACACAGCCCCTCTCCCTTTCTGGGTCTAGAGCCCCCACCCGCTCCATCTCTCCACGTCATCGTCTCTGCCTCCATCTCTAGTGCCACTGCTTCTCTGGATAGGGTCCCACACTCCACTCTTCTCTCTTGATGGTCCCAGGGATCTCCGCTCCTAGACTGCAAAGTCAGTCACTCCCCTCCTTTTGCTACAAAATGTCTACCTTTACATTTCCAACCCTCACAGTCAGTCCTGATAACAATTATTCACAATTATTCACTATTGTACCACAGGAGACCTATCCCCATCTCCTTTCATCAGTCCCACCCAGAAAGATTGGATACTACTCAGTGGAGATTCTACCTTCCTCCACACCCTCGGGATCTAGGTTCTTTCTTGAAAACTTGTAAGCCAGTCACTTCATGTCTTTGTAGCCCCCCCCCCATTTTGGGTAGCCAATGTCCAAGTTGCCCATCCCTGTCTAGTCTGTTTATGGTAGGGGTGGGAATGATCCTTGTTGTAAAGATTTGTTCCCTTTTTGAGCTACTGCATCCATAGGTGTAGGTCAAGTTCATCAAATTGTATCAGATTACTCTTTTTTTCCTCTTCTTTCTTTTTCTAGTTGAGCTCTGATCATCCAGTCATTGAAGCCAGGTCAAGTGGGTATTATCTGCAAGTGTGGGTATTCTAGTGCATATGCCCTCTCTTATGAGCTAGACGCTTCACTCTCCACTCTAGTCCTCTGTGGCTATGTCGCTGACTCTGGGCCCAGGAGTCCCCAGGTCTTGCCACACTGCTGGCCAACCAGGTCTCCACCTGGGTTCACAGGGGTCTATTGAACATTGTAGGGCTTAGCTTGCAACTTCATTGCTGTTTTTCCGTCACTTCCCCTTATCAGTGACGGACGTGGTCACCAATCAGAGCATGTATTCCCATTGAATCTTAGTGTTGGAAGGGAGTTTGCCCTGAGGGGATCTGACCACTTGCCTTGATGTCTCCTGGGTGAGCAACTTGCTTGTTATTGTAGTAATCAGTCGGACTGCCATTACTGTTTTGTATTTTTCCTGAAGGGGGGCTTATTTTGTGTTGGGAGTCCAGGTGTAGCACTGTGGACCAATGCACTGGACTGCAAAGTCATTTGAACTGCGACGTCGGCAGTTCAAGCTCACTAGCTGCTCCTCGGAAACACTATACAGGGTCGCTATGGGTCGGAACTGACTCAACAGCACTTGATGACAGCAACATTTTTGTCTCGGTTGGCCGGGGGTATGAAACGGTGGGGGTGTGTGTGTGTGTGTGCTACTTTTGTCTTACGGAAGCTTCCTGTGGACAAGAGTCAAGACAGGATCCATGAGGGCCCAGCAGGTAGGTGTGGAACCGAGGAGTGAGCAGCCTTCCAATTCCTGTGTTCTCTCCCCTTAGATGTGCACTCCGAGCAACACACCTGCCACGCCACCTAACTTCCCCGACGCCCTGGCCATGTTCTCCAAGCTTCGAACCTCTGAGAACCTGCAGAGCAACAATAGCCCAATGACCGCGGTGGCCTGCTCCCCTCCTGCAAACTTCAGCCCCTTCTGGGCCTCGTCTCCTCCCAGCCACCAGGTGGCCTGGATCCCACCCTCCTCCCCGACGGCCCACAGCTTCCATCACCTCCACCACCCACAGCCCACGTGGCCCCCTGGAGCACAGCAGGGGGGTGCCCCCCAGAAAGCCCTGGCAGCCCTGGATGGCCAGAGATGAGACTTGGTGCTGCCAGGCGGGCACTGGGGTTGCCCAGGCCCGGGGCCACTGAGGGGTAGCCAGGGAGGAGGGAGCTAGGGCGGGAGGGGGGTTTCCTGAAGATCGATCGCACTGGAAGATTTTATAGAAGAATTTTTGTGGGGCGGGGGTGGGGCAGTAAACTTCCTGAGCCTCTTGGGTCCTTGAGGAATTTATCTTAAGGCAAGTTTTTTTTTTTTTTTTTTCTCTTTTTAATATGTATAATATATATAAATATATGAATATAATGTATGTGAGCGTGGGGCTGGCAGACCTGGGGTGTTGGGACCAGAAGGGAGGGGCTGGGCAAATCCTCTGCACCCAACCTTAGCAGCTGCTTCAAAGCCACCTTGGGTAAAAGTCTCACACCTGAAGAAGAGAAGGCTTTAGTAGTAGCTGTAGGAGAGGCTCCCCCTAAGTGTAGAGGTCTCCTTTGCCGTCCTTTGGTTCCTTCCAACTGCAGCCCTGGAGTTACTGGACCCAGGATCCTTGCCATCTCCCTTTCCCCGGCCCCAGGTACTGATGGGACTCGTAAGTGGCTCCACAGCACGACCCACGTCTCTGGACTGAGTGCCAGAGGCAGGATATGGGACTGAGGAGCTGGTTTGAAACCAAAGCCCAGGCTCTGCCTAGCTGGGAACATGGCTGCCCCATACCCCAGTTGTCGAATGGGTACACTATGCCTTGCTCATCATCCATCCTAGGTTTGAAGAGGTGGACCCCGCGGAGAGCCCATCTTAGGAGTTTCATTCTCAAATCAGGGTGAAATTTTCATTTAAAAACAGGAGAGAGCCTTGTTTTAATTTCCCTGGTTTATGGCACTTTTACTTATTACGTTGGTCACCTTGGAGGGTGGAGTCACTCAGCTGCCCCGTTTTCTGGTGAGAATCTATGGGCGTTGCTGACTGGGAGCCAGTGTCCGGCCCAGGGGTTGATGGTCTAGACAGGACTGAGGTCAGGTGTGGGAATGGGAGGAAGCCAGGTCCTGACTCGCTTACTCTTATCTGCACCTTGTTTCTGCAGCCAGTACTTAACCCACCAGGGGAGAAGGGGACCTTCTGGGCCTTTGGTCTCTGCCCCTGAAGCCATTTCTTCACCTGTATTGGGCCTGTCCCGCTGGTGGGCTCCTGAGGGCAGCCTCACCCTACCCCAACCTGGCCCTCCCAGGCATCTCCCAGCTGTGCTGCCATGCCCTCAGCTTTGGGGTGGTGTCTCCGGTTGGATAGTGTATGGGCATAAACCAAAGGACAGTCAGGAAGCTGTAGGGATGGGGCCGGTCCCCAAGGGACTTGATACATTACCCTTCCCCCCACCCAGGAATTAGAATTTAAGTGGCCATGTCAACTTGCCCAACAGCCCCTCCCAACTTCTTTGGGGAGTGGTCAGGGGGCTGGGGAGGATTGTGTTCGCCTGTAGTGGGAATAGGTGACCCACTTGTAAGTGGGGTTCCTCCCTGAGCCCAAGCCAGATTAAGAGGGCTTTACCGTCTCCCTAGGTCTAAGATACAGATGGGGATGGGAGGGCTGGGAGTTTGGACCCGAAGTGAAACCTAGGAAGGCCCAGGCTCTGCTCAGATCTGGGGCAACCCCACCTCTTGTGGAGCAGAACGCTGAGCCCAGCTGCCCTAGTCTCCCCTCGGCTTGGGGCCCATCCGCCTCTTTTGAAGCTGGGATTGTCCTTTCAGTTTTGTTTCCTAAGCTGAGGCCTACCACTGCCCCACAACACCCTCCCCACCTGTGCTTCCATGTGTGGTGAGCAGGGAGGCACAGGCCCAGTGCAGTCTGGGTGAAGGTGTGGTGGTGTGCCCTAGTGTGGGAATTGGGGGGTTGCCCCAGGCTGCTGGAGGCGTCAGGGAAGGCTTGGGTGTGGAGGCCTGGCTGGTCTCCCTGCCAAGCAGGTGAATTTGGACTCCAGAACAGGGGTACTGAGCTGGCTGACCTGACATTTCACAGGCAGAGGTGAGGACTGACAGACAGAAATGGAGCCCAGAGCAGGCACAGGGTAGAGGAGATGGTGTGCTGGTGGGCTGGTCCTGCCTCGAATCAGGAAGGGCGAGGGGAAGGGCCTGGGAAGTGGACTTGTTTGAACTGTGCCTCTCTTCAACCTAACCAAAAGCAATGCCTAAAAATCAGCCCCGTTCTACATGTCCGGGGGACACCCACCCACCCACACAATACAGCCTATTAAGTCACCTTCTTGCCTGCAGGGAGTGAGGAGGAAAACCCCCTTTCTGGTCTATTCCTGTCCTTCCTGTGTGGCACCGCCCCTTTGCCTCACACCCTAAAGCAGGTCTCTGGCCCCCAGCTTCACTTTCCTGTCACAGGTGATGTGGGTGGGGGGAGCCCCACCTTTGATTTGGGCTACTTCTGAGCCATGGGAACAGAGCTGAAGGCATTGATGTTAGGGATTTACGGGCTCTAGGGTGAGGGGCGGCCCTTACTGGCTAGAGACGACCTAGAATTCTAGTTGAAGCAGCAGGGGGTGGAGGGAATGGCCATGTCCAGTACTGTTGGGGTTCAGCAGCTTTGGGGGGGCACTGGTCCCTATAAGACACTGCATCTGCCTGAGCTCAGTCTCTCCTGGGGGGCTCTGTCCCCTCCCAGCTTTAGGACCTTTACCTCTTGCCAGCAGGTTTTAGAGGTGTGGTTCTGGGCAGCCAGTGTGTAGAGCGCTCCCTTCCACCCCACTCCCTGCATGTACACCTCTCCTTTGTCTCTTCTGGGGGAGAAGAGGGAGTGGGAAACGGGGCATTAGCATGGCAGCCCTGGGTCTACCCCTTCTGCCAGGGCAGCCAAAGACATGGGGGTGCATTTCAGGCTCAGCTGTCTCTCGGGAGCCGCCTCTTACAGATGATAAGAACAGCAAACACCCTTCCCAGTTGGCTTCTGCTTCTGGCTGGTGGCCTTGCTCCCATGGGCTGTATGCCAGGCACTGGGACCTGCCCTGAGCCACCAGTGAGTGGGAGGGCAGCAGACAGCGGCCACCTTCATCTGCAAACCAAGGTACAACTTGAGCACTGCTCCGAAGGTTCTTCCCTGCCCAAAGTGCAGGGTCTGAGCCAGGGAAGGTGGCAGCGCCCTGGACTAGCCCAGGTCAGGAGGGAGCTGGTGGGTGGGAGGCCAAGCTCCATACACGTCAAGACAAACCTGTCCCCAGAGCGAGGCACCACCCTTGGAGAACGACTCCCATCTGTTCTGTGGGACTTCTGTTCCTCCTTGTGAGAGGAGGTCTGCTGCTGGGGCCTGGGGCAGCTCTGGAAGTGTCCGGAGGCTCCTGACCAGTAGTGGACACCTCTGTCCCTCAATCCCTCCCTCTCCATTTCTATCAGAGTTCCCTAAACCCCAGCATCTTCCTAAATGTTTATTGATAGCTCTACTTAGTGAGCAGTTGTGGACCGAGGCCCCCGGGTTGGCTCCTCGACCCCCTCCTGAGAAGGCATGTTCATGGGCATCTCCAACCCCAGGGAGCTGCCTGCTGGCAGGTTTGCTGGCTCTGTCTCCGTAGGGCTGAGTGGATGTACCAGGTTTGACTGGGAGAAGCGGCCCTCTGAGGAAACGGGTCTGCCTTTCCGCTGACGGGAAGGGGCTGGAAGAGAAAAGCTGAGGTTACTCCCACTTCACACCTCACACCCCCACTTGGCCCACTGGCTGTTCATCCCAAGCTTGCCAGGGAGACTGGGCTGAACTGGGGCATTAGGCTGAGAGGGGAGTGGCCTCAGGTATATCAGTATCAGCATGATGAAGACCCTTAAAATCTTTGTGAGTTAAATAAGAAAGCCCCCTTCTGGAGCAAGAGTCGGCCTCATTGCTGATGTAGCCTCCATGAATACAGGTATGAATTTAAGGGAACGGTCAAACAGGTTGAGAAACAATCGTTTTGAATTGAGTCCAACTTATGGTGAACCCCCCCCCCCCAAGTGTGTTCAAGTGAAACTGCTGCATTGGGTTTTCAATGGTTGGGGGTTTGGGGGAAGTAGAACCCCAACCTTTTTTCTGAGGTGCCTCTGGGTGGATTTGAACCTCCAACCTCTCAGTTCACCATTTGCATCACACACGAGACTCATTCATAGCCATTTCTGCTAAGATTACCTCTCCCATTTCCCTGCTCCGTAACATTTTAGGTGCCCTTGGAGTAGACAGTGAAGCCGGGCAGAAGGGAGCTATGTACCCCAAGAAGATAAGAGTCCTGGGAACCAGAAGCATAAACCACCTTCAGCTCCCTCCATCCAAGCTGCCCTTGGGGCCAGTTGTGCCTCAGTTACCATGCCTCAGAAGCCAGGGACTAGACAGCCTGGCTTCCAATCCCAGCTCTGCCACTTCCTAGCTCTGTGATCTTGGGCAAGTGCCTTAACCTCTCTATACTTCTGGTTTCTCAGTTATAAATGGGACTAACAATGGTTCCTACCTTTTTGTGTTGGTGTGAGGGTTTAAAACGTGTCCATATGTGTAAAACTCCTAAAACAGTGTATGGCCAATGAAGAGGCGTCCTCTGCCCCTCAGCCACAGACGCCCAGTGTAGGATCTGGGAAGCACAGAGCTGGGGTGCTGAAGTTGGGAGGGTTGTATGTGGGCTCAGGGGACCCTTGAGCCTCCTAAAGCTTTGGTGAAGTGTGGCTACTTGGAGGTTGGTGGCTTTCAGAGAGTCTCAAGATTGGCCTAACTCTGAGAAGCCTTGATCTAGTGACCCCTTGTGGACAGATGAGGGAACTGCATGGAGAGGGGAGAGACTTGCTCAGAATCTCTGGATGAGAGAATGAGCCTGCTGGCTGGCTCAGGACCTGCGCTGCTCTCCCGCCTCCACATCCTACAACATCTCCAGGTCCTTGTGTGGCTAAACCCTGTGAGCCCTTAGGATCCTTGTCTTCCAGGTATGATTTTGTTCCTCAGATGAGAACAGGGATTCTAAGGGTCTTCTAAGCCTGGGGGCAGAAGGGAAGCCGTCCCAAAATAGGGTCAGACTGAGGAGTTCTTGGGAGTTGTGGGAGAGACAGTGCATCTGAGCAGGAGGAGGACTTGGGCCTGGAGCCAGAGACTCAGGTTGCCACGTGGCCCCTATTTTCCTTCCTGTGGAATAGTGACAGTAATAGTGTCTACCCAACAGACACTTAGTGACTATGAGCTTTCTCCCTTTTCTCCATCACTCTTCATCTTCCACGCCATTCCTCTCTCCAGGAAATAAAGGTATAAACCAGCTGTGAGCAGGAAAGAGGGCTGGCAGAGCAACGAGAAGAGGCTGCCTAGAAGGACGGTCCACCCACAGGACAGATACCTGAGGTGTTGCCAGCCATCGTCTGAGCACTCTGAGGCCGAGAAGGCAGCTGGCCATGGTTGACCACGGACTGCTGTCGGTGCACGTGGACCCGGGACTGCTTGGACTTGTGCTTTGCAACCCCTGGAGCTGAAAGGGGGACAGTGGGAGGAAAGGAACAGCACTGAGAGGCACCAGAAGAGAACTCTGCAGGGGCCCATGAGGATGGGCTCCAGGTCCCTTCTTCATTCAAAGCACTTCATTTATTCACTTGTCCATCCACCCATCTAATCACCCATTCATCTGTCTGCTAATGCATCTGGTTTGTGCCCATCCATCAATCAATCCATCCATCCAACCATCATCTGTCCACCCATCCATCCATCCAACCAACCTTCATCTGTCCATCCATCCATCCATGCTTCCAACCATCATCTGTCCATCCATCCATCCAACCAACCATCATCTGTCCTCCATCCATCCATTCAACCATCATCCATCCATCCATCCATCCATCATCTGTCCATCCATCCAACCATCATCTGTCCATCCATTCATCCATCATCTGTCCATCCATCCAACCATCATCTGTCCGTCCATCCATCCATCATCTGTCCATCCATCCAACCATCATCTGTCTATCCATCCATCCATCTGTCCATCCATCCATCCATCCATCCATCATCTGTCCATCCATCCAACCATCATCTGTCCATCCATCCATCTATCCATTCATCCATCCATCATCTGTCCATCCTTTCATCTATCCAACCATATAGTAGTTAGCTGCCCATCCACCCAAGCAGCATTCCATCTAGTCATCTGCCTGCCTAGCTGGACAGGCAGCCAGCTATCATCCAGCCATTCATTCATTCATTCAGACATGCTCTGAGGATATCAGCCCAGTGCTGGGTGCTGGCTGAGTTGACCCCAGGTTTGCAGCTGCACAGGGGAGACAACTAGAGAGGCACATCACATAACAAGGTGTGTGTTTGGGGGCGGGGGGAAGGGCGGAGGTGAGAAGCAGAACTCTTCAGCTGTGGATGCCTAACAATAAACCTACAGGGGATGTGCGATCCCTAAGTGGTGAGGGCTCAGAAGAGAGCATCTTGCTGAGTTTTGAAAACATGATAGGGTTTAGCTGCTGTGATCTGTGAACCAGGCTGAGGCAGAATGGCGTAAAGTTGTAAAACCAACATGAAAATAGGGGGCCCATGACATCCCAGCTAATTGATGAGGCTGGATAGCTGTCCTTCACCTGCAAACATTGACCTGGTTACTTGTGGAGACTTGGAAGTTGGGAATCAGGGAAGCAGAAAAGAGTCCAGTGGCCCAAAGAAGTGCCTGGCCTGCCACGATATGGACAGACACTGTGGGACCCACGCTACTGGACACTCACTGTCTTTGGTCAGAATGCCTGGCAGCCTGGTATCCATCCGTCCCTTGTAGATGTGTCCATCGAGACCCAAGATGTCCACCTCGTCATGCTGTGGAAAATAGGGTACACAGCCACGGCCACTGCAGCCCCCAAAGCGTTCCTGGGCAGGGCCGGAGCTCTGAGGACGGTCATCTCCTGACTTCCAATGGCGCTCAGAACCTCCCCAGGGACTTTGGATGACACCCTGGCAGAGTACCAGGTGAAGGGAGGTGGAGGCGTTCTGTTTCTGAGGGCCCGTGATGGGAGGTGGCTGTGCTGGGGCCGGGATGGGGTTCTTCTCATGACATAGGATAAGACCCTAAGATTGAACTGACTCAGTTTAAGTGGCTGCCTACAGGCAGCAGATTGCTGAAGTGGCTTCTAAAGATTATTCCTGGATGACTTGAGAATCTCTGGGGACAAGGACAGCCCCTCACCTTCATGGCGATCTGGATCTCCTCAGTGGGGAGCAGGCCCTGCGCCAGGTGCTGCAGACGGTTGCGGCGGTAGGGGTAGGTGAGGGTGTGGCTGCCTCCGCAGCGCCTTGGCATGGATGAGTAGGTGTAGTCGGCCAGGTCCGGCACCCTGTGAGGAATACGACGGAGTCACTTGGAGCAGGCCACCAGGGACATGGTCTGGGACATACCAGAGGGAAGGGCGCATCTCTCTTCAGGGGCTCTGGGAGCGAGGGCCGGAGCAGGCTGGTGAGAGAACAGAGCAACCGCAAACTTGAGTCATTCTGAGGGAAACACACGCAGGCGTGCACACACACATGGTGCACACATGGTACACACATGGTACACACACGGCACACATGGTACAGGTGCACAGATGGTACACTCACACATGGTACACACACTCACACCAGGAACACACACATGAAATCTCAGTCTCACACACAATCACACACATTCAAAGTCTCTTGAACACAGTTTCTCGTGCACAGTTTCTCCTACACAAGTGTCTACCACACACACTCAGTCGTTTGCACACACACATACTCACATGTCTCTCCCCAAGTCTCTTGCACACACTCAGTCTCACGCAGCTGCACACACTCACAAGTCTCTTCCACACACAGTCTGTCTCTCTTGCAGTTTCATAACACACAATCTCACATCCACACACAGTCTCTTGCACATTTAGTCTCACATACACAGTCAGTCCCTCCCCCAGACACACAGTCTTCCCCCCGTTCTGTCTCACACACTCAGTCTCTCGCACACACTCACAAGTCTCGTATACAGTCTTTCTCACACAGTCGCTTGCACACACACACTCACAGTCTTGCACACTCAGTCTCACCCTGTCTTTCACACACACTCAGTCTCTTCCACACACAGTCTCACAGTCTGTCATGCAGTCTCTCGCACACACACACAAGTCTCACACACTTGGTCTCGCATACACCCATAGGCTTGGGAACACACCTCACACGCACACGCCCTCCCTCTCTCTGGCGGTGGGGTGGGCACCATCGCAGGCCCTCCTGGCCCTCCTACCGCTTGTAGCAGGGGGAGCTGAGGCACTGGGCGTGAAGCAGCTCGCGGATCATCTGGCTGCTGGCCTTGACCGAGCCGCCGAAGTGGATCTGCACCTTCTCGATGTCCATGAGCATCTTGGAGTGCATCGTGTGCAGGCGACCCACGCTCCGCTCCATCAGCCCCAGGTCACCGCGGGGGAAGGCGCTGCCCAGCTTTTGGCTGTGGGCGTGGGCAGAGCAGAAGGGCAGTGGGGCTTGCAGAGGGCCCCCTCAGACGTAGCCCCCCTGAGGCAAGGGCCTTAAGCAGGGAGGGTTTTCTTCAGGTGGGAAAGTGTGGACAAGCCAAGGAGAATGTTCTAGTTCATGTCAGGAGCTAAAAGTCGGCCACTCACCTCTCCCTGCCACTATCACTGCTGCCAAGCCCCCATCCCTAGAGCTCCTGGGGCACCAAAACCTAGTCTGCAAACCCATCTTTACAGCCGAGTCCCATTCTGAAGAGGTGGGCACAGCAGCTAGTGGGGCCCACTGCCTGGCCAGCCCTCCCTTGGCTGATTGTGGCTCCAGCTGGGTGTCCCAGGCCCCCTTCTCCTCTGGTCCCAGGTAGGCCAAGGCAGCTGACGAAGGCAGAGAGCTGTCCAAGGCAGCCTGCTCTCACCCTAACACCCCAAAATCCACTGAGGCAATTCCAACGCAAGGACTCAAGGTCCAGAGTAGAACGGCCCCATGGGATTGTAAGGCTGCCGTGTCTACAAAATCAGAGTGCCGCTGCTTTCTCCCTCAGAGAGCCTGCTGGGTTTGAACCACTGACCTTTCAGTTAGCAGCTGAGTTCTTAACCACTGTGCCACAGGACTCCTTCCATACCTCCCAAACAGGACCCGAAAGAAAGGTAATTATGAACTCTTCCTTCTCCCTCCTGGCACTTGGGAAGCCCTGAGAAGTGCCAGGGGGGCTCAGCACTGCTCCCCAGAACTATAGACCCTTGGAAAGGCCTCTGTCCGCCTTCCCCAGCCACCGCTGCCCAGGACGCCCTCCACGGTCCATACTTGCGGCTCTGCTGCCGGACCTGCTCCAGTTCAAAGATGGTATAGGGCCGGGTGGACCGGTGCCCGGGCAGGCCTGGACCTACAGGCGTCACCGGGATGCTTCTGGGCAGGGACAGAGAGAGGTAGTGAGTCCGAGCATGGGAAACCTGGTAAGCCCCTAGTCTCCATTCCCACGGGGATAGAACTGCCTGGGAGGGCCAGTGTGGAAGCAGTGAGGTTAACCCCAGAGAAGAGGGGGAGAGAAGAGTCGGGGTGAGCAGGGGTGGAGGAGATGAAGCCTGCTGGGCCCTTCCCACCACAGCGACCAGCTAGTCCCTACGGAGGAGTCAGGGCAGCCAGCTATGGGTACTCACTGTCCCGTCACAGGTGTCTCCAAGGGGCGGTCACATGAGAGGCAGTGGAAATGTGCCAAGAGCTGCCTGTTGGAATGGAGTGCGTGCCAGGTGAGCACCTGACAGGAGGGTCTGGGATGGAGGACAGGAGGACTTCTAGGTGGTGGGTTCCAGGAGACAGAGAGATGTGGGCCTGGTCCCAGAAGCCCACCTGCCCCTCCACCTCCACCTGCCCACGTTCAGGCACATCCTACCCCTACCTGAACAGACACAAAGTCAGCAGGATTCTCAGGGGTTCCCAAGGGGGCCTGTGTGAGTCTAGGAGGCCCCTTTAGGTGACCAAGGCAGGAAGTCCCAGGAACAAGCTTGCCTTGGGTCAGGGTCCTCAGAGGCTGGCCAGTGAATCCCATTGCTTCCCAGAGAGACTGACGCCTCTGTGCCCATCCCATCAGCCTTTTTCTCCTTCCTGGCATGAAGTGGTGGGAACTAGAAGACCTTGCCATGCTCTGAAATTCTGTCCTCCTAACCCCGATGCTGTTCATCTGGGGGGAACCCCACCTCAACCCATCACCTGCCTTGTGTCATCATCCGTCTCACCTCCGCATGGCGGCTGCCTCGTCGGCCTGGTAGAGCGGAGAGCGCTCTTTGAGCTGCTGCCGAAGGGATTTCCAGCGATCTTCCAGAAGCTGCTTCACTGGGTCCAGCTCCAGGCGGTCCAGCTGTGAGGGTGGGGGAGCAGGGGAGCGTGGACTAAGGAAGCAAGTGGGGGCGCCTGGCCCTGAAGGAGGTGGTGCTGTCCCTGGGCAGGAGTATGGCAATGGTGGGCGCCCCTACCCTGGCGGAGACCTTGCCTCACCTTGCTGTCCATCTCCACCAGGAGCCTGTCCAGCATTTTCTGCCAGTCCTGCTCTTGCCCGCTCATCTTGGCCACGAGCTCTTGCATCATGTGGTTCAGCTGCTCTGTGGTGGCGTCGAACTGGGCGCGACTCACTTTGCCTGCCAGGGCACTCTTGTCAGCTTTCTGTTGAGGACAAAGGAGAAGGCCCCCATGGGAGCAGAGTCAGGAGGTACTGCAGCCTGAAGGGTCAGCCCCCAACACTGAGGAGGTTCCTTCCCATGAGCCCATGTTTCCCAAGGTCTGTGTTTCAACAGTTCCTACTGTCATGGAGTCGGTTCTGATTCGTAGCAACTTTGTAGGACAAAGAACTGTCCCACAGGGTTTCCAAGGCTGTAAATCCTTACAGAAGCAGATGACCTCATAATTCTCCGGCAGAACAGCTGCTGGGTTCAAACCATCGAACTTTTGGCTAGCAGCCGAGTGCTTTAACTACTGTGCCACCAGGGCACCTTTATGAAAAAAGAACCAGTGATATTTCACACCCAGTTGGGTACTTCTTATCAGAAGAATGGAAAATAAATTTGGTGAGGATATAGAGAAATTGGCACCTGGTGGGAATGTAAAATAGTGTAGCCACCGTGGGAAAGTTTGGAGGTTCCTTACAAAGTTGAATGTGAAATGATCCTGTTACTGTTGATAGGTGTCATTGAGTTGATGTGTGACTCACAGTGACTTTGTGTGACAGCAGAACGGGCCCCACAGTCTTCTCTAGGCTGTCCATCGCCAACCTTGCAGTTCACTCTGTTGGACCACCAGGACTGCCTATAAATGACCACTTCACTTGTCAATTCCATTCCTAGGCACTTATTCAAAATGCTTGAAAGCCTGGATCCAAACAGATGACAGTTGCATTGTTCATCCTTCAAAGGCCAAGAAGCAGAAACACCCCTGCTGTCCATCAACACATGAATGGGTAATTGGAATGTGGTCTGTCCATTCAATGGAATATTGTTGTTGTTGTTGTTAGGTGCCATCGAGTCTGTACCGACTCATAGCAACCCTATGCACAACAGAACGAAACAGTGTCCGATCCTGGACCAACCTCACTATTGTTGCCATGCTTGAGTCCATCCATGCTGCCACTTGGCCAATCCATCTCGTTGGGAGTCTTCCTCTTTTTCTTCAATGCTCCACCCAACCAAACACGATATCCTTCTCCGGCAACTGATCCCTCCTGACAATATGTCCGAAGTATGAGAGACGAACTCTAGCCATCCTGGCCTCCAAGGAGCACTCTGGCTGCACTTCTTCCAACACAGATCTGTTGGTTCTTTTGACAGCCCATGGCACTTTCAATATTCTCCTCCAACACCATAACTCAAAAGCATCAATATGCCACCATAAGAAAGGCAGAAGTTCTGATGTATGCTACCATATGGATAGACCTTGGAAACATGCTCAGTGAAATTGTTGTAGTTAAGTGATCCTGTATTGGGTTTCTGAGGCTTTGTAAATCTTTCCAGGGAACAAAACATCTCATCTTTCTGCCAAGGAGTGGCTGGCAGGCTCAAACTGGGGACATTGTGGTTCGTAGTCCAGTGCTTATCGTGCGGAGCTATGTCAAACTAGAAAGGACAAATACGGTGTGATCCCACGTATGAGAACTCTTTAGAATAGGGAATACATAGAGACACAAGGTAACCAGAGGAGGGGGAGGGGAGTGGGGAATTAATGCTAAAGGGCACTGGGTTTCTGTTTGGGGTGATGAAAATATTTCTGGAAATGGATAGTGGTAGTGGTGAATGTGATTAAAGTCATGGAATTGTACACTTAGGACTAGTTGTTGTTGTTGTTGAGTACCATGGAGTCAGCTCCGACTCATAGTGACCCTACACAGGGTTTCCAAGGCTGTAAATCTTTATGGGAGCAGACCACCTCATCTTTCTCCTGTGGAACCGCTGGTAGTTTTGAACTGCTGACCTTGAGATTGGCAGCCCGACTTGTAACCACTACGCTACCAGAGCTCCTTTAGGACTGGGAGAAGCAGCACAGTTTTGGCAATGCGTTGTTGTTCGTGTCATTGAGTCAGTTCCAACTCACAGCGACCCTGTATAGGGATTCCACGGAGTGGCTGGTGAGTTTGAACCGCCAACCTTATGGTTCAAACCGATCTTGCGGTCCAGCACCACACCAAGACTCTTAGTGATGTAGTTGACCATAATTTAACCCCTCCAAAAAACAAAAACAAAAACAACCCAGTGAGATCATCCTTGGGACCCAGGTGGCCCTCAGGGGTCTGGCCTACCACGTCGATCTCCATTTCCAGGTGTTCCCTGTTGGCCTTCTCCTTCTCAAGCTTCTCTAGACCCTGGTACAACACCTGGGAGAAGCAAATACAGACAATAAAGAGGGGGAAAGGATGGGCTGGGGGGCAAGGGCCTGGCCAGGTAGAGCAGGGTCTCAGCCCTCCCCGTCCCCTGCTGGCCCCTCACTTTGATGTCCTTCTGTTTCTGTCGATGGTCCTCGATGAGGTTGCTGGTGGTAATGTTGAGTTTCTCACAATCTCCCTGCACCTGCAGGATGGCGCTCTGCACCTGGCCTAGCAGCTCCTCGTCCTGAGCAGGAGGAACACAGGAAGCTTCTCTGAGGCTCTGGGCTACTCCAGCCCTGGCTATCTCTGTGATGAGTCAACCCTTGTACCACCACCCACAGACGAGCTGACTTCAGGCCCCATCCTGGCTTTCATCGGTGACCTTCACAGTTTCCTGCTGACCATGGAGAAGTCTGTGCTGTCCTTTCTCTGTGTCTGCCCAACAGGACCCTGAACCTTGTGCAGGCCGCTGCCCTGGCACAGTTCTGCTTCCTGCCTCTCAGGCCCCAGGATCCTGAGTGACCAGCAAAGGTGCTTGAAGCTCAGGAGGGATGAGATGTCCTACATCCAACTCCCAAGAATTGGGGTGTGGATTACAGTCAGCTTACCCCATTTCCTGAGCCAACTCTGAATTTGCCCACCACTCCAGCTTATACTTTGGAGGGATGTTAGGATAATTCCAGAAGAATGGGGTGCAGCGGTGCTGGTATTTCCTGCAGCAGGACCAATGTCCCAAACGATGTGTCTCCATGCCAGCCAGCCACTTCCACCTCGTCCCCACCCCCAGCCCAACATCCCTAGACATAACTCTGCCTGCCCTTATGAATGGACCTGGGGCTCCAAGGCGGAGCACTGACATTCTGACTAGAAATGTCCCATCAGTCACTTCTCCTGTGGGCCTCAGAGAGGTTCTTCCTGGGGGTCCTACTTGCTGGCCCAGGAGGGAGGTGTGGGGTATTACCTGGCTCTGGAGCTTGGCTTTCTTGGAGGGTCGGGAGGCTGCCAAGTTGTTGACCATGTCCTGGAGCTGTTCGTAGCGTTGTACCAGCATGCTGACCTGGTGACTCACGTCCAGGCTGCAGGCGGGGCAGGTGGCCTCGGGGTCAATCTGCCCAGGTGTCAAGGTTACTGGGGCCTTGTGAGGGGCCATGCTCATGGACAGCAGAGTGGATGAGGAGGTCAGCATGCTCTCAATGATGGTTCTGAGCTTGTCCAGCTAGGTGCAAGGCCAGGAGAGTGAGGTGAGCCCACTGTTAGCGAGTGCATGCTGCCTCCCTCGGCTGTGAGATGGACAACCGCCACCTCCTCAGTGCTTGCCAATGTGTGTCCACTAGGGACTGAACAGAGTCCTCAGGGACTAAAGCATGAGTGCTGAATAAAGGCCTGACAGGAGGGAGGCTTCCAGAACCTTCTTCAGCCAGCCCATTGGTCCAGCATGAGAAAGTATCTCTGATCCCTGAATCTTAAAGTGGTGACAATCCCATCTGTCAGTCAGTCTGTCTATACCATAAAGAGTCCCCTGACAACATGAGAGCATTGCTCCAGTCTCTGGGCTCACACTCACTCCATCCCAGTCTAGCATGCAAATTGCTAACAATAAGTGAATGTGAAAAATGTTCAGATTACTACAGGGATCGTTCATGGTCTCTATGGTACAAACCTCCCTTAAGGCCCCTTTCCACGTACAAACACCCTACTCTCTTCTGTGTCCCCTCATCCCAGTTTGTCCCCACAAATGATAGGTCCTCAGGTAGACACCAGAGTCCAAGACAATCAATCCCTGTGGCTTGTTGGCTCAGAAAGAGGAGCTCGATCAACCTGCGCTCCTCCCTTGGGAGCAGCGAGATCCCTGAACTGGTAGTGGTTGAGGAGGCAGAAAAGATGTAAGGCCTTGAACCATGGGTAAGAAAGCTGAACGGCAGCAGCGCAAGAGCCTGAGAGAGATGGGTCAGGACAGGGACACAGGCACAGAAAGACACAAAGACGAAGACAGCAGGGAGCATCCGCCCCGAGAGCTGCCTCCTGTGGCCTAGAAGTCCCACACCCTACACATGTGCACATTTCTGCCATCTCTGCCTTCTTCCTGAGTTCACCGGAGCAGCACATCACAGGGCCCCTGGGATACAAAGGAGCAAATGAGTTCTTTCTAGAAGAAAGGAAGAGACTTTCTGGAAAACTGGACCTTTGAGTGGACTCTTGAAGAACACGTTGTTGTTAAGTGCTGTTAAGTCAGTTCCGACTCAGTGACCTTGTATAGGGTTTCTGAGGAGTGGCTGGTGAATTTGAACTGCCGACCTTGCAGTTCAAACCAGCCTTGTAAAATAAGTTAGGAAGGACATTCTAGGAAGAGGAACAGTGAGAGAAAGTAGGCGTGTTTTAGAGCAGCAAGTGACTCTTACACACACTATCGGCGGCCCTGTAAGTCCAGAACCTAGCAATCAGGACCTGGGGCCAGGACACGGTATATGTTATTGCCCCAGTAAACTTGGGAGGGGACCCAGAGTGTGGCCTCTAGCACAAAGTGGGGACTGATGTGAACCCCTGGGTCCTTCTCTGAGTGCTCAAAGGCTATTCTTGGTTCAGACACTCCTTCTGGACTTGCCAAGAACAGACTCACTTAAGATGTAATGGCAGATGCCATTGAGAAAGTAAAGAGACAACATACAGAATGGGAGAAAATATTTACAAGTCATGTATCAGATAAGGACCCAATGTTCTACACATGTAAAGAACTTTTACAACTCAACAAATCAAATAATATTCCAATTTTTAAATGGGCAAAGGATTTGAGTAGACATTTCTGCAGAAATGGCCAGGAATCAAACCCAGGTTTCCCACATTGAACTGAGCCACCAGGTCAATTCTGACTCCTAGTAACCTTACAAGGATGGAGAACTGCCCCATAGGGTTTCCTAGACTGTCATCTTTACAAAAGCACACTGCCACATCTTGCTCCTGAACAGTGGCTGCTGGGTTTGAAGTGCCAACCTTTAGGTTAGCAGTTGAGTGATTGGACCATTGCGTTACTAGGGCTCCTAGTGTTATTGTTGTTAGGTGCCACTGAGTCAGTTCTGACTCATAGCTACCTGATGTACAGCAGAAGGAAGCACTGCGCAGTTCTGTGTCATCCTCACAATCGCTGGATTGTCTGAGCCCACTGTTACTGTGGTCAATCCATCTTGTTGACGGTCTTCTTTTTCACTCTTTCTCTACTTTACCCAGTATGGTGTCCTCCAGAGACTGGTGTTCTCACTTCTAAAGAGCATCTTGTCTGTGCTTCTTAAAGCCCCATTAGGTGAGTACAGATTAAAACCCACAATGAGACACCCTTTCACCTCGACTAAGCAGGCTGTAATAAAAGAGATAACAAGCTATGGCGAAGATTCGTAGAAACTTGAACCCTCACACACTGCTGGAAGGAATGTAAAATGGTGCAGCCCCTTTGGAAAACAGTCTGGCAGTTCTTCAAATGGTTAAGCAAAGTGATTACTCTTTGGCCCATTTCCTATATATTTATACAAGAGAAGTGAAAATATATGTCCAGAAGACTTCCGGCAAAATGGTGGACTAGACAGATATGCTCCACAGATCCTCTACAACAAAGATACAAGAAACTAAATGAAACAGATATAGAGGATCATTCTGGAAACCTGAGCTTCAAAGGAAAGGATGGAAAAAGTGGATTGAATACTGACTAGAAGAAGCTGAACAAGGGGAGACAAGAAAGAAGACAGAAGGATGAACTGTTTGTTGGCTGGCCTGAACTGGCTTGGTCATCTTCAATGTTCACAAGCAGCATTGGGTTCAAGCTGCAGCCTAAAGCCACAGATGCACACCAACAACTTTTGACTTGAAAAGTGCGGTTTTCTCTTGTTCCCCACATTCCCCTAGCGACCTGAGTTGTGGCCAGCCCAGACCCTCATCCACCCCAGCACAGCTCCTGCTCTGCTGGAGGCCAGAGCCTCACCCTTGTGAGTCTGGTGTCTGTGGCACCACCTGGGTGCTTGAAATCAGCTGCACTCGGCTTCTTCAGACCTGCTGGATGCTTGGAGGTGGTCCCCCGCCAGCCCTAGATTTGCATGATCTCTGATAACCAACCACGCTGCCCCTAGCTGCGCTCTGGGCCTGAAAGAGCTCCTTCTGGTCAGTACGAACTTTTTCTGGATTGAATGACCTGAATATGGACAATACCTAGGCCTACAGGCACTTCCTCCATCCAGGGGTCCTCCCACTCCAATCCAGTGGGATCCTTGGCCAGCAGGAACCCCCCACGGTTTTCTCCTGTGTTCGGCCCCTGCTCTAGTCTTTTTCTTTTTTCTCCTTTTTGTCTTTCTTTCACCCAGTTTTTTATCCTTTCATTCTCAGCTTACCTTATTTCTTCATTTCTTCTGTTTCTCTTTTTCCCCTTCCTTTGTTCTTATTTTTCCTCTAGATTTTTCTTTTCACTAGTCTCATCTTCTTCTCTTGTCGACATCCCTTTCCCTAGTTTAGTTTACTGGGTTTTTTTAATTCTCTTTTGTTATTTTCTTTTTCTTTCCCGTTTTTCTGTTTTTAGTTATTATATTCTTTTTTTCTTGCTGCTGCCTGTTTTTGCCTCTCCTTTATTATTTTCCTTTTTCACAGTTGTGTATTTGACTTTTTTTTTTTCCTTTTCTTGTGTGTATGTATGTTTTCTTCTTATCCTACCTAAAGGGAGACAGCATCTGTGCTCATACATCCAAGTCACAGCCATATCTCTGCAGTCTACCAGCTTACCACCTGATCAGTGATAGACAGAAGCCAACATCAACCAAACCCACCTGAACTGAGCTCCATGAACAGCAAACAGAGAACTGTGCATACATTTCCCTTCTTTTTCACACCCACCAGGAGGTAGTTGGTGAGTGCCTAAGAACTCCAGTCATCAATACAGTCCCCAAATACAGTCATCAATTAATGCAAATACAACACCAGAATGTCTTGCAAACAGCAATTTCAGTTTACACAAAGAAACCAGACACAGTGGCTCAGTAAGTTACCAAGATATAGAGCTAGCAAATGTTTCTAAGGAAGAAGAGATATTGGAATTGGTAAAGGAATTCAATGAATGATATTTAGGTACCTTCAACAGATTTAGAGAAAAATCGAGAAAGCTGCTAATGAAAGCAAGGAGAACACAGTTAAAAACTTCAGAAGAATTCAGGAAAACATTACAAGGACAAATGGACAAAATAAATGAAAAATTAGAAAGAATACAAAATCTGAAAATAGAAGCCCTGGTCACCTTAAGGTCTGGAACTGAACTCACTCACCGCCCCCAACCCCTACCCCCACCCTGTAGCTCAATTTTCAGCAAAGCAATAGACAAGTCTGTTGTTGCTATTCCAACTCCTAGATAGCCTGTGTGTGTAGGGTTTCCGAGGAGCGGCTGGTGGGTTTGAACCTTGTGGCTCAAATCGGCCTTCAGTCCAGTGCTTGTCTTACAGCACCATACCAGGGCTTAGAAGGGGAACAAAAACTCTAGGGAGGTACATATATCTTAGGATAATTAAGCATTTGAGATCAAAAGGGCAGCATTTACCCAAAGACAAAGAGCAGAAGGGTTTGGAGAGGAGGAGGAATGGAAACAGGAAATGCCAGGAGAAAGTGGGATAAGTGAGGGACTACAGTCACTGAGATGAAACACAACGTGTAGAATTGCTGATGGAACACTGTGGATCTGCTCTACAGACCTTTATCTAATTCACAACAAAAAGTTAAAACAGAAAGAAAGAAAGGAAGGAAGGAAGGAAGGAAGGAAGGAAGGAAGGAAGGAAGGAAGGAAAGAAAGAAAGAAAGAAAGAAAGAGTTAATGACAGGTGAGTGTCAGAGCTGATCTTGGATCAGAAGTAGACTGGATTGCAGACATGGTCACCCTGCCCCTCAGATGGAAGACAGGGGTCTGGTCATTGCTGATGGTGGGAGGCAGGGCTGCCCACACTGACCACCACCAACCCTGAGAACAGCCCTGGTCCCTGAAGCAGAAGAGTGGACGGTGCTCACCTGATCCTGTAGGTAAAGGGAGGCCTCGGAGACGGAGTGTTCCATACTGATTTTACCTTGCTCTTGACTCTCCCTCAGCTCAGCCAGCTCTTTCTCAATGTCAGCCACGGTGACTCTGTGGAACACAAGAGACTGCTTGGCCTCCTCACCAGCCCAGGGACACTAGACACAGTTCTAGATCTCGCCATCAGGGATGGAGGAGGATGCAGATGGGGTTCTAGCATCACCCTCAATAGCCTGCATCCAGAAGCCCCATGCTCCGCCTGTTTCCTAGAAGTGGCTGCCCAGTGCATTAGTTCCAGAAGGTTCTAGCAGGTAGAACTGGGTTCTGATGGATGCTGGTAAGTGCTCTTTTCCAACTGAGAACTGAGATAAAGTCTAAGGAACTTTTGGTTTTCCTAGCCTGGTGCCGGGCTCCTTTAGGAAAATGGAAAAGCACCATATGATTCTTGGACTGGATATGAGTGATCTGAAGAAGTGGTCAGTTCGGGGGCAAAAGTGAACCAAGGCTACTGTCATGTCCATGGCTGAGGGAAGGGGATGACAAGATCCAACTGCACTTGTCAGGGGCGTATTACCTGAGGATGCCCAGCTGTAAGCCCAGCTGGCCAGTTTTTATCTCCTTCCCCGTTTCTCGTGCCCCTTCACCCTCCAGGATCTTTTGCATCCTGTCCAGCTACAAATTCAATGGAAAAGAGGGTCAGGCAGGCCTGAGTTCTCTACTGTTGAGATCTCCTCCTAACATCCATCCCAGCCACTAACCCACCTATCCTTTCATCCATCCATCCATCTATCTTGTAAGTACCCCTGAAAGTAGATTGTTGTTGTTAAGGGCCATCGAGTTGGTTCTGACTCATAGCGACCCTCTTTACAGTTTCCAAGGAGCAACTGGTAGGTTTGAACCGCCAACCTTGTGATTTGCAGTTCAGTGCTAATCCTATAGTGTCACACCAGGAATCCATGGAAGTTGTTGTTGTTAAGTGCCGTCAAGTCGGTTCCCACTCGTAGCCACCCTGTATAGGGGGTTTCTGAGGAGTGGCTAGTGAGTATGAACCGCCAACCTTGTGGTTCAAACCAACTTTGAGGTCGAGTGGTTCTCCTACAGCGCCACACCAGGACTCCATGGAAACTGAGAGTTGGAATTAAAGGCTGGCTGAAGCTCTAGGAATCCCAACTCTTAGAAAAACAAGGTCAGCTCCCAGGCCACTCCTATGACAGTGAGCTTTTATTAGAAATGGCTCCATGTAATGAAAAGAATCAAGACCTCATTATTTGATTCAGCTGAATCGTAAAAGCTTTGAGCATCAGATTTTAGATCCAGGAAATGCACACGATGGCACCTGTGGTACGTTTTCTACCTGACAGAACTATAAAGATCCGATGAGGGATCTTTATCTTATGGGAAACGACCGTAAACCTCAAAACACAGCTAAACGTGAGTGCGCACTAAAGGATAAAGTAGGCCGGCCCTTCCTTCCTTACCTTTGCTTTTTCCTGCCGAACTTCTTTAGCTAAGGTCTTCACGCTCTTCATCTGTTCCTGCAGGTCAGGCGGTATGCTCTTTTTGACTATGGAAAATGGGGAACTTATTGTCAGAAGGGTTAGATGTTCAGTGGCCTCCCAATCTCCATTTCCAATCCCATCATCAATGACAATAGCATGTATCTTTTATCTTGCTCATCCTGGTGACTGGGGGAAAGGGGACGAAAAGAAGGGAGAAAGGAGTATCCTTAGTCCATAAAAACTCTACCTAAGGCTTGGTATCCTAACTAGTCTTGGGGTTACTGGTCTGCCATTTCCACCCACTTATAAAAACTTTACTATTTTCCTCAACATTCCCATTTCCCTCTCCCCTAATGCTATTGTTTTCCCTTTTGCCAGCAAATGCAACAAGAACAGATGAACCAGCTTCATTCTTCTCCTGAAGCTACTTCAATCCTGCTTCTTTGATTGCCTCCTCTGCCTACCTTGCATTTGGACCCGGAGAGCTCGAGGAGAACCCAGAATGACTAAGACTGGACACACTGTCTTTAGGGACTTGGGAAGAAGCCCAGAAGCCAGAAATGGAGTCCGTTAGGAAAGGATACAATCAGTTTAGACTAAGACAGTAGTCTCCCCTCCATGTGTAAATGGTACCCACCCATCAGTGCAATCATGTATTGTATCTTCTCTAAGTCCGTTTGGCCAGCTTGTTCCTCATCCAGATCGTTTATGTGTTCCTTGAGCTCCACATAGAGACCCACGATCTCTCCCATCAGACGAAATGTCTCCACTGCCATGGGAAAGCTTGGAGTCAATTTATCCAGAGAATTGCGCCGCTGACTATAATCTTCAGCATTCTCTAAAGAGTAGAGAATGCCAGGAAACTGTGTCCTGCTAATATTCCGGACTGAGTCAGTCTGGGCAGGAATCCTAGGTTGAGATGGATACAAACCTACCTGGCTGTGCTGAGCTGTACCCTGGAGCCTTGGACGATAGCCAGGATATGCAGGACCACTCTGTTCTGGACCAGATAGTACTGAAGGCTGTTGATCTGGCTGTGGAACCAAATCGCCTTGGTCTATACCTGGTTGTGTCAGAGTTGGATGAGCTGGGAGTGATGGTACCTGATCATCTTGAGCTCTGTCAGGAGGTGCCACACCTTGCTGATATGGGCGTGATAACATCAAACGTGAAGCATCCACTTGTGATGGTAAAAAATCATGACGCTCTGTGAGTGGTGGTAACAAATCTTGCTGATCAGGTCCATGGGGTGCCCCCAAACCATGCTCATCTGCTCTGGGCTCCAGAAAACCACGTGGATAGGCACCAAGTTGCACCGAACCTGGCGGATAGGTACCAGCCTGCACCGAACCAGGAGGATAAGTACCAGCCTGCACCGAACCAGGAGGATAGGTACCAGCCTGTACCGAACCAGGCGGATAGGTACCAGCCTGTACCGAACCAGGCAGATAGGCATCAGCCTGCACCGAACCAGGAGGATA
>NW_006408650.1:6334124-6340084 GCF_000296735.1 Chrysochloris asiatica | reverse complement strand
GCTTGTATAGAACCAGGCGGATAGGTGCCAGCTTGCACCGAACCAGGAGGATAGGTACCAGCCTGTACCGAACCAGGCGGATAGGTACCAGCCTGGACCGAACCAGGAGGATAAGCACCAGCTTGTGTGGAACCAGGCGGATAGACGCCAGCCTGCACCGAACCAGGCGGATAGGTACCAGCCTGAACCAAACCAGGAGGATAAGCACCAGCTTGTGTGGAACCAGGCGGATAGACGCCAGCCTGCACCGAACCAGGCGGATAGGCACCAGCCTGCACCAAACCAGGAGGATAGGTACCAGCCTGCACCGAAGCAGGAGGATAGGCACCAGCTTGTATAGAACCAGGAGGATAGGCACCATATTGGACCAAACCAGGCCGATAGGCACCAGCTGGCACTGAACCAGGTGGATAGGCACCAGCGTGCCTCAAGCCAGGCAGATGGGCACGAGGTTGCATTGAACCCGGTGGATAGGTACCAAGTGGCATTGAACTAGGTGGATAAAAGCCAGACTGCACCAAGCCACGCTGGTGTGCCCCAGGCTGTACCATGCCATGCTGGTGTGCCCCAGGCTGTACCATGCCACGCTGGTGTGCCCCAGGCTGTACTATACCACGCTGGTCTGCGCCAGGCGGCACCGAGTCACGCTGGTCTGCGCCAGGCGGCACCGAGTCACGCTGGTCTGCGCCAGGCGGCACCGAGTCACGCTGGTCTGCACCAGGTGGCACCGAGTCACGCTGGTCTTCTTCAGGTTGGACCAAATCATGCTGGTCTGCACTAAGCTGCATCAAACCATGCTGGTCCATTCCAGGTTGCACCACATCAAGCTGACCTACACCAGGTTGTGCCAAGTCATGCTGATCTGCACCATGCTGAACCAAACCATACTGATCTGTACCTGTTGGCACCAAACTAGGTGGATATGCACCAGGTTGGACCAAACCATGCTGATCTACACCAGACTGCTGGTCTGTATCTAGTTGAATGAAATGATGCTGGTCTGCAGTAGGTTGCATCAAACCCTGCTGGTCTGGACCAGGTTGCTCTGAAGTAAGTGCATATGCACCCGGGTGCCCCCAAATAGGTGGATATACACCAGGCCACAGCACACCATGCTGATCTGCACCAAGTTGCCCCAAACTAGGTGGATACGCACCAGGTTGAACCAAACCATGCTGGTCTACATCAGGTGAGACCAAGACAAGTGGATATGTGCCAGGCTGCACTAAACCAGGTGGATATATACCAGGTTGCATCCAACCACGTGGATATGCACCTGTCTGCACCAAACCAGGCTGCACCAAGCCAGGCTGATCTCCAACAACAGGTTGAACCAAACTAGGCTGATCTTCACCAGGCTGCACCAAGTCATGCTGGTCTGGGCCAGGCTGGACAGCACCAAGCTGGACTGCACCCGGCTGCACCATGCCAGGCTGGACTGCATCAGGCTGGATGACACCACGCTGGACCGCCCCATGCTGGACTGCACCAGGCTGGACCACACCACGCTGGACTGCTCCAGGCTGGACCATGCCAGGCTGGACTACACTAGGCTGGACCACACCATGCTGGACTGCTCCAGGCTGGACCGCACCACGTTGGACTGCTCCAGACTGGACCATGACAGGCTGGACTGCACCAGGCTGGACCACACCACGCTGGACTGCTCTAGGCTGGACCATGCCACGCTGGACTGCTCCAGGCTGGATCACACCACGCTGGACTGCACCAGGCTGGACCATGCCAGGCTGGACTGCACCAGGTTGGGCCAAATCATGCTGCTTTGCACCAGGATGTACAAAACCAGGTACTTCTAATCCTGGCTGCACAAAAGCTCGCTGCTCTGCGGTAGCTTGCATTAAACCAGGAGGTCCCAAACCACTCTGATATACAAAGGGTGTAACCAACCCATCCTGATCCATAACAAATGGTACAAATCCATACTGATCCATGCCAAACTGTTCTGAACCACGCTGGTCTATACCAAGAAGTACCATACTGCGCTCATCTGTAGTAGGTGCTTCCAATCCTTGCTGATCTCTGCCAGGTACCAGTGGTGGCACTGTACCATGCTGATCCATACCAACTGGTATGAAAGCCTGCTGATCCATGCCACGTGGTGCCACACCCTGCTGGCCCATGCTGGGTGGTACCATACCTTGTGGATAAGTGCTAGGATATACCAATCTAATCTGATCCCTGCCAGGTGGCCTTAAGCCACGTTGAGTTCGCCCTAGATCTGGACTTAAGTACATCATGCCTTGCTGATCCGAGGACCCCAAGTCAAGCTGATCTCTGGACAAGGTCGAATCCTGTCGGACTAGGTCAGGTTGCGGAACTCGTTCATCCCTTCTTTGGTGTAATGAACTGTACTGCTCTCGACTCCGGCGACGATCCAGATCTACTTTTAACTGGGATGTAGATGGGTGATGGGGTTTTAGCAAACCAACTTCATCATGGGCACTTGAGAGCTGTTCTCTAACAGAAAAGCCAGCCATAGAAGGAGCTCTGTCACGATCCCTTTCAGAAGGGTATGCTGAGTCACTGGATCCTGAGAAGGTCTTAGCTGGGGCCACACCACCCACGGAATCGGTGCTCAGTTGTTTGGTGGCGATTCCACTTTGACTCACATCAACTGATGTTGACAGACTCTGTCCTTTGTGCTTAGGAACTGACATCGATGTATCTGACATCTGGTTGAAGAAGAAGAAAGAAAGAACAGAAAAACAACGTGTCAAAACTCAGCACCATAAGGGTTGGAGGGAAGGATATTTGGGATGTCTAACTAGAATGCCTTAGAACCCTTGGGAAAGAAAACCTTTAGCCTCCAAAGCTAAACAGGACATAGAGACCTTGACATTCTTGCAGGACTAGGTCTCCAGATTGTTGACAATCTACACAACTGCAAATAGCACCAGAATGTGTACATAATTTCCTTCGTAAAAGTTGTGGTGGTGGTGGTGGGGGGGGAGGACTGCAAAATACAATTGGCTCACTCTGACCTTGAGTCTATAAATAAAGGACATAAGTAAGTCATTTATGAAGTTTTGATATAAAGTTGGCCCCATAGCTGGCCCATTGATGATGATAAAAAGTGTACACCCTCAGTAAACTATATATTCAAAATGTGAGTGCACAAATTCTTGGACACAGAAACTCCATAGCTAGGAATTTTCTCTATGGACCCTCACAGAAGGATGTTGAGATATATGTACAAAAACAGACTCTGCCAGAGATGAGAACATGGAGAGAGGGAGCAGTTGAGGACTCTAGACTCATGGAAAAAGAAAGGCTGTGTGCTGGTGTCCAGGAGGCAGGCTTTCAGAATGTGCCCTTTGGTTGTTTAAATGATTATATATTCCTGAGTGTTTCTGTGTACATCCCCCGACCCCCCACCAGAAAACAAACAGAGGGAATGGAAGCAAATTCTGTTGAGCAATGATGCATGGAAGAGATTGTAATCATTGCAATGAAATGATGAGTGTAAAACCAATGTTCCCCCATGTAAACTATCACTCAATTCACAATAAAAATGTAAAAAAAAAAAAGACTGCTAAATTGTGAGAACAGATAATCAATAGGGGACTGATTTGTTTATGGTCTACCATATACAGTAGACTAAGGAGCTCTGGTAGCATAGTGGTTAACCTCAAGGTCAGCAGTTCAAAACTACCAGCTGTTCCACGGGAGAAAGATGAGGCTTTCAGCTCCCATAAAGATTTACAGCCTCAGAAACCCTATACAGGGCAGCTATGAGTCAGAACCGACTCCACAGTACATAGCCACCACCATACAGTGGAATAATATACAGCCATAAAAAATGATAGACTACAGGTCGCTCTGAGTTGGAATCGACTCGACGGCATTTATCAACAACAGCTACTATAGAAAACTGTCTAGCAGTTGCTCACAAAGTTGAACAGAAAACTACCATACCTACTACTGTTGCATTGATGCCAACTTACAGTGACTCTCTAGGGTGGAGAAGAATTGTGTCAGAGGGTTCCTGAGGCTCCGAATCTTTACAGAAGTAGACTGCCTCATCTTTCTACCAAAGAGTGGCTGGTGGGTTGCAATAGTTGACCTTCTAGTTAGCAGTCTAATACTTAACCCATCAGGATTCCAGAACTACCGTATGACTTAGTGATCCCATTCCTTGATGTATAGGCAAGGATGCAAACAGAAATGGCACTTTTCACAAAAGGTGGGACAGCTGAAATATTTATCAGCAGACTAATGGTACTGTTGTAGTACACACTCCATGATCATTGTTGTTGTTAGATGCCTTCAAGTTGGTTCCGACTCATTGAGACCCTGCGCACAACAGAATGAAACACTTCCTAGTCCTGTGCCATCCTCACAAATATTGTTATGTTTGAGCCCCTTGTTGCTGCCACTGTGTCAATCCATCTTGTTGGGGGTCTTCCTCTTCTTTGTTGACCCTCCAATTTATGCAGCATGATGTCTTTCTCCAGGGACCAGTCCCTCCTGACAACATGATTTGTTTGTTCTTTTGGCGGTCCATGGTACTTTCAATATTCTTTACCAACACCATAATTCAAATGCATAGATTAGTCTATGGTCATCTTTACTCATTGTCCAACTTTCACATGCATATGAGGTCATTAAAAATACTATGACTTGAGGCAGGTGCACTTTAGTGTCAAAGGAACACTTTGCTCTTTAACACTTGAAAGAAGTCTTTCTGCAGCAGATTTGCCTAATATAATAAATAGCCTTTTGATTTCCTAACTGCTGCTTTCCTGAGTGTTGATTGTAGATACAAGCAAGATGAAGTCTTTGACAACCTCACTTTTTTTCTCTGTTTACCATATTATTTATTGGCCCAGTTGTAAGGATTTCTGTTTTCTTTATGCTCAAGTGCAATCCACACTGCAGGCTGTAGTATTTGATCTTCATCATTAAGTACTTTAAATTCTCTTCTGAATCTGGCTTGAATTTCTAACCTCTCCCTGTTGATGTATTGTTGCAGTTATTTTAAATTATTTTCAGCAAAATTTTACTTGCATGTGACATTAATGATAGTGCTGAATGATTTTCACATTCCGTTGGGTCACCTTTCTTTGAATTGGACACAAATATGGATGGATCTTTTCCAATTGGTTAGCCAAGTAGCTGTCTTCCAAATTTCTTGGCATAGACGAGTGAGCACCTCCAGCTCTGCATCAGTTTGTTGAAACATTTTCATTTGCATTCCATCGAGTCCTAAAGCCTTGTTTTTCACAATACCCTCCCTCATTGCAGCTTGGCCTTCTTCTTTCAATACCATTGGCTGTTGATCACATGGTACCTCTTGGAATGACTGAACATTGACCAATTCTTTTTGATACAGTGACTCTGTATATTCCTTCCATCTTCTTTTGATATTTCCAGCATCATTCAATATTTTGCCCATAGAATCCTTCAATATTGCAACCCAAGACTTGAATTCATTCATCAGTTCTTTCAGTTTGAGAAATGTCGAGTGTGTTCTTCCCTTTTGGTTTTTTAACTCTAGGTCTATGCACATTTCATTAGAAGACTTTACTTTGTCTTCTTGAGCTGCCTTTTGAAATGTTCTGTTCAGCTCTTTTACTTCCTCATTTCTTCCACTCGATTTAGCTTTTCTACACTCAAGAGCCCACCACCCGTCTGTCAGTTTCTCGTACTGTGGTGGCTTGTGAGTTGCTGTGATTCTGAAAGCTATGCCACCGGTATTTTAAATACCAGCAGGGTCACCCATGGTGGACAGGTTTCAGATGAGCTTCCAGATGAAGACAGACTAGTAAGGAATGACAAACTACTTCCGAATATTTAGTCACTGAAAACCTTATGAATAGCAGAGAAACACTGTCAGATATAGTACCAGAAAATGAGCCCCTCAGGTTGGAAGGCACTCAAAATGCGACTGGGGAAGAGCTGCCTCCTCAGAGTAGAGTTGACCGTGATGATGTGCATGG
>NW_006408650.1:6320758-6330864 GCF_000296735.1 Chrysochloris asiatica | reverse complement strand
TGGTAAGGTGGAGGGTCAGAGAAAAAGAGGAAGACCCCCAACGAGATGGATTGGCCAAGTGGCAGCATCGATGGACTCAAGCGTGGCAATAGTAGTGAGGTTGGCCCAGGATCAGGCAGTGTTTTGTTCTGCTGTTCATACGGTCACTATGAGTCGGTACCGACTTGATGGCACCTAACAACAACAACAACCAGGAGCAAGGTTTCAGATTTTCTTCTGACATGAATTTTGTCCTTTTTTTCTTTCCTGTCTTTCTAATGACCTTTTGCTTTTTCTTGTATGATGTGCCCTCTCTCCATGTCCCTCTCTCCATGTCCCCATCTCTGCCTCTATCTCTGGTGTTGCTGCTTCTCTGGATAGGGTCCTGCCATTCCACTTATACTCATCTCCCTTGATGGTCCTAGGGTCCTCTGTTTCTGGACCGTAAGACTAACTATTCCCCCATTTTTGTTACAAAATTTCTACCTTTACAACTGTGACAGTCACAATTAGTCATGATAACAATTACTTACTACTGAATTAGAAGATTCTTATCCCCATCTCTTTTCACCATACCCATCTAGACAAGATGAAACCTATTCAGTGGGGACTCTATCTTCCCCGGCACACTCTTAAATTAAACTCCCTCTTGAAAACTTGTAAGCCAGTCACATCATGCCTTTATCGCTCCCTCATTTTAGGTAGCCAATGTCTAAGTTGCCCATCCCTATCTACCCTGTGTACAGAGGGGATAGGATTGATACTTGATGAGAAGATTCCTTTACTCTCCGTTGGTATTTAGAGATACTACCTCCATGAGTATAGGTCAAGTTCATCAAATTGTAGCAATTTACCCTTGTTTCCTTTATAAAAAAAAATTTTTTTTTATTTAAATCTTCCTCTAGTCGAGTTCTGATTATCAAGCCATCAAGGCTAGGTCAAATGGGTACTGTTTACAAGTTTGGGTGTACTTGTGCGTCTCCCCTCACTTCATATCAGCTGGATGCTTCACTCTCAGCTCTAGCCCTCCGTGGCTATGTCCTTGTCCATGGGCTCAGGTGTCCCCAGGTCTCATCACACCTTGGACCAACCAGCCCTTCCTCTTCTCTCTCTCATCTCCAGGTCAACGGAGTCTATGGAACGTAGTTGAACTCGGTCCATTTTTTAAATGCTCTTTTGACAATGAATCCAATGCCATTCCTGTTCAGTTTCTCATTCCCAGCAAAGTAAACCATGTGACTATCCAAATCACAATAGCAAGACCTGTACATTTCAGCTCACTAATGCTGAAGCTATTGACTTTTATGCATTCCATTTCATTGTTTACAATTTCCAATTTTCCTGGATTCGTACTTCAGGAAGAGACAATGGAGAAGCTCAGTATCATCTTGAGCTAAAACTGGAAGAAATGATGAAGTAAAAGAGCTGAACAGAAAATTTCAAATGGCAGCTCAGTCAAATATTTTAAAAAGACCTGGAGACCAAAAGGGAAAAACATGCTCAGCATTTCTCAAGCTGAAAGAACTGGAGAACAAATTCAAGCCTGGACTTGCAATATTGGCCAAAATATTGAATATTGAGCATCATAAGCAGATGGAAGGTCAAGGAAGAAGAGCATGGATAGAATGTGGGACCCTCTCCAAAGAAGCAGGGATACCAGAGATGGAGGCAGAGATGAAGACATGGAGAGAGGGAGCAGCTGAGGACTTTGAACTCATGGGAAGAGAAAGGCTGGGTGCTGGTGGCCAGGAGGCAGGCTTGCAGAATATGTCCTTTAGTTGTTTAAATTATTACATATTCCTGAGTGTTTGTGTGTACATCCCTCCCCCCCAGAACAAAAGCAAACATAGGGAATGGAAGCAAATATTGTTGAATGACGACGCATGGAGGAGATTGTAATCATTGCAATGAAATGATGGTGTAAAGCCAATGTGCTCCCATGTAAACTGTCACTCAATTAACAATAAAAACTTTAAAAAAAAAATTTTTTTTAAGGCAGATGGAAGGAATATACAGTCACTGTACCAAAAGTAATCAGTTCAATCATTTCAGGAGGTACGATATGATCAAGAATCAATGATACTGAAGGAGGAAGTCCAAGCTGCACTGACGACACTGGCAAAGATTTGTTGTTGTTGTTGTCAGGTGGCATCGAGTTGGAACCGACTCATAGTGACCCCATGCACAGCAGAATGAAACAATGTCAGATCCTGGGCCAACCTCACTACCATCGCCACACTTGACGCCATCAATGATGTTACCTGGCTGATCCATCTCGTTGGGGGTCTTCCTCTTTTTCTCTGACCCTCCACCTTACCCAGCATGACATCCTTCTCCAGTGACTGTTCTCTCCAGACAATGTGTCCAAAGTATGAGAGACGAAGCCTAGCCATCTTGGCCTCCAAGGATCACTCTGGTTGCACTTCTTCCAAGACAGATCTATTGGTTCTTTTGGCAGTCCATGGCACTTTCAGTATTCTCCTCCAACACCACAACTCAAAGGCATCAATTCTTCTACAGTCTTCCTTATTCACTGTCCAGCTTTCGCATCCATATGAGGTTATTGAAAATACCATGGCTTGGGTCAGGCGCATCTTCTCTGGGAATTGATGGAATACAAATTGAAATATTTCAGCAAACTGAGGCAGCACTTGAGGGGCTTTGTTGTCATAAGCCCAATGCCATGTGAGTTTCCCAACTGGTATTCTGAGTTACTGTTGTCAAAGTGATGAAGGTGCATTTCTTTTCAGCTCCCCCTTGCCTGTTAAATGGGTAGTTTGCTATCTCCTAAATCCATCTAGTGGTTTCTCTTGAACCGGTGTTTTCATCTCTGCCTTAAGAGGAAGACCTGGCCCCCTACTTCCATGCCTCAGTGCACTATGGAATCATTTCTGTTTCCCTTGGGGATGTGTCATGAGGTCAGACTTATCCTGCCCAGCTGGCTACCCTAAGGTGAAATCTTGTTAATCCCTCTCCTAAACTGCTACACCACATCCTCTGGGTCATGAAGCAGAGTTCTCCCAATTAGTGATACCTTATCTCTGCCACAGGGAATCATAATTCCAACCAGAGTTCTGTGGGAAACCCAATTTCCGCAACATTCCCAAAATATGTAGCATATAGTCTTGTTCCAAATTGGATTCAATTAATACAGGACTATTACCTCCCTATCCCATTGCTCCTGACCTAGCAGCTCCATAGGACAAGCACTGGACTGTGAGCCACAAGGCTGGTGGTTCGAGCCCACCAGCTATTCCTTGGAAGAAAGATGACGTTTTTCTGTTCCTGCAAAGATTTATAGCCTGAGAAACCCTATACAGGATTGCTATCGGTCAGAATGGACTCAACAGCAATGAATAATTCTAACAAATCCAAAACTTCTAATCTAGTGCTTTTCCTGGCATGTGTTCCAATGGTCTATAGTATTTCCACGGATGGGTTCATAATCAGTATTTTCCATCCTTATTCACCCTGCTCTCCAGTTTTGGATTTTGTTTTTCACTCCTTGTTCCCAGACATAAAAACCAAAGCCCCTGGTTACTTTCTTCACACTGGGTTAGCACTCCCATTGTTTCTGCTCTTCTTGTTCCATTCTTGTCTATGATGGAAAACAGCTGTCTTCCAATTGGTCTGTGGAGCCCTGGTGATACAGTGTTTAAAGTACTCAGCCGTTAATCAAAAGGTTGGTGGTTCAAACCCACCAGCCACTCCCAAAGCCCATAGTTGCCCTTTAAAATATCCAGTCTCGAGATCCTGACCTCAATTTACGTTAAAGGGTCCCACCAAGGAAGCATTCAAGAGGAGTTGGCTCATCATAAATGGGGGAAATTATGAACACTTCTTAGACATTACCAAACACCTTGAGGGAATGATTTGCTGGGTCTGGAGGCTCAGGACCCTGGTCTCGGAGGACACCATGGCCAATTACATAGTCCACAAAGACTGTGTTCTAGATCCTGCTTTGGGATCTTAAAAGCTCATGAATAGCCATCTAGGGTGCAGCCTTCAGTCTCTCCCTGTCTGGAGGAAAGAAGAGTGAGGAAAACTGAAGATGCTTGGAATCAGTGAGTCCAATGGACTACAGGACCACGTGAGCATCAGTCATCACGGCCCTGAGACCAGGAGAACTAGATGCTGCCCAGTTATCACTACTAACTGCTCCGAAAGGGATCACATTAGAAGGTCCTGGATAGAATGGGAGAAAGTGTGGGAAAATCCAAAATCATAAAAAACGCCATGCTTCGGGACTGATGAAAGGAGATGGGGATAGCACTCATGTGGTACAATAGTGAATAATTACTATCAGGACTGACTGTGAAGGTTGGAAATGTAAAGGTGGACATTTTGTAGCAAAAGGAAGGGAGTGGTTGACTTTGCAGCCCAGGAGCAGAGGGCCCTGGGACCATCAAGGGAGAAGAGCGGAGTGCGGGACCCTACCCAGAGAGACAGTGACGCCAGAGATGGAGGCAGAGATGACGACGTGGAGACATGGAGTGTCCAGGGACTTTAGACCCAGAGATAGAAAGGGCTGTGTGCTGACAACTGGGGGCAGGCTTGCAGAGTATAACCTTTGGTTGGTTGATGATGCATGGAGGGGACTGTAACCATGGCAATGAAACGATATATGATAGGATGAATGTAAAACTAATGTTCTCCCATGTAAACTATCACATAATTCACAATAAAACATTAAAAAAAAAATGCCACCATGCTTACTGGTCGGACAGAGACGGTGAACCCAAGACTATGACCCTTGTTCACCTTCA
Organism: Chrysochloris asiatica; assembly: GCF_000296735.1. NCBI lineage: Eukaryota > Metazoa > Chordata > Mammalia > Afrosoricida > Chrysochloridae > Chrysochloris > Chrysochloris asiatica. The sequence goes on along the minus strand of NW_006408650.1, from coordinate 6,326,119 downwards.
TGTCTGGAAATGAATTCACCCCTTGGCTCAATTTTAAGCCAACCAATATATTGTTGTTAAGTGTTGTCAAGTCGGTTCGGACTCATAGTGACCCTGTACTGGGTTTCTGAGGAGTATCTGGTGGGTTTGAACTGCCAACCTTGTGGTTCGCAGTCCAGTGCTGATCCTACAGCGCCACACCAGAAGTCCAAATAGGTATATGGCGGGGTGGGGTGGGGTGGGATGGGGTGGGTGGGGGTGGGGGAACAACACTAGAGAGGTCCACACATTGTAGAATGGTCAACCGTTCAAGATCAAAAGGGCAGCAATTACCTAAGAACAAAGTTCCAAGGGATAGGGGAAGGAGGAGGCATGGAGGCAGCCGGATGGGTGATGTTACATGGAGAGGATTGTGGTGGAGGTGAAACCAAGTTTGTCATTGATTGAATGTGAAATTGACGATCTGCTAGGGAAACCTTCACTCAATTCACACAAAAAAAGTTCGAGGGGAGAAAAAAAATAGGAATTGGCTCAAGTGTATTCTGTGTTTACTTTCATGCAGTCTATCCAGCAGCTGAAATCATTCTCTGACCAGAGTTTGTTCCCTTTTCCTTGGCAACCGACTTCCAAAAAGGTCAGCTCAGCAGCTGAAAAAGTCCATGGAGCATGCACTCCTCTGAAATTGCTGTTAGCTGGAGAGGACACCACGGCAACTGGTTATTTTTGGTTCCCTTGCTTCTCAAGAATAATTTCATATGGCTCAATGTCAGACTATCCAGCAAACAAGGTAAGCACAGACTTACATTGCTGATTTACTAATCCACAGTGAACAATTTTCACATTTTTCATCTAAACAAAGATGATGTATCTTGGTATGCCTGTCTATCAATTCCATAGCAGTTCCACCAGAATCAAAGCCTCTTTTGAAACTCACAGTCCTTGACAGGGATAGAAGGTAAGCACGGACTTACTTGTGCTTTCTCACTAATCTGAAGTGAGTAAGCACCCACCATGCATCTGTGAGTTTGTCACATTGTGGTGGCTTGGGTGTTACTGTGATGCTGGAAACTAGGCTACAGGGAGTTTGAATGCCGGCAGGGTCACCCATGGTGGACAGGTTTCAGCTGAGCTTCCAGACTGAGACAGACTAGGAAGAAGGAGAGGTGAACCACTTCCAAAAACCTTATGAATAGCAGTGAGATACTGTCAGATAGCACCAGAATACTGACAGATATTGTGGCAGAAGATGAGCCCCTCAGGTTGGAAGGCATTCAAAGCAAGACCCCCCCAATGAGATGCACTAGCACAGGTCCAGCAACAATGGGCCCAAACGGAGCAGCAATTGTGAGGATGGCGTAGGACTGGGCTGTATTTTGTTCTTTTGTACATCAGGTCACTATGAGTCGGAACCAACTGGACAGCACCTTACAACAACAAATGAGTAAGTCTGCGATTACCTTGCTTATTGGTTAATCTGCCCCTTGATAGGATAACTATTTTCACATTTGCTTTGGGGGTTGTTTATGATTATGAGCAACTGTCAAAACATGGATGTTTCCTGGCCTCTGTAGGAATCCTGGTGGTGCAGAAGCTGAAAAGCTAGCAGTTCAAACCCACCAGCTCTTCTTCAAAGAAAGATTTACAGCCTTGGAAACCCTGTGGTCCTGTTCTCCCCTCTAGGGGCCAGGAGTCAGCATTGGCTCAATGGCAGGAGCTTCTGATGGCTGGAGAAGTAACAATGTCTAGAGGGACCATGCTGAACCAGATGTATAGATCTTTCTGGTATCCTCTGCCGTTACCCTGAGAAGGTGTGGGGCTCACCAGAAACAATATGAAAATGACATGTGTGAAAGCTTTGAACAAACACATGTGCACAGAAAACCTTTCTCTGTACCATTCCTTTGGTTTCCATCCTGTGTAGGGTTTCTGAGGAATGACTAGTGAGCTTGAACCGCAGACCTTGAGGTTCAAACCGACTTTGCAGTTCAGAGCATTAACCCACAGTACCTTGCTGATCCCCAAATGGCCACATGATGGCGCCCAAAGGTCTCCTCGCTGCAGCCTGCCGGCCCCTGTCTGTGTGATCCTGTTAAACAGTCTCAAAACTAGAGGAAGGGCAGTTCTGCCTCTACTTTGAGGGTCGTTTGGAAACAATCAGGTTGATTTTATTTGTATGAAGAAAGGCTAAGGATTTGAATGCGATTTGGCCAATCTGTGTACTGCCTCCCGACAGACAGGAACATGTGTAAAATTACCCTCAGCAAAGGGCCCTAAAGAGATTTCATGTCCAGACTTAGTCACTTTGTTGTTGTTGTTGTTGTCAGGTGCCATCGAGTCGGAACCGACTCATAGTGACCCCATGCACAGCAAAACGAAACAATGTCTGATCCTGGGCCAACCTCACTACCGCCGCCACACTTGAGTCCATCAATGATGCCACCTGGCCAATCCATCTCATTGGAGGTCTTCCTCTTTTTCTCTGACCCTCCACCCTACCCAGCATGACATCCTTCTCCAACGATTGTTTCCTCCGGACAATATGTCCAAAGTAGGAGAGACGAAGCTTAGCCATCCTGGCCTCCAAGGAGCACTCTGGCTGCACTTCTTCCAAAACAGATCTATTGGTTCTTTTGGCAGTCCATGGCACTTTCAGTATTCTCCTCCAACACCACAACTCAAAGGCATCAATTCTTCTACAATCTTCCTTATTCACTGGCCAGCTTTCGCATCCATATGAGGTTATTGAAAATACCATGGCGTGGGTCAGGCACACCTTAGTCCTCAAGCTGACATCTCTGCTCTTCAATAGTCACTTTGTACTTTGTACTAAATAGTCTTTCAGAACAGGCTGGAAAGACATATTAAAACGCACGTAGGGAAGTGAAAACTACACTATGTTTTCCCAATGTTTACCCAATACGTTGGCAACTCAAAACATTGGGTGCAGACACCGAGTACTGATGGGAACTTTGTTCTAGAAACAGATTCTCTCCTTAGTTGCTGGTGAGGATCTAGAGCAACATCCGGGGAAGTCAATTTCGCAAGAACTAGGGACAGATGAAATGACTTGACACAGTGGCATCAACAATGGACACAAACAACAATTATGAGGCGCGTACAGAACTGGGCAGTGATTCGTTCTGTTGTACACAGGGTCGCTCTGAGTTAGAACCAACTCCATGACCCCTAACAACAGCGCAATTACAAAGACACAATCTATTACCAAGAATGCACTTGATGAAAACAGTCACACATGTAAATGTTCTGTTGGAGCCCTGTTATAAGATTAGAGGGAAATGGTTTAAAATACACATAATAGGGACCTTGTGAACTGGTGAAATGAATTATGAACACCCACAATGAGTTCTGGCGTGGTGCTGTAAGATAAGCACTAGACTGCTAACCTCACGGTTGGATGTTCAAACCCACCAGGTACTCCTTGAAAACCCTATGAGTTGGAACTGACCAGGTGGCACTTAACAACAAGGTGCAATTGTAAAGGAGCCCTGGTGATGTAGTTAAGCATTCGGCCAAAGGATAGGTTGGTGGTTCAAACCCACCAGCTGCTCCACGGGAGAGCGAGGTGGTCATCGGCTTCCATAAAGATGACAAATTGGAAACCCTATTGAGCACACTGTTGTGAGCTGGACTTGACTCGGTGACAACATGTGTGTCTTTTTGGGAAGGAAGAGAACTAAGGGAACCCCCATGAGATCCCTGCCCAGACCTCCCACCTTACTTACCTCTTGAGAAGTCTTCCAGCCATCAGTGATGGCCTGCTCCAGCTCTTCCCAGGTGACCATGGTGACCTCTTCTCCACCAGGAATCAGACTCAGCTTCCGGCCCACTAGGTCCTGACAATACCAGAAGTCCCAGCAATGCCCAGTTAAACCCTGGGAGCTTTGGGAAGAGCTGGCCTCTGCGGATCAGGTGGGGCCTCTCACTGACCTAGCCCCAGGGAGAATTCACTTTCCTTCAAGTGGCCTCAACCCAGGGGCAGAGAGGCAGAAACGGTGCCCCACCCCATCTTGAGGAGCCATGCAGAGTGTGGGGGCTGGAGGCACTCCTGAGAGAGACCTATCCTTCACCTGCCCCATGGAGGGCCCTGTCCACAGAAGGGATGGACACTACCAGGAGGTTGTCCCGTTCTTTGATGTACTTCTCCAGGGTGTCAATCCGTTCTTCCAGGGTGGTCTAAAGAGTTCAGAGATACAGGATCATAGCAATCCCTCCTGTGGTTCCTACATACACGCACAGTCTCACACACAGCCACACGCTCTGACATACAGCCACATACATGTATACTCACTCAATCTGACATTAAACGACACACATACATCCACACTGCTACGCACTCTGACATACAACCACATACATGTACACTCACTCAAGCTGACATTAAACTACACAGGTACATCTACACCACTATGCACTCTGACATACAACCACATACATGTACACTCACTCAGACAAAACTACACACATATACATCCACAGAGCTACACACTCTGGCATACAACCACATGTCTGTACATTCACTCAATCTGACATAAAACTACACACATGTATATCCACACTGCCACAGTCTGACATACAACCACATGCGTGTACATTCAATCTGACATAAAACTACACAATGTACATCTACATCCACACAGACACAGTCTGACACATAACTACACATGTGCATTCACACAGCCAGTCTGACATTGTTGTTGTTGTTAAGTGCATCAAGTCTGACATACAACCACATATATGTACACTCACTCAATCACTCATGAAACTACACACGTACATCCACACAGCTAGTCTGACATACAACCATATACATGTACACTCACTCAATTTGACAAAAAGCTACACACATGTACATCCACATAGCCAGCCTGACATACAACCACACACATGTACACTTACTCATACACTGCCACATAGTCTGACATGCAATCACAAACACGCACATTCAGTCATGCAGTCACACCGACACACAACTACACCCATGTACATGCACACACACAAACCCACAGTCATATGCTCACACACACACACTCTCGCTCACGCACTATGTGCGCAAACGCTGGCCCAGTACAGCGGAGAACAGGAAAGGCGGTCGGTGGCTTGTAAGGCAGTGGAGGAGAGAAAGGTGGCTGAGCTCATATTACCCTGGTTACTAAGCAGAGCCTCTGGGATGGCAGGATGAAGCCAACCTCCGATCTCCAGGAACAAAACTATAGGGGCTCCTACAGCATCTGGAGTCCTGGGGTGGCGCTGTGGGCTAATGCATTGAACTGCGAAGTCGTTTGAACCACAAGGTTGGTGGTTCAAGCTTACCAACCACTCCTTGGAAATCCTATACAGGGTCACCATGGGTCGGAAACAACT
>NW_006408650.1:6273456-6320658 GCF_000296735.1 Chrysochloris asiatica | reverse complement strand
TGGGGGCAGGGGCTGAAGCATCTCCAAAGAACCCAGTCTATGGGATGGAGGAGAGGATGCGGGCCACCTTGAGGAGCGCCACCGATGTCGCTAAGTTGAACTCATGGGAAGTCTGGAGACGCTGTGTATTTTGTTTTGTAGGAGGGGACCTTCAAAAAGTTAGTGAAACAATGGAATGAAACCATAGTGGCATTTCCCCATGAACTTTCTGAAGCCTCCTCGTATATGTTCACCATAGCTAAAGGTAAACCAAGCCTAGGTCTAAAACAATTCATCACACTTTCAAGTGTGAAAGGCAAAGCAGCTCTGCTTCTCAGAACAAAGCCTGGGGTGGGTCTTGTTCCCGCGTCTCCCCTCCCCTATGGCTTTCATTCTTGTTCCTTTGAGTTGTCCTCTGGGCCCGAACCCTCTCTGTGGACCTAGTGGTCTGGACAAGGAGCACTCTTCTACGAACACCCTTTGTTTCCAACTGTTCAGTTCAGAACGCTTCGGCAAGCGATGTGTCCTTCTCCCTCCCAGAGAACAACCTTTACTGTGGCTACCCGTGACCTTGGGGAGCTGGCTGGTGGACAGGCTGCCAATCAGGTCTCCTCCTTGTGGACTGTGCTTCACCTCTCAACACCCCCCCCCCCACCCCCACCTTAGTTCTCTATCCTCCCAGAAAGAACTTCCACTCCTAGAACTTTCTGATTCCGGGTCAGTTTGAAACCCTTGAAGGTGTGTAATTGTGAGGAACCACGTGTAAACCGGGCTGGAGGGACGGCATGGGGAGGGGCCAGGGACCCTCACCTGGGTGCTCATCTCGGGGGGCTCCTGTGCCTTTTCGTGGGCTTCCTTTAAGATATATACATCTTGGAGGGCATGCTGGAGCAGTCCCAAAGCCTGCAAGGCAGAGGGTGGGCACGTGGGGCTAGGTGGCAGAGAGCTGCAGTCTTGTTGCCCCAGTGCCCTTCAGAGGCCATAGGACACCTAAGGTAGTGGGGCGTGTGAGGGGGGTAAGCTACAGCCAGGGCTTGGGAGCAGGTTCGAGCCTGCATGTCTGGGCCCCTCTCACACACCTCGGTGATGGTGACTTCACTGTCCTTGTTATCTTGCATGATTCTCAGTTGCTCTCTTTGCAGTTTTTCCATCATCATCGTGGTCGGCTTCTTCTCAGGCACCCCCGTGACCTTCTTCTGGGGCCCAGATGTGGTCATCAACTTCTTGTCAGGCATCAAGGTGGCCCCGCTTCTCTCAAGCCCCCTCGTGGCCACCGTCGGCTCGTGGAGCCAATCTGGGGTGTCCGAGTCAAAATCTGTCACGCGGGAGGTGAGCAACTGCACGTGACTGACAATGCCTTGAATCTGGGACTCCATGTTCCTGACCTGCCTGTCGAGGTCCTTCACTTGATTCTCCAGCGCCTGGGAAGATGTTTTGCTGATGCTTTTCCTTTTTTCCTTGGACGTGACCAGTTGGGGGACGCTGACGGATAACCGAGCGGGCCTGTCGTACAGGGCCTCATCGTAGGCTGGGGTTGGGGACTTGTAGTCGATCCGGGCCTCATGGAGGTTGAGATTCTTGAGGATGGCCACTATGAGAGTGTGGAGGGCGGTGAAGTTGACGGCGCCCACCTCGGGAGTGCCGATGGCTAGGTCAGCCAATTCCCGGAGGGAGACCGTGGTGGCCGCCATGAGCGGTGGCAGCGTGTGCCCTCTGCGGAGCGGTCCGCACCCGCGCTGGGAGATGCGTCTGGCCGCTCACTCTGTGCGTCGCTGGGGCCTTTTGGGGACCTTGCGAGGCCCCGCGGCACCTCAGCCCATGTTCCTTGCGCTCCGTGAATAGTCTCTGAACAGTCTCGGCACGAAGCTAGCCTGGGTGCCGCTGGGCCAGCGACCCTCCGCAATCGCGCCCTGGGCTCCGGCGGCTCGCAGTTACCTGCGAACGTTTGGAACGAGGGCGCCCCATTCGTTTGTTCCCGGTTGTGATCAGCCCTCGCGCTAGCCTCTAGGATTCTGAGAACACCCCCCCCCCCCCCCCCCGCTGCCAGGCATATCACCAGGGGCAGGAAAAGCTAGGACCAACGCCACCCCCAAACTCAAACGGGGAGCCTGTCACTATGAGATCCGGAAGTTTAATCCAGACCCCAAGGGTCACTGATTTTCAGTAACACTCCCCGCCCTCTCAAGATAGTTGGGCTAAGGCATTTGCATGGGGGCAGAGATTTGAGGGAGGTTTCTCTAAGTTCAAACTGAACTCCAACTTGTCCATCATCCTGAGCTACCTGACTCACAAGTCGCTCACCCTTGGGGGCCACTCAGGATTTAAGGGGATGCTGGTGTTGAGGAGCGTGTTGAGCCATCTCCATTGCCACCGCAGTGGTGAACACCCAGGAATGCAGGCCTGAGATGGTGGCTGCTTGGGACGGTTGCATATCACTCCTTTGTTCCATCAAATTGGAGGTCAACAGACCAATCACTACCCAGGCAGCACCAATTAGTCACTGATGACTGCACTCTTCTGGGGGCACTGAATTTACTCATCTCAAAACAGACTTCCTGGCCAGGCGTTAGCTTCTGCACAGGGCAAAATTGTTGATGGGACTGCCCCCTATCCTTCCAGAAAAAGCATTAGTAACTCCTGAGCTGTTCTCTGCCATCATGTATAGGTCATGAGTGTTGTCTGTTGGGAATGAACATGTTTTCACCAGTACCCATAGCACACAGTAGGTCTTCGATCGGCTGATCTATCACCAAAAGAAATGCTTTTTTGTGCGTGTGCTGGTATCCAATTCTATTCTTACTGTACAAGCTCATCATCCCAAGGGTCACAAAGTTAAACCCTTGGGGACTGAGCTTCAGCTACAGTGGAGACAGTGTGGGCGGGAAAATAGGATGCTCACTTTCCCAATTCTGTGTTCAGCAAAGTTAGGAAAAAATGCCTATTCCTAATTAATGTTGTTGTTGTTGTTAAGTGCCGTCGAGTCGGTTCCGACCCATAGCGACCCTATACAGGGTTTCCGAGGGTGTAAATCTTTACGGGAGTAGAAAGCCTCATCTTTCTCCCGCGGAGCGGCTGGTAGTTTCGAACCGCTGACCTTAAGGTTCGCAGCCCGATTCGTAACCACTACGCTACCAGAGCTCCTTATTAATACTGCTTACTAAATGTTTTTGCTAAGTACATCTAAAACTGCTCAGAAACATGGGGAAGAGAACATTCACCCAAGGTATTGATGGAAAGTTACAATGGGAAAGGACTTCTTTAGTTTCCAGCTCCAAACTTCTTTTGTACAACTGTTGACACCCACCCAGAAGTTGGGGCTCATTTATTTGCCTGGCACCTCTGAATAAGAAGCAGGACTCTTTCCTGCCATGCTTGGAGTGTTAACAGGAAGTGACTTATTTGTGTGCTTGAAATCTTCATTATGGGGCGGGACTGTAAAGGAAGTTTCCCTGCACAGAAACGCAATTGTACAAACCAATTATTCTCTCAGAACCAACCCGGGTTCCTGTTTGTTCCCTAGCAGACACTCCCCCCCCTCCTTCCTGTTACATGAGGTCCTGGCTTGGGCTGGAGCAGACACAAGGAGAGCTTGGTGTGGCGCTATAGGGTAAACAATGAACTTCTAACTGCAACATCAGTGGTTCCCACCGACCCCCGCCTTTATTGGGTTTCTAGGAGACGTAAGTGAAGGCATTTAACAACATAAGCAACAAGGAGTTTAAAGCACACAGCTGCTAACCTTGAGGTTCAAGCCCAGCAGCTGCTTCTGTGGAGATGACAGCTGTGACACTCCATCCTACAGGGTTGCTAGGCAGGCGTTGGAATGGTACTTAGGCAGCAAAGTGGTGTTCACCTGAATGTGACTGAAAATGTGTCTGAGGGCTGCTGGAGGAAGTACGGACGGCACTGTGGAGCTGGTATGTGTTCCGCTGTGTAGGCAGACTATCACCACCACTCAGTGACATAAACTATTCACAAACACAAGTGGGATGGCCTCAGAGCCTGCCACCCACCACACAGGAAAAAACACAGGGAGCCTTTTGGTTTTCACAAACACAGGATCATACAAGGATGAGGTCACGTGAGGAGAGGGACCCTGCAGCCACACTCACATCGAGGTTCCTGGGCAGCGCACCGCTGACCTCCTTCAGCAGCCACCCAGGGTCTCCTACACCAATTACACTGCCAGGGGGAAGGCAGCTCGGGCACGGGGTCAAGAGACTAGCGAGACAAGTTCTTTTATTTTCAACTGAAGAGCCACACAGAGACGGATGCAGGAGGTTATTTATTCTCTAACTGGTCATCCTCGCGATGAGCAAAACTTTGTTGTGCACTGGCTGGAAGGAACACAGGGTTCTCTAATACAAGACTCACATGAAGTTAAATTAACTGGGACAGACATGTGTCACCTCCCTGGAGGGAACACAACTAAGGAACAGCACAGAGAGAAGACTACAGCTGCCTTTAACTCCCTGGCAGGAGCAACCCGATCCTCAGTCTTCCCAGGAAAGCATCTGTGAGTTTTGTTTAAGGAACAGGGCTGACAACGGCAGATGCTTAAGGCTGCATTGCTTGTACCCACGGCATTCTTCATTTTGGCTCTATCTTCTTGCCTCCGAGCAGACCTGGTGAGAGATACCATCTGACCCCGGGCTCTTCCAGTCCTCCCGTGAAAGGAAACGGTGTTCATACTGGACTCTGTGCGGTGACAGGTTTCCAGGGTCCAGGCCACCTTCGGTGAAAGCTAATCGTCCACAGTGATGTTCCGGAAAAGGTAGGCCATGGACTCTCCATTGTGGATTCTCCGAATCGCCTCTGAGAGAATCAGGCTGATGTCCACAGTTTTTATCTTGGGGCACTGCAGCTTCTGCACCTCGTGGGGAACGGTGTTGGTGACCACCACCTAGGCGGACAGCAAGAGAAGACAGACACAGTGACTTATGTGCACCCAGGTCAGGGGTGGCTGATACCAGGGCCTATCAAAAAGCACTGCCGCTGAATCATAAGGAGCCGCCACCAAAGAGAAATCTCCAAACGTGGAGCTGCTGTTTCTCAGCACAGCCTCGGAGCAGGTCTAACCCCGTGAGCAGTTTCCTGTCTCTAGCCTTCCCTGACGCAGCGTGATTCAGAACATCAGCTTTCACAGCCACAAGGGACTCAAATCGTGTTCCTTTTAAATATCCTTTTGAGTTGGGGAAACCAGTTCTCAATTTTCTTAAAACTTCATGATAAGCCCCCTAGATTTCCCCTGTGGAATAAATAAAAACTAGCTGCCATAGCCTTCTGAGCTGACCTCTCTGCCCTGAACTGAACTGGCCCAGGACAGCCCCTCGGAAGCCTCGGTTTTGATTGGACCTTTTATGTGCAGGTGCCTGGATGAGACCCAAACAAGTGTATTCCCGAGAGAACCTGTCTACAGCCACACACTGACTGCAATGCCTTCTATTTACAATTAGCCTGTGCATGTGTGAGCTGGAACCCCAGTAGTAGAACTTTCTGGCTTACCCTTCCATCAACTTTGGTCCTGGGCTATGGGCCAAGTTCCAACGCTAACCCCTTACCGCCTGGAGTATACTTTATACTTTTAAAAACCAAACCAGGCGGAGCTCCAGCCCTATCGAGTCATGGTCTGCACGCCCAAGTGATGGGGCAGCATAGCTCCGTGACTGCGGGGACACCAGCCTTGAGAAATGCTGCGCTGGGGTCCGGTTAGATGAAAGGACTGAAGGAAATCTTTATGAACATGGACCTATATTCTACACATCTGCCCCAACAGATCACAGCACTATTTCAGACACTAGTTCATAGATGAAAGAGCCCTGGTGGTGCAGTGGTCAAGCACTTAGCTACTGAAAGGTTGCTGGTTTGAATCCACCAGCCGCTCAGTGGGAGAAAGATGTAGCCATCTGCTTATGTAAAGTTACAGCTTTGGAAACCCTATGGGGCAGTTCTACTCGGTCATATGGGGTTGCTCTGAGCCGGAACCAACTCAACAACAATGGGTTCAGGGTTTTCTATTTCACAGATTGGAGTCCTGGTGTGGAGCTGTGGGTTAATGTACTAGATTGGAGTCCTAGTGTGGAGCTGTGGGTTAATGTACTAGACTGTGGGTTAATGTACTAGACTGGCATCCTGGTGTGGAGCTACGGGTTAATGTACTAGACTGCAAGGTCATTTCAACCATAGTCAGTGGTTCAAGCTCACCACAAGCAACTCCTCAGAAACCCTACACAGGATCACACTGACTGGGAATAGACTCGACAACACTGAATTTCATAGACTGAGGAGTGCCGGCAGCACAGTGGGTAAGTGGTTGGCTGTACCGCAAGGTCAGCGGTTGGCCCCCAGCAGAAACTCCGTGGGAGATGGATGTAGCAGCTTGATTCCGTACCCAAGACAGCTTCGGCGAGCCCTGTAGGGCTGTGACCAGTTTGCTGGTGGTCTAAAGGACAGTCACTGTGCCCTTCATAGACAATGCAGCGCGGATCGGACTCCGAGGCCAACTGACCTCATCGATGGATGACTCCTCGATCAGGAGCGGGGCGTCTGCGGACAGGATGCCATGTGTGGCCATGACGTAGATCTTATAAGCGCCTCTTTCTTTCAGGATCTCCGCAGCAGCCACAAAGCCTTCCACGTCATCAATGATGTCATCCTGAGAGGAGAACCAGGTGGAGAGTGGAGGTCTGCACTCCCCTGCCCCCATCCTAGACACACACACACACACACACACACAGAGACGGCTCTCTGTTTCTCTCTGCCCTTCTGGGCCCAAGACTGAACGTCCAGAAGCAGAGATCAGAGGAGTGCAGCGTTGTCTCATGTGGCTGTCCGAACAGAGAGCAACAGTGCCTTTGGGGCGGGTGTGGGTGACCTGTGTGGTTGGTGTTCAGGATCGCAGGGCACATTTCCTCATTTCACCTTTTTCATTAACCTGGCACCGCCATTATTTGCCGCCTCCCTCCACCCTGAAGAGAATGGAAAACAGAACTAGAGGGCACAGTGCCCAGCAGAGCCACTTGGAGCCGGAAGCAAATCCATCCTGTCTAGTACAAAGGCAGTCCTGGTGTGGTGCTGTGTTTTCATGCACCAGACTGTAAAGCCGTCTGAACTGCAAGGTCAGCAGTACAAGTTCACCAGCTGCTCCTCGGAAACCCTATATAGGGTCTCTATGGGTCGGAACCGACCCGATGTCACTTAACAACAACAGCAAGTATAAATGGAGCCTGCACTGGGACAGGCAAGCTCACAAGCCAAGAGAGAAGGGTTGTCTCCCAGGAACCATGTGGCCCTGCCTTAAGGCTGCTTAGTTAGTGGGTTTTGTGAGAACCTGGCACCCGTGAGACAGACAAAGGCAGTGGGGAAGAATTTCCTGATGGGAGACACGGCTATTTTATATCTGTCAGTTACATTTTAATCCGTGCCTGTCGATGAACAAACAAACAAAAGTTTGCTGGTCACTGTTACTGAACCAACCCCACAAGGACAGCCTGGGAGGATGACACGTAACCATACCACAATGATAGCAATGCGTCCGCCAACGTCTCCAACCACCGTGATGGGGGGCTTCTCTTTAGCCATCATCACTGGAAAACAAAGCACACGGCTCCAGTTAGCTGCACGTCACCAGAAGACCACAGGAGCAACCGGCGCTTCTGAAGCAGAAAAGACACTACGGACAGGACCGAGCAGCCCTCGCGGGAGCCCAGGCCTGAAAGACGAGTGCGAGCCACACAGGCCACCTTCTGTTAGCAACATGAAATCACAAAACCAGGGCAAATCCACGTACTTCTCTCCTACCCGGTATCTTCAAAATCTTATTAAGGAGATCTTTTACATTATTTTTTCCATGCTTATCTGGGAATTACCAGCACTCGTCTGTCAGTTTATTGTACTGTGGTGGTTTGTGTGTTGCTGTGATGCTGGAAGCTATGCCCCCAATATTTTAACTACCAGGAGGGTCTCCCATGGTGGACAGAGCTTCCAGGTGAAGACAGACCAGGATGCAGAGGCAGACTACTTCTCCGTGTTAAGCTCCCCCCCAAGAACAAGCACTAGAATACTGCCAGATGCAGCGCCACAAGACGAGCCTCATAGGTGGGAAGGCATTCAAACTACAACTGGGGAAGAGCTGTTAGAGGCGAGGGGGCCGTGACGACATAAAAGAGTAAAGCTTGTAGGGTCTTCACCGGCTGATGGGGCACAACTCACAATGAAGAGAAACAGCTGTAAACATCCATTAATAACTGGAACATGGAATGCATGAAGTATGAATTTAGGAAAAACAGCAGTTGTCAAAAATGAAAGGAACGCATAAATATCGATCTCCTAGGCATTAGTGAGCTGAAATGGACTGGTATTGGGCCATTTAAATCTGACAATCATACGGTTTACTATGCTGGGAATGACACTGAAGAGCATGAATAGCATTTCATTCATCATCAAAAAGAACATGTCAAGATCTTGAACTACAATGCTGTCTGTGATAGGACAATATCCAGAGGCCTACAAAGGACCACTTAATACAGCCATTATTCATATTAATGTACCAACCACTAAAGCCAGTGATGATGAAATTTAAAAATTCTACCAACTTCTTCCATCTGAAATTGATTCAAGGTTTATTGATAATTACTGGTGGTTGGAATGCAAAGGTTTGAAACAAAGAGAATGGATCAAATAATTGGAAAATATGGCCTTGGTGATAAAAACGATGACGGAAATGGCATGATAGAATTTTGCACGACCAATGACTTGTTTACTGCAAATACCATTTTTGAACATAAAAGACAATTAAACGCATAGACCTCACCAGATGGAATACACAGAAATCAAACCGACTACATCTGTGGAAAGAGACGATGGAAAAGCTTCATATCATCATCAGCCAAAACAAGACTAGGGAACAGACCATTAATTGCTCATATGCAAACTCAGGCTGAAGCTGAAGAAAATGAAAATAAGTCCACGAGAGCCAAAATACGACCTTGAATAAATCCCACCTGAATTTAGAGAGCATCTCATGAACAACTTTGACACATTAGACACTAATGACAGGAGAAGAGAGGAGTTGTGGGAAGATGTCAAGAACATCATACCGGAAGAAAGCAAAAGGGCATTAAGAAGACAAGAAAGAAGAAAAAGGCCAAAATGGATGTCAGAAGAGATTCTGAAACTTGCTCTCCAGTGTAGAGATGCTAAAGCAAATGGAAGAAATGAGGAGATGAAAGAGCTGAACAGAGAATTTCAAAGGACAAGCTCAGGAAGACAAAGTCAAGTATTATCATGAAATGTGCAAACACTCTGCACTTCTCAAGCTGAAAGAACTGAAGAAAAAAATTCAAGCCTCGACTTGCAGTATTGAAAGATTTTTTGGGCAAAATATTGACGCAGAAAGAATCAAAAGAAGATGAAAGGATTACAAAGTCACTGTACTCAAAAGAAATGGACAATGTTCAACTATTTCAAGAGGTAGCATATGATCAAGATAAAGGAAGGAGTCTGAGGTGCACTGAAGGCGTTGGTGAACAACAAGGCTCTAGGAATTGATGGACCATAAACTGCAATCTTCCAAAAAACGATGCAGCACTGGAGGCACTCACTCATCTATGTCAAGTAGGAAGCTGCCTTTCGCTTTCAAAGTTCGCCTTTTCCATGTAAAATACTGCTGAATGTACGACCATCCCTGGGTGACAAGAGGTACACACACATTTATTACTCTTTTCCTGGAGTGGGCCAATCAAACCCTCCCTGCTAACACACAGGGCAAAAGAGGACCGGGGGAGTTAGGGTACTGCCCCCACCCAGACTAACACCCCAGATAATTTTTGAACTTAGAACTGAAGCTATTTTCTGAAAGTCACCTTTCAGATTGGCTTGGAACGCCCAGGAGTGAGACGAAATATGATAGGGTGAGTACTAAACTAATGTTCTCCCATGAAAACTACCACATCATTCACAATAAAAGCTTAAAAAAAAAAGAAAAAAGAAAGAAAAGCTTCCTGTCTTTTAATTCCATTTTTCTACAAATTTGTTGACGCCTCCTTGTACATGAGACCAAAAGCAAAGCTGTGAAGGCAGAAAGGGCGGGAAGCTAGATCACTGGAAACAGAGACAGGAAGCGGGGTGAGAATGCTGACGTGCTGGGAAAACCGACCAATGTTACGGCACCACCTGCAGTAAATGGGTAAACCGGGGCCTGGAATCCTGGTGTATACTATACGATAAGCACTCGACTTCACAGTTGGCGGTTCAAACTCACCAGCTGCTCCTCAGAAACCCTATACGGGGTCGCTATGAATTGGAACAAACTTGACGGCACTTAACAACAACAACAAATAGGGCCCTAACATGCTGGGTAAACGTTCACCTAAGACACACAAACAAATAATGCATAAAATACTTCTAAAAGGTACAACCAGTTATGGCTTTAGCCCTCTGAAAGAAGGAAGACTGGGTTAATCCATAACGAGATAAAGGAATAAACAAAAGGAGAAGGGGAAACTCGTACATTAATTATGAGACATATTAATTATGGGACACATCACGTGTTTCCTGATAATTCCTGCCAAAATTGCTTAAGCGGAACACAGAAAAACCAAACAAATGCCAATTAAGGGTTAGTCTACAAAACAGCTGGCCTGCATTCTGCATTCCTCTAAACTATGAAGGGCAGATCACACACAGAGCAGAGGAACTAAAGGAAACCAAAGAGAGACAACGAAATGCAATGCTTAATCTTGGGCTCAATCGGGGACTGTAAATTTTTTTTCCTTTTACTTAAGAACAAAGGTGGAAATTGAATAACTGAATAAGATCAGCAGATTAGATACTACACTGAGGCTTCAAAAAGTTCTTAGACAAATGGCATGAAAAGATAATGGAAATTATCTGGTAGTATTGTTAACAACAGAGTCCTGGTGTGACCTGTAGGGTAAACACTGGATCATAAGGTCAGCAGTTCAGTCACCAGTCCTCCTCGGAAACCCTATCCAGGGTAGTTCTGAGCCGGAACTGACTTAACACACTTAACAACAACGCTGTAACAGTGTTTGCTTCCCAAGTCTGAAAATCCTGCTGTGGTTAAGAAAGACAGCATTTTTTTCTGCACAGAATACACCCATACATATAAGGCACAAAATGTGCATGGGAAACTAACCAACAGATGGGTTATGCAAGTGTGATTTATGTAAAAATATTGTATGCTGGAGTATTTAGGAAGAAAGGAACAAGCTTGCAACGCATTGTCAAATGGTTTACAAGAAGACAGTCTATTTATACATAAATCTCAAGAACAATAAAGTAAACGTGGGCATGTATCATTATACTGGGGACTGAGTGACAGGCATGGTGAAATTCTGTAGCATTCTTTCAGCCTTTCTCTGACATTATTTTAAAAACACAAAACTAAGTAACAGCCCAGCAGCCTGACCCTATATTTCCTCACAGCAGCAGAATGAGGGCTAACACACGAAACCTGCACACAGGCTAAGTAAGAACAAGATGTGACAACACACACTGAGTGCTCAGAACCACTCCTGGCATGTAATAAGGGCTCGAAATATGTTTATGAATATCGGAGCTTGGTTTTTTCATGGCCCAAGATGGGAAAAGGCCCTATTTTTCAAGAGGGGCCTGGTTAAATTAAGGCATTGCCATAAATCAGAACACACACAACTCTAGGTTCCAAATGAAATCTGTTACCATGGCTTTAAGAATTTGTATGTCAGAAGGAGCGGGTGCAGTTTGATCTAGTCTTACTGGGTTTAAGTGCTGGGCTACAAACTGAAAGGTGGGTGGTTCAAATCCACCAGTCACTCCACAGGAGAAAGATGAGGCCATCTACTCCCATATAAAGACCTATAGCCTCAGAAACCCTAAGGAGCAGTTTCCCTCTGTCTTGTAGGGTCCCTAGGAGTGGGAATGACTTGAGAGCAGTAGGTTACATTGGGTTTTAGTAAAAGAAAAGACTAGAAGTCTTTCAATGATTTAAAAGCTGTGTGTGCAGCAACTGAAGGTGATTGTGATGAACAATATATCGCAAGTAGGGGTTTAACTGCTTAACACTTTCATAATAAGGAAAATTTTACATAACACTAAACAGGGCTTCAAGGGTGGCGGCTGCCAATCACTCCACTTTGAATCGCTCCCCACTGTCCTGCCAATGACCCAGTCTCCTGAATCAGGATGAAAGGGCTCCTAGGAACCTCCTCATCCAGGGCTTCAACCCATAATTCCATCTGCTCTAGTCCTCATGACAGATCACCCAAACTGTAAAATCTCTGGTCTGTTCCGGGTTTGCTTCGTCGCCATGACAGAAACCAGTTTGAAACCCTAGGTTTTAAAGAGCAAGTTGCAGCTGCACGTTGATGTCTGTACCATGAAACTGTGAAAAAGACTGAAACATCTTTATCTATTCAAAAGGAAAGCTACTGAGTAAAAATCAGGCAAGGGGCAGGCAGAACAATGTGTGTCCTATGCTCCCTCTTGTGGGAAAATGAGAGGAAAGAAACAGATATATGCTCATCTGTGCCTAGAGGCCTCCCAGTGGATACACAGGAAAATCAGCCCTGCGGAAGATCCGCAGAGCCTCGGGAGTGGCTGCCCACTGGGAAGCTCCTAGACTTGATGACTCTTGAAGTAAGTGAATGTGTGCCCTTGTGTGACGCTGTGGGCTAATGTGTCAGACTGCAAAGTCATTTAAACTGCAAGGTTGGTGGTTCAAGCTCACCAGCTGCTCCTTGGAAACCCTATACAGGGTTGCTAAGGGTCAGAATCAATTTGATGGCACTTCACAACAACAAGAGGCGTTGGTTATGACCTTCCATTATGAAGCCATCACCAAACACTGAAAATGTCCGGCCTGTGTCTGAGCGCAGCAGTAGGAAGTATGCATCTCACTGTGGAGAAGCTGGTTCTGCAGTGTGGACGGACTGCCAACACAACTCAATAAATGACTCAACAATTTTGTATATGAAAAGGGAGCATACTGCTTATTTCTCAGGTACGAAAATCCCCAACATCAAAGACAAGGTCAAAGACAGAGGGTGAGACTTCGGACAGGAGGAGGTCTGAAGTAACCTAAGTATTAATCTGTGCTCGTTTTTGAGGAATGGCAAATAGATAAATTATGAAAGGAAATAATCTCCTTCCTCAACAAAGCCTAGCACATTTGCCAGGGAAGGGACTGCTAACCAGGGCCACTCAGCAGTCTGTGAAGTAAGCAGGCTCTGTGCTGCTGGACTAAGAAAAGCAAGGGCGTTGTCACCAGTCCGACCTGTGAACACTGGAACCTGTGGAAGGTAGAAGGGAAGCCCTCAGGAAAGGAAGACTCGGGTCCATCTCCAGCTTGTTCAGAAAACTCTGAACCGATTCCAGCCCTCACAGGTTCGCTCTGTCAGTCTATGCCGACGTCTGACACAATTGTGGCCAGCAGGGGTCTCAGCCAGGCAATCAGAGGAAGGCTTCAATTTCACACCACTGCATGGACAGTTTGTTTGCTGAAGTTATCTAATATTCTCTGCATGCTAAACGCCACCCAAGTTAGCTCAGCTGCCATCACAGACCCCTAGGTGGTGTTGTGAACAGTCTGCACATAACTACTAACCTAAGGCTAGTGGCTCACACCCACCCACCCACTGGTGCTACGATGACAGCCAAGGATCCCCTGCGGAGCAGCCCCATGCTCTAACGTGAGACTCTCATGAGTCCAAACTGACTCCACACCTGCGGTTTCGTTTTTTGTTTGATTCTGTATACAGCACCAAATGTATGTGCGGCTACAGTCCTTTTACAAGCGGGCACAGATGCGATGCCATCCGATTACTTAAAAACGGCCCCACAGCCAACGTCCACACAGGCTCTAACACGCTGCTTACAGTTGCCTACGATTCAACAATAGAACAAAAGAGCTGGTCTCACGTGGCAGCTCCAGGCCCGGGTGCACCGTGGCGTTCCTGACCATCGGTGGGGAGTGTCTGCCGTCGTCCATGTCCAGCTCCGTGCACTGGGCTTCCCCGTGGATGACGGCCAAGCCCAGACGCAGCCTCTCCGCATAAGACTGGGCCCTGGGAGGAAGACGGAGGGGACACCGTGACCCAAGTACCAGGATTTCATCGCATTGATATCATAAAACACAGACATCATTCAGCCTTTCCAGGGGGACACTCCAATCACAACGGGAGGGCCAGGTCAGAATATAAGTGGAGTCTGGGCTACTATCCAATTCTAAATTTATTTCTATCCTGTGTCCACTATTCTCAGCCATCACTGGAAGACAGAATGTTGTTCAGAAAGGGGTCTAAAGTATGATCTACTTGTATGAACAACCCCAGAATGGGCAAAAGCGTGGAGACCAGCATGTACGGCAAGGGGAAGAGGACAGTAAGTGCCAACGGACGGGGCATTTCTGTGAAAGGGGACGCCAGCGTTTGGAAACGGACACATGATGGACACATGATGGACACATGGGGAACGTCACTGCACTGGGCGCTTCCAAAGGCAATGAGTGCCAATGTTACATTCCGTATACATTTCTACCCCAAGCAAAAACAACCACCTGGAAAAGGCTGTCTGCCCTCTTGTTTTCCTTTTCCTGAGGCCTTCAGGGAAGAAGAACTTCATTTTCTACCAGACGACGACGACAGTAAGTGGTCCAGGGTCAGAGACCAGGGACAGAATTCTCTGTGTGTGCTGACACGGGGGAGGGGCCTCAACTCCAAAACAGCGCGTTCTGACTTCACAAATTTTCTTTTTTAAATCAACACCCGGCTATTTACCTTTTTGCAGCATCAGGAGACTTGGCTACAATGACTGCGTTCCTGTAATTGGGAATCTAGATTTGGAGGGAAAATAAGCAAACACTGAAAAGGTTATCAAAAATAACATCTGGATGCAAGGATGATTGTTTTCTTTCCCTCTTACAACCACAACCAAATTACGCTAGAATTTCATTCACCCAATTTAAAATTCTCTACATTTATCAATAAACAGCCTGGCAAAATGTACTGCCACAGCCAGAAGATTAATGCTTAAAACATCTTAGCAAGTTGCTAACTGTACGTAAAAGGAAATCTATTTTTCAATGCTTTTCAACAAAAACGCAGTCCTCGCTGACTCCCTGCCGGCTGCATCTGACTGCCTCCGACTAGGCAGCGTTCAGGACCACAGGGGAAGGCTGTGCCTTCCAGTTCTGAGCTCTGATGCCAGAGGGAAATATATATATATATAGGGCCTCGTTAGAGGACAACGGTGCTTGCCGGCGGCTCCTCACTTCTTCCTGGATATACTGAAGCAGGAAAGGGGAGGCGCGGAGGTTGTCCACTGGGAAGCTGAAAAAGCCTTGTATTTCCTTTTGATGTAGGTCCATAGTGATAATGTGAGTTAAACCTGAAATTTTAAAACAAAAAAATCACAAAGTTCACCCCTGCACATGCAAGGCTACAGTGGATGCACACTAGCTGCCTGGTCTGGTCTCCTAACAGAAGGATGAAGGCAGGGATGTTGTGAGGAAGCACATGTTTCAACCTGAATGAAACTCACTGGACTACAGAATATGGCGAGCTTGATGGCACCTCCCACAGGGACAGAGAGAGCAAAGTGTTCACCTTTCCATGACCATCTCTAGTTTGGTCCTGAAAACTGAGCAGAGTCTAAGTAGTTAAAAGCAAACATCTGACTATGGAATTACTAAAATCCCAAAGCAACGCCTGATGTGAAAAAGAGCAGGGCCTTGATTCGAGACTGTAGGGAGAAAGAAATGTTAAAGGGCTGTGGGGACAACATGAGAGAAAGGAGAAGGCAACCGAGTAATGGGCACAGAAGGAAAGTCACCTAACACAGATGTTGGAAGAGTTTGGAACAACTTCTGTATGTGAAAAAGAATGGGAAGAGAGGTAATTCTTATATAGTAATACTGATGATGACTCATCATCAGCAGTGCTAAACCAAAGTACATGTATCGACACATGGCAACTAGCCCAAACATTGTTGTCAAGACTTCCAGAACAAAGAACCAGTATGACCTGAACCTTAGTTGAGTGAATGGAATTCAAGTTAAGTTTCTTTCTGCAGACACAAATACATAAGCATCAGACACATAAAAAACTTACTATGAAACGTCACCGCATTTGTATTTACAGACCAGGAAATATACACCATTAGAAGAGGCCTGATGTGGAACTGTGGGTTAATGCGTTTTACTGAAAGGTAGGGTTGAAGCACGCTAGGTCACAGGTTCTAGGAAACTCCAGGATGGCAATGAGTCGGAACCAGCTCGACGGCACTTAACAACAATAAAGACAAGCAGATGCTGCCATAGTGCAGTCTAATGAATAGTTGTTAGGTTGTTAGGGGCCATCGAGTAGGTACCGACTCATAGCAACCTTATGCACAACAGAATGAAACACTGTCCAGTCCTGGGCCAGCCTCACAATTGTTGCTATGCTATGCATTTCTAACTAAGGCAAATGCATACATATAGCTAGGAAGCTGAAAAGACCCCATAAGAACACTAAGAGCCCCAGCCAAGATTTTAATGATAAAAGAGGAAAGCAAACGTGCTAAGATGACGAAAAGGTCTGCTTTAAAGAGTAGAAAACACTGATTCAGACACTGTCTTCTAAACAGACAAAGGGAGAAAAAAAAAAAAAAAAGAACTTATTTCCCAAGTTCTCAACTGTAAGCAGAAGGAAACCAACAAGAAAGCGAACACCAGTTCAATAGGAAAGTCCCACACTAGACAGACACCTGAGGTATGTATGACGTAACCCCAAACAAGAAGGCCGTCCAGGTCTCTGTGGACACTCACCTGCTTTTGCCAGCATAGAGGCCAGGAGCTTGCACACTATGGACCCTCTCTTCCTCATCTTGCTCTGCTTGCTGTAGGGGAAGTAAGGGATGACGCCAATAATATTCCGGGCACAGGCTGTCTTCAGCGCATAAGCCATGATCAGTAATTCCATGACTGCGGTGTTCACATCTCTGAAAGAGTTCAAAGTCTGGGTCTTAGGATTCCTGCAATAACCCCTAGGAAGTATCTCAATATCAGCAAATTTACCAGAGGTTATCATTCATCACCAGAGGGCTTAAAATACCTACTGATGAAGATCAAACTCTACAGCACAGCATTCATTATGGTTTGCACCTCAATGCAAAGAAAACAAAAATCCTCACCACTGGACCCATGAATAACATCAAGATAAATGGAGTCCTGGTGTGGCACTATAGATTAAGTTCTGGACTGCTAAATGCAAGGTCGGCAGTTCAGACCCACCAACCACTCCTTGGAAACCCTATATATATTTATAGGGTCGCTATGAAACAGAACAGACTCAATGGCACTTAACAAGAACAACAAATGGAGAGGGGATTAAAATTGTCAAAGACTTCATTTTGCTCAGATCAACCATCCACACTCATGAATGCAGCAGTCGAGAAATCAAACGATGTATGCATTAGGCCAATCTGCTGCTCAAGACCTCTTTAAAGTGTTCAAGAGCAAAGACGTCCGTTAGAGGACTAAGGTGCACCTAACTCAAGCCAATTTATTTTCTATAACCTCATAAGCATATGAAAGCTGGACAGTGAATAGGGAAGACCAAAGAAGAATTGATGCATCTGAGTTACGGTGCTGGAGGAGAATATTAAAAGTACCATGGACTGCCAAAAGAAAAAAACAATCTGTATTGGAACAAATACAGGCAGAATCCTCCTTGGGAGCTCGGATGGCCAGACTTCACATGTCATAGTTTGGATGTATTGTCAGGAGGAACCGGTCCCGGGAGAAGGACCTCATGCTTGGTAAAGTGGAGGGTCAGAGTAAGAGAGGAAGACCCCAATAAAATGGGTTAGCACAGTGACAGCAGCAAGGAGCTCAAGCATAGCAACAATTGTGAGGTTGGCCCAGGACCGGGCAGTTTCATTCTGTTGTGCATAAGAGGTTGTTATGAGTCGGTACTGACTCGATGGCACCTAACAACCTAACTCCTTATCTCATCATCAGACTGCATTATGGCAGCATCATGTGAACACAAGGAAACACTAAGGACGCGAACAAGTCAGTTTTATGCTGTAGTTGTGCAAATTCAACATCCACAGCACAGCAAACTCACTACACCTCCTTTCCCAATAGCCCATGCCTGCATTTCCTGTATACGGTCACTGGGGTGGCACATGAAGCAGACGTCACCGCGGGGACCCAGGTTAGAGGTTGACAATGCCTGCTGGGGCTAAGCAGGAATTTCAGACCCAGGTCTGGCGAGCGGCAGAAGCACTTTTCCTGTGAATGTCAAGGAGAACCCGCGTGAACTTCGACTTCACTGCCGTCACCACAGCGGTAAAATGTTGGCCTGCTAACCGAAAGGTCGGTACCCTGGGAGCCTCATGTGGCAGACAGCCTGCTAAGTGCCATCGAGGAGGCCTGTCCTATAAGGACACTATGAGTCAGAACCAACTTGATAGCAGTGGGGATTTTTGTTTTTGTTTTTTTGGAGGGAGAGCAAGGAATCCTAGCACAGTGCTTAGTCTGTAGTTAAATCTATAAGCTGTTCTGCGGAAGAAAGCTGTGGCAATCTATCTCCAGAACAATTCAGGGCTTTGGGAAGTTGACACTGTAGGCAGGGTGGCTGTGAGTCTGAATCGACTTGACAGTAATGGTTATGTAAAGAAATTTTGAAAATCCAGGCACTTGGCATAAGGAGCGAGGCTTCTGCCAAAGCTGCAGGTTAGACTCCATCTTTGCTGCTAACGCTTTATCCTGAGCTGACTTTCCATGTCGCAGAGTCCGCGGGCTCAGGAAGGCTGCAGTTCCTCACAGCATGCTCCCAGGAAAAGCACTCACTCAGGCGGGCCCAAAATACCCAAAGTCAAACTGACTCAAACTTTGTGCTCAACAAGATGATGCTCAGAAGGGAGCTTGAAATTGTCTGGTGTCTATTAAAACACAAGTCTGTAGATTTTAACCCATCAGAATGTTTGTGTCTGCCAAGTTCCTGGAGGGTTTTCTGTACTTTCATTGTGACAACTTCCTTTTGGATCAGAGTGCTGCCTGATCTGATCTCTGTTCCTTCCAGATACTCTCTGCTTTAATTTTAACAGAATCTCCAGTTCGTGCTCGGTTTTGGTAGGCTCAAACAACTGGGCTCACCTTGAAAGTAATGAAGACGTTCCTTTTGGATGGACAGCTGATGGGGATGAAAGGATAAGCAAGGCAGATGTCTTAGGGGAAGGCCGTAGAGCCCACATTTAATCACAGTCAAGGTGAAACTTTGTCCCAAAGAAAGTGCCACATCGAAATCCTGTAAGAACTGTCCCTTCAACCTCAAGGGAGAGGGCACCTCCTCATCCCAGCCCATCTGACTGCATGCCTGCAGCTTCTGAGGTGACACTGGGAGCACATGTGTAAATATCCCAGGAGTCCACATATGGACTGAACAGCAGGCACCCTAGATACCATAGCAAATGCTCTCTGGCAGCTGCAGAGGGCTGGTCACCCCCTTCCCTTGTGTGAATTCTGTGTGGCACTATCAAAGCGCTCCTTCTTAAACCAGACTCCAAGAGGTTACCGACTGGCATCTGGGAGAAGAGCTGTGTGGGTAGGGGGTTTCCAGCTGGCTCTGTCATGTTTCTAACATGCCACAATGCTATGTCCCCGAGAGTTCTGGACAGCACAAGGGAGGCACAAGCCAGTAAGATATTAACATAACTCAAAAATAGTCCAACTACTGTGAAGCAAAGATGAGAAGGTAAGAGGGCAGGGAAGCTGGAGTACTGGAAATGGTACAACCAGAATGGACTGACTGAGAAGGATGGGGACACACTGTGGAAAATGGAGCCACTTTCGCTGAATAGTGTGTGCTGAAATTGTCAAATGGGAACCTGCTTTGCTATACAAACTCTCCCTTTAAATACAATAAAGTGTTTTTCTTAAAAAGAGATGTTAACATAAAAGGTGAGCAATTTCAGGGGAGCCTTTCATTAATTACTAATTTCTGCCAGAAGACTGTTCCCGCTTTTCCGATTCCTAATAACCTAACTAGGGAGCTCAACACCTCCAATCCAAGGCTAAGGAAAGCATCACCACCCCCCACCCAAGTGGTCAGGAGACAAAAAGGTTTCTGTCACTCTGGCCTTACCCGTTTGCTGATGGAGGACAAATCCGACACCAGGAGTAACTTTGTGGACCAGCAGGATGAGAGGTTAGCATGCTGCCTCGGCGCTGTTTATCTGTTCCCTAAGAATGCTCCAAATGCATGCAAGCTAGTTCCCACAGCCTGGATCTCAACAGGCCAATCTTAATGGTTTTCCCAACTGGCTGCTTGTTTCCCCACCTGAGCAATCACACCCTGATGAACAAAACTCGGCCCTTAGTGCTTCAACATTTTGGAAAGACAAAAACTGGAGTCCCTGGGAAGTGCAGCTAACACACTCAAAGGGTCACAGGGTCGAGTTTACCCTGAGGCTTGAAAGAAAGGCCTGGTAATTTACTTACGAAAAACCATCCACTGAGAACCCTGTGGGCACAGTTCTACTCTGACACACACGGGGCACCATGAGTGGAATCTACTTATGAAACATCATCCACTGAGAACCCTGTGGGCACAGTTCTCCTCTGACACACACAGGGGCGCCATGATGGAATCTACTTATGAAAACTCATCCATTGAGAACCCTGTGGGCACAGTTCTACTCTGACACACACGGGCACCATGAGTTGGAATTGACTTGACTACAACTAGTGTGGTGTTTTTATTTACGCAATAATTACAAGACACGGGGCTGTAAAGACAGACCAACATCACAGCTGGAAGTAACGGGAACATGGTAATGAGGCAAGATCTACCTTGTCCCTAACCCAACAATTACTCATCTGTAGCAAATAAGTTGTAAACTTTTAATGAGTCTCAGTATTCTATCAACACACTGGAGCTTGTATATAAACAAGAACTGTCCTTCAAACACTACTCTGAAACTTATACTTATCTCGCTTAGTTACAATGCGCAGCATATCTGCAATCTCCTAGAGACCCACACATTTCAAGTTTTCAACATAATCACTTCATTCAGAGTGGCCATTCACTATTTCCAAAACACATCCACCTCAACAAACTACTGCTGTTGCTGTTGTTATGTGCCGTGGAGTCGGTTCAGACTCATAGCAACCTGTACAGGGTTTCCGA
This sequence comes from Chrysochloris asiatica, assembly GCF_000296735.1. Lineage (NCBI taxonomy): Eukaryota > Metazoa > Chordata > Mammalia > Afrosoricida > Chrysochloridae > Chrysochloris > Chrysochloris asiatica. The sequence goes on along the minus strand of NW_006408650.1, from coordinate 6,299,503 downwards.
GGCTGTAAATCTTTACGGGAGTAGAAAGCCTCATCTTTCTCCCGCGGAACAGCTGGTAGTTTCAAACTGCTGACCTTGCGGCTCACAGCTGGATTCCTAATGGAGTAGTGAAAAGAAAAGAGCTACAAGTCCTAAAGGTGGTTTCAGAAGAGGAGTTTCAACGCAAGTCTGAGCAACAGCAATCAAGACGCATTGACTAATTACTGGTGGTTGGAATGAGAATGTTGGAAACAAAGAGGAAAGATCAGTAGTTGAAAAATATGGCCTCGGGGAGAAAAATGATACTGGAGATTGCATGATAGAATTTTGCAAGAAAAATGATTTACTCATTGCAAATACCATTTTCCAACAATATGAACTGATACTATGTATGCGGGCCTCAGCAGAAGGACCAACAGGAATCAAGCGGACTGCATCTATGGGAAGAGACAGTAGAAAAGCTCTAATTTCCCACCCCCTCCATACACAGAGTAGACAGGGATGGGCAACTTGGACATTAGCTACCCAAAATGGAGGGGCTACAAAGGCAAGAAGTGACTGGCTTACAAACTTTCAAGAGGGAAGCTAGATCCATAAGGCATGGAGGAAGGTAGAATCTCCACTGAGTAGTATCCAATCTGCCTAGGCGGGGCTGATGAAATGAAATCCGGATGGATCTCGTGATACAATAGTGAATAATTGTTATCTGGACTGCTTGTGAGGGTTGGAATTGTAAAGGTAGATGTTTTTTAGCAAGGAAGGGAGTGATTAACTTTTCAGCCTAAGAACAGAAGTCCCTGGGACCATGAAGGGAGAAGAGCGGAGAGCGGGACCCCACCCAGAGAAGCAGTGATGCCAGAGATGGAGGCAGAGACGATGATGTGGAGAGATGGAGCAACTGGGCACTTTAGACACAGAGAGGGAGAGGGGCTGTGTGCTGATGACCGGGGGCAGGCTTGCAGTGTATACCATTTGGTTGGTTGATGATGCATGGAAGGGATTGTAACCATAGCAATGAAATGATATAAGATAGGATGAATGTAAAACTAATGTTCTCCCATGTAAACTATCACAAAATTCACAATAAAACATTAAAAAAAAAAAAAGCTCTGTATCATCAGTCAAAACAAGGTCAGGAGCTGACTGTGGAATCCACCATCAATTGCTTATATGCCAGCTCAGGCTAAAACTGCAGAAAATGAAAACAAGTTCATGAGAGCCAAAATATGACCTTGACCATATCCCACCTGAATTTATAGATTGATTTATTAGACACTAATAACCGAAGACTAGAGGAATTGTAGGATGACATCATGAATATCACACATGAAGAAAGCAAGGGATCAATGAAAACACAGGGAAGAAAAGGCCAAAATGAATGTCAAGCAAGGTCAATTGGTGTAACACAGTCCACAAAGACAATGTTCTACATCCTACTTTGGTGAGTAGCAGCTGGGATCTTTAAAACAGGCCATCTAAGGTATAGCTACTGGTCTCTCCATGTGAGGAAGAAAGAAGAGCGAAGTGAATTGAAATGCTGGGAATCAATTAGTCCAATGGCCTCATGGGAGATACGAACATCCGTCCCACGACTTAGACCAGAACTAAATGGAGCCTGGCTACCACTACCACCTGCTCTGAAAAGAATCTCTTCAGAAGGCCCCAGATAAAGTGCGAGAAAATGTGGAACAAAACTCAAAATTACTTTTTTTTTAAAAAAAGGACCAGGTTTACTTGTCAGAAAGAGACTGGAGGAACCTGATATTTTGGGTCTTGTTCACCCTTCAGATTTGGAGAGGAACATATCCTCATGGCCCAATTTTCAACCAAGCAGTAGACAGATACCCAGGGTACAAAACAATACTAGTGAGGCATGCTTCCCATGGAGTGGCCAATCATTCAGAATCAAAGGGCAACATGTGCCTAAGGACCTAGTTGAGAAGGGATGGGAAAGTGGGTGAAATGGAAGGAAACAGGAACCACAGGGAGGAAACGGGATAACTGTGGTTACAGGGACGGGATTGCAATCATTGAGTTGGAAAAGAGTGTAGGATTTGTTGAATGTAAAACTGATGATCTTGTCTGTAAACCTTCACTCAATCCACGATAAAACGTTTAAAATAACAACAACAAAGGATGTCAGAACAGACTCTGAAACTTGACCATGAACATAGAGAGGCCAAGTGACTGGAAGGGATGACGACATAAAAGAGCTGAACAGAAAACTGCAAAGGGCAGCTCAACAAAGAGAAAGTGATAAAATGGCGTGAGCCACGACCTGGAGTTAGAAAACCAAAAGGCAAGAGCAGGCTCAGCAGTTCTCCAACTGAAAGAAATTAAGGAAAATTCAAGCCTCAGGTTACATTTTTAATGGATTCCATGCACAAAACAGTGAACGACAAGGAGGCATCAAAAGAAGATGGAAGGAACCCACAGCATCACTACACCCACAGAAGTGCTCTTTAATCATTTCAAGAGGCAGCATATGATCAAGAACTGATGGCATTTAAGGAAGAAGTCCAAACAGCACTGAAGACACTGACAAAAACAAGGCTCCAGGAATTGACGGAACACCAACTGAAATATTTCAACAAACTGATGCAGCGCTGCAGGCACTAAGCCATCTATGCCAAGATAGCTGGAAAACAGCTAGCTGGCCAACTGACTGGAAGAGATCCACATTTGTGCCCATTCAAAAAAAAGTGACCCCCAATGGAATATGGAACTCATCGAACAATATCATTAATATCACATGCAAGTGAAATTTTCCTGAAGATTATTCAAAAACAGTTGCAGCAGTACCTCAACAGTGAGGCGTCAGCAATTGAAGCTGGATTCCGAAGAAGACATGAAATGAGGAGTATCACTGCTGACGTCAAATGGATCTTGGCTGAAAGCAGAGAATATGAGAAAGATGCTTACTTATGTTTTACTGACTATGCAAAGGGATTCAACTGTACGGATCAAAACAAACTATGTTTAAAATTGTAAAGAAAGGGTGGGTATTCCAGAACACTTAACTGTGCTCATGAGGAACCTGTACACAGACCTAGAGGCAGTCTTTGAACAGAAGAACAAGGGGACGCTGAATGGCGTAAAATTAGGGAAGATGCGTGTCGGGGCTGCATCTTTTCACTGTATTTATTCAATCTTTATACCGGGCAAATAATCCCAGAAGCTGGATGATATGAAGAGGATAGCATCAGAATTAGAAGATGACTCATTAATAACCTGCCATATGCAGATGACACAGCCCTACTTCCTGAAGCGAAGAGAGCTTGAAATATTCACTGATGGAGATCTAAGACACAGCCTTCAGTATGGATTATAGGTAAAGAAAATGAAAATCCTCACAATTGGACCAATAAAAAACATCATGATAAATGGAGAAAAGACTAAAGTTTGTTAGACTTCATTTTGCTTGGATTCACAACCAATGCTCACGGAAGCAGCAATCAAGAAATCAAGCAAAGTATTGTGTTAGGCAAATCTGCTGCAAAAGACGTCTTTAAAGTGTTCCAGAGCAAAGATGTCACTTTGCAGACTAAGGTATGTCAGATCCAAGCCATGGTATTTTCAGTCACCTCATATATATGGAAACATTGGGCAGTGAATAAGGAAGACTGTCAAAGAATCGATGCATTTGAATTATGGTGCTGGAGAAAAATATCAAAAGTACCATGGAGTGCCAGAAGAACAAATCAATCTGTGCTGGAAGAAGTACAGCCACACTGCTCCTTAGAAGCCAGGATGGGGGGACTTCGCCTCTTATACTTTGGACATGTTGTCAGGAGGGACAAGCCCCTGGAGAAGGACATCATGCTTGGAAAAGTGGAGGGTCAGCGAACAAGAGGAAGACCCCCAACAAGATGGATTGACGCAGTGGTAGTAAAAATGGGCTCAAACCTAATGACAACCGTGATGACGGTGTGCAGGACCAGGCAGAGTTTCATTGTGGTGTCTGTAGGGTTGCATGAGTCAGGCACCTATCAACACCATTACTGCCTCGGCCTCACTAAGTGCGATGGTGTGTCTTATTTACACCAAGTATTCTTCCTCAGGACTTCTGTGTGGTGCTGTAGGATCAGCACTGGACTTCCAACCACAAGGTCAACAGTTCAAACCCACGAGCTGATCCTCGGAAATCCTATACAGGGTCACTAATGAATCGGAACCAACTCAACAGCACAAACATTCTTGGTTTGGAGCCCCATTAGTACAGTGGTTAAGTGCTCGGCTGCTAACCGAAAAGCTGGTGGTTCAAACCCACCAGCCACTCCTCAGGAGAACAATCTGGCAGTCTGCTTCTCTGGAGATTCACAGCCTTGGAAACTGTAGGGGGCAGGATGGACTCGATGGCAGTGCATTTGCTGTGGCTTTGGCTTACTGGTGATTAGTGAGAGACATTGAAGCCAAGAATTACATTAAGTGCAAAGTCTTAGCACAAAGGAGACAGACAAGACACCATCTCTCTGACTGACGAGTTTGAGATGCGGCAGTTAACAACAGTACCTGTTATTCCGCCAGGCCAGCAGGCTGCGAATGTTTACTACTTTCTGACATGCTAGAGGAAGTCTGAACTAAAAACGGTCATCTTGAAACAGAGGAAGATGCCTCAAAGGCTTTTTCCATTTCAGGTGAGATCCCACCCTCAAGTAGCCACGCAGGCGCCGTGGGCACAGGGATGAAGCACAATGACCCAGAGATGGAAACGCACACAAGCTGTATTTGCTGTTCCTGTTGTTAGGTGCTGTCCAGCGGATTCTGACTCATAGCAACCCCGTATGACAGGGCAAACTGTCTCTGGGGTTTTGTACTCATCAGGGGGGCAGCTCACCAGGCCTGTCTCTTAGGGTTGTAACCAACAGTGGTTGTTCATTCAATCGGCAAGTGTTTGAGGGACTTAAACATGCTAGGCACAGAGAAGATCAAGATTTAAGAACTCACTAAACAAAAGTTCATCAAGTGCCAACTACAAGCTCGATACTGTTCTGGGGGCCGGAGAGTTAGCAGTGAACCAAGTCCCTGCCTTTCCGGAGCTCACACTCAGTGGGAGATTACAGGCATGGCTGTCCTTCACTCTGCATTCAGAGTCGTAGACATGTGCACATGCCAAGGACTGCATAGGTTGAAAACAAAGGTGGGAACCCGAAGGTAAGAAGTGTATTATCACTGAGCAGTAGAAAGAGTTGGGAGAATGGTGGTCCTTTCCCTCAGTCCTGAACACAGGGACTTCTTGGAGCCATACCGGTGCCACTTAGTCCTGGCGTGGAACACCTTGGTTTGAGTCCCAGCTCCTAGCCTCCCATCAGCTTATGACCGACCCTGGACCAGTTACTATGCCTCAATTTCTGATTCAGTCTGCCTGACAGGACCTGCTCCAACGTCGGCCATGGTAATTAGTACATCTCTTCCCAACGACTTAAAAGTAAATAAAAATAAAAACAGTCAACAGCCTCAGGACAATGTGTTATTAAAAACATTTGGTCAGACACATTAAATGGCCTCTCTTCACCTGAAACAGCAGAGGCAGGAGGAAAGCCGAGGATCAGAGGCAGCGGACTACAGTTTGAACTGTGTCCAGGAACCTCACCTCTTCATCCCTGAGACCAGAAGAAACGGATGGTGCCCAGTCACCATCACTAAGTGTTTTGATCAAGGATCCAAGGAGGGAGATGGGGGCGAACCTGAAATTCACACAGAAACGACTTACTGGTTCTAGTAGAGTAGGGAAAGTCTCAAATCTGTTGCCCAGAAAGAATCTTTAAACCTTAAATCAAAACTATCCTAGGAAACCATTGCTAAACTAAACAACAATTTGTTGTTGTTAACTGCTTGAGTTGGTTCCAACCCAGAATGACCCTGTACAGTTTCCCGGAGCAGCTGCTGGGTTTGAACCGCTGAGCTGGCAGCTAGTAGTCCAGTACTTACCCGACAAAAGTTCACCTGAATTCCAGTTACGGACTTTAAGGGACAAAGCATGAATTAACACACTGCTATTGTTAAAAAGCAAAGTGACAAAGTGGGTGGGAAAGGTGACGCTGTGTCTAGTATGTACCTGTGTCACTGGACCATACATGCAGAACAATACACAGCACATTGTGTGTACTGCCACCCAAAATCAACACACAGAACACATTTAGTCTCACAAGGATGCTCACACAACCAGAATGGAACCAGTGCAACTGAGTTGTACAAGCCGAAACTACTGGGACATGCATTTTGTTATGTATATTTTTACCCCTATTTTTTAAAAAGGTTTTTGGACACCCACAAATATATAAAGGTTTGATGGGCTATCTGAATAAGGGTATCTACTTTTGCCACAAACATACGCATGAATGTGTTGAATACTAGGGACACAATGAGGAATGCCACCTTAGATGTCACCAAACACTTGAACTTTAAAAACGGAATATGTTGCTGGGCCTGGGGGGCTCAGGACCATAGTCTCGGGGACACCATGGTCAACTGGCATAACACAGTCCACAAAGACAACGTTGTACATCCTACTCTGGTGAGAAGCAACTGGGATCTTAAAAGATGAGCAGCCTGGAGACAGGGACAATGGCATGGAGAGATTAGAGCGGCTGGGGACACTTGACTCAGGGAGGGAGAGGGGCTGTGTGCTGATGGCCGGGGGGCGGGCCTGTGGGGTGTACCCTTTGGTTATTTGATGATGCATGAGGAGATTGTAATCATTGTACTGAAACGAAATACAGTAGGATGAATATAAAACAGATTATTATTCCATGTAAACTTCACAACAAAAACTTATTTAAAAAAAAAAAAGATGAGTAGCCATCCAGAGTGCAGCTATTGGCCTCTCCCCACCTGGAGGAAAGGGTGATGAGAATTGTAGACACTTGGAAACAAGGAGCCCAATGGACCAGTGGACCACATGACCATTAGTCTCCAAGACCCTGAGATCACATTACAAGGTCCTGGATAAGAATAGGAGAAAATGTGAACAAAACTCAAAATTATAAAAAAAAGATCAGGTTTACTGATCAGAGAGGAACAAGAGGAACCCAAGACTATGGTCCTTGACCACCCTTCAGGTCTGAAACTGATCACCCCTCATGTCTCAATTTCCAGACAAGTGGGAGACAGACACAGGGGGACAACACTGGTGAGATAGACACACCACGGAGTGACCAACCATTCCAGACCAAAAGGGCAGCATTGACCCAAGGACAAGACTCCCAGGGAGGTAGCAGAATACCTGATGTCACATGGAGGGGACTGCAATCACTGTAATAAGTCTATGATTTGTTGGATGGAAAACTGATGATCCGCTCTGTAAACCCGCTCATTACGCAGTAAAAAGTTAAAGAACAACTAAGAGTTCGTGTCTCCCTAGGTCACCCCTATGATTACTAACCCAGAAGCGTTTGCAAAAGCACCATGCGTCCCTGAGACTTCATTATTCACGCCATCACTAAGGCATCATGCACATGGAAACCCGATTCGCCTCCTGGCTGGCGGCACGTACAGCAGACTGCGCTACGGGATGGGCAGCCTCCTTCAGGTGCCTTCTCACCACTCTCACCCATGTTTCCTGGTCCTTACTTCCTCCCCTGACTCGAGATAGTCACAGACAAAGGGACCAAGACCATGGCTGCTCATTTTTCCTGAAGGAGTTGGACACCAAAGTTCAAAGTCCAGGTTAAGCTGGGGAGCAACAAGGCAGTACTGCTGAGAGGCCTTCAAGGTCAGCACTCCTACAGGACACTCCTGCTGTCAGACCTCGGGCAGAGGAGAGACCCTGTTATTCACGACCACTCCCTCTGGACTCAGACCCTGCCTTGCTTCCTCGAAGGTTAGTGAGAAGCTGGTCCATGTTCGGCTGCTGAGGCTCACTCTTCCCCTCCCCTCAGTAAACGCTTAGTTTCTGGGGGCCCCACACGGCTCACCCGTGTTCCCACATTCACTACAGTGTTACTTGCGTTCACCCAACACTAGAGACCACCTGACCCAGAATGGCCACAGCTGCACGACCAATGGTAAAACAGCAAAATGAGGAGACGCTAGCTTCCCGCCTGTGGTGTTCCTGCGACCGATTTCAATCTCAGCAAGGTGTAATATCCGACAAGCCCAACATACGGGATCTTAGATGAAATCGCTGGCCTGTGATCCTCCAACAATGTTCATGTTGTGAGGTTTTGGTTTGGTACAAGTAGTTGAAGGAGCTGAATGGGTCGCTGTGGGTCAGAACCGGTTGAGTCCGAAGTGACTGAACCACAGTGAGTGAGTGACATTACCATGTTGGCATTCTCATCTTCTCCATTCTGGCTGTTCTGTTTTCATTCCTCTAGCTTCCCTGCTTCTCTTACCTTCTCATCTTTGGTCTAGAGTCAAAGCTGATCGTTAGGTCTTATTCAGAGAGTTGTCCAGAGGAGCAGCTGAAATCTGTTTTTGGGCGGACAGGTGACCGCTTGGAGGAGTTTGAATTCCAAATGTAAAGAGCATCCCAGGGAGACTATAAGGAGTTCCTCTAGTCTCGATAGTCCTGTAATTGTGTGCTGGTTTAGAATTGGTGCTTGGGTTATGGCGCCTACATTGGTATATACGTTGAGTAGTTACAACAGCTATTTCAGAAGTCTGTGAGTGGGTGAGGAGTTGCTTTCATTTTCTGATGTACATTTCTATAACGCCTGCATTTTTAGTGAAGAACATAATTTTTACAACCAGACATACTAAAAATGAAATGCTTATTTTCTGCCTGCAGTACAGTGCAGAGGGGTTTGTTAGACTTGGTTTCATGTCACTCACTCTGGGACCCTGTAGTCCTCAGGCTCCATACTGGGGCCACGAGCAGCTGCCAGTTTGGACTGGGTTCAAAGGTAAAGGTGACAGATACTCTAGCTGAAGAAAAACAGAGTCTGTACGAGGTGACGAAAACTTGTGGAAACGGATGGCAGTGATGTCACTGAACTGCACACTTAGCCGTGATTAGAATGGAGAGCTGTCTGTGACATTCTTCCCCCACAGGGAAAATGGATCCAGCAGGACTTGAGGGTCCAGATTTTTCAGAGACCCAGATGGTGTAGCGGCCCCAGGCCTTATAAGGTGACAAGAAAAGGAGAGGATCCTGCCGCCCTAAATGAACCAAGGGCAGTGCTATCAGGGACAGCCAGCCCAGACATGAGGCCCTTTGCCACACCAAACACAGGACGAGAAACGGTCTAGGTGGCCTCAGGGGATGACCTGGTGGCCATCAGGCACCTACCACCAACAACCAAAAGCTTTTCAGAGGAGTCTGCTCAGCACTCTCCTGGTTCAGAGCATATGAGAGAGAGAATTGGTCCTTGAGGAATCTAAAGCCCCGGGAGTATGGTCAAGTAAGGGGTTAACAGTACAACCAAACACACAGGGGTGGGGGTGGGGGGTCCAAAAGACACTTAACTGTGTTTTGGGGAGCAACTAGTTTCAGATGCAAACCAATTAATAATAACAGAGAAAAAACCCTGAATTGCTGTTCTTATAAAGAAAATGAATTACTGACTGAGATTTTTTTTTACCAGAAACAGTATAAATGAAGTAGTACTAACCCTTACCTCGGACCTGGCACTGACTGGACAGCAGCGGGTCGGGTTTGACGCTTACCTGGGAATCGTCTGTATGATGAAGACATCCTGGCCACGCACAGATTCTTTTATTTCAACTCTTGTTTCTGAAAAACAAACATGTTCTCAAGTTTTAAGAAAAGTACTTTATGATACAATAATCATTAGGTTGTCATTTGGAGGGAATCCTGGTGTGGCGCTGTGGGTTAACGTGCTGGACTGCAAAGTTGGTTTGAACCGCAAGGTTGGTGGTTCAAGCTCACCAGCCACTTCTCGGAAACTCTATACGGGGTCACTATGGGTTGGAACCAACTCGACAGCACTTCACAATAACAACAAAAATCAATTTGATCAAAACAACAATGAGATATCATCTCACACCAACAATAACAGCAAAGATGAAAAAAGTGGGCGACAATAAATGCTGGCAGGGATGTGGAGAGACTGGGACACTCCTGCATTGCTGGTGGGACTGCAAAATGGTCCAACCTCTCTGGAAAGCAATATGGCGCTTCCTCAGAAGGTTGAAAATAGAAACACCTTATGATCCAGCAATTCCTCTACTTGGTATTTACCCACAAGAAAAAAGAGCCACAATCCGAGAAGATATATGCACACCAATGTTCATAGCAGCACTATTTACAATAGCAAAAAGATGGAGACAACCAAAGTGCCCATCAGCTGAAGAATGGATAAACAAAAAATACTATGCTACCCTGAAGAATAACAAGGAAGCGGCAAGCCACCGCATAACATGGATGAACCTTGAGGACATTATGCTGAGTGAAATTAGTCACAAAAAGAGAAATACTGCATAGGACCACTGCTGTAAAAGACTAAGAAAAAGAAACCATACTTGAGGGGGGTAGGGGAAATGTTTTTGTTGATTGCTGGGAAGTTGGTGGTGGGTGAGGGGAGGGAGGGGAAGGTGGAGCACAGGGTAGGGATTAGACACAGGAAAGTTTGGGTGCTAGGGAGGGGGGCAATATACAAGGAGGGAGAGGGGAATGGAAGAACAAAGCAGATGGGAGAACAATTAGGCAAGTTTGAATGGACTAAGTGGGACAGAGATAAAGAATGGTGCATGCACAACCTTGGAACTACAGGGCTCTGGGAGACAGAGATTGACCCATGGTTGGAATGGGGAAAAGGGGGGAATGATGTTAAGATGCTAGGCAGTCTTTTGAATCTTGGTTTTCCTTGCATTATAATATAAAATAGACACCCGAGGGGGAGAGAAAGGAATAGTCAGAAACATCACCATAGAAAGCTTGTAAGTCCGACTTCTGCCTATAACTAATTGGAATACCTAAAATGGGGCTACAAAGTGCACAGGGAAGGAGGCTTCCTGCGGAACCTCTGCAATACATAAGACTATAGGTAGAAGCCTGAACTACATCCAGATCTCCAGAGATGGGAAATTTCCACTTGAAAGGACAAGCAGACCAACCTGGAGCAGCTAGAAGAACAGAAGATACTTCTTGAAAGAAAGACCTACAGGGAAAAACACAAAACAATAGAGGCAGATGGACTGTTACTATAAGAACAAACAAATTGCTTGCCGAGGAAACATCAAGGCAAGTGGTTGGGTCCCCTTAATGCAAAACAAACCCCCTTCCAAGACTAAGACTCAACGGAAATACGCGCCCTGATTGGTGACCACAAGCATCGCCAATAGGGGGAAGTGGGGTAAAAACAGCAATGAAGAGGCAAGCTAAGCCTTACAATGTTCGGTGGACTTCTGTGGACCCAGATGGGGACCTGGTTGGCCAGCAGTTTGGGGAGACCTGGGGACTCCTGAGCCCAGAGTCAGCAGCGTGGCCACAGAGGACTAGAGTGGAGAGTGAAGCTACCAGCTGATAGGGAGGGCACACACACAAGAACACCCACACTTGCAGATGGTACCCACATGACCTGGTCCCGATGAATGGATAATCAGAACTCAACCAGGAGAAGAAAGAAGAGAGAGAAAAAACAAAAAGTGATCTGAGACAATTTGATGAACTTGATCTACACCTGTGGACACAGTAACCCAAGAGGGAACAAACCCTCACAGCAAGAAACATTCCCACCTCCTCCACACACAGAGTAGACAGAGATGGGCAACTTGGACATTGGATACCCAAATTTGGGGTGGGGGTGGGGGTACCACAAATGCAAGAAGTGACTGGCTTACAAGCTTTCAACAGGGAACCTAGAGCTAGGGGGCATGGAGGAAGGCAGATTCTCCAATGAGTACTATCCAATCTGTCTAGGTGGAGCTGATGAAATGAAATGCAGAAGGGTCAATTGTGATACAATAGTGAATGACTATTATCAGGACTGATTGTGAGGGTTGGAAATGTAAAGGTAGACGTTATGTAGCAAAGAAGGGAGTTATTAACTCTCCAGTCTAGGAGCGGAGGTCTCTGGGACCATCAACGGAGAAGAGCCGAGAACGGGACCCTACCCAGAGAAGCAGCAAGGCCTGAGATAGAGGCAGAGACGATGACATGGAGTGATGAAGCAGAAGGGGACTTTGGATCCAGAGAGGGAGAGGAACTGAGTCCTGAAGACGGGCGTGGGGGGTGACGGGAGTATAGGGGATGGGCTTATAGGGTATACCCTTTGGTAGGTTGATGATGCATGGAACGGATTGGAACCATGGCAATGAGACAGTATACGATGGAATGAATGTAAAACTAAAGTTCTCTCATGTAAAATATCATATAATTCACAATAAAACATGAAAAAAAAAAAAAAAAAATCCATTTGAACCACAGCTCACTTGGTGGTTGTTGTTGGGAAGTGCTGTCGAGTCGATTCCAACCTATAGTGACCCTGTATAAGGTTTCTGAGGAAAGCTCACTTAGTACACACAAAATTAAAAAAAAACACAAACATTTCTGTCGCGGTGATTCTGACTCGCAGCAGTGACCCTAGTAGACAGAGATGAACTGTCCCCCCAGGGTTTCCAAGGCTGTCGTCTTCATGGTTCTCCTGCGGAGCAGCTGGTGGGCTCTAACCACCAAGGTTTCAGTAAACAGCCGAGCACTCAACCACTGGGGTACCCGTAGGGACTGAACACCCCAAAATGGCCACACTAATGTCAACCCCGGAGAAATGCTTCTCATTTCCCTCTCCCCTGCCCTCTCTAGCCTACTTCCTTGTGCTGTGCACTGATACTGTGTTCCCATGGACTAGCTACTTACCTACTAGGGAGGAGCAGGCGGTGGGCATGGGCTGTATCTCTGCTTTTCCCATGAGTCTTGGCTGGAGATAGGACTCTCCTCACACCAGCCCCTCCCTTCTTTCCTGGAACAAGGCCTTGTTTACCACATAGCCTAGAAGGGGCCCGCAAGGCCGGCCTGGTGTGGAAAATCATGGCTGTTCAGCTAGTCACCACTGGAAACCATCGCTGTTCTTGTCCCACCTGTAAGTCTCCCCATTTAGAAACTGCATTGTTCTGTAATAAACTAGTGTCTACTGGACTGTCTCCTGGTCACTTTCTTGTTCTCTTGGTGAATACCCACAGTGAAGGGCTCTCCCTTCTGGGCCTCAGCCCAAACAGCCCCACAGAGTTCAGAATTATGTTACACACAGTTGCTGTTGTTGTTGTTAAGTGTTGTTGAGTCGGTTCCGACCTATAGGGACCCTGAACAGGGTTTCCGAGGCTGTAAATCTTTATGGGAGCAGAAAGCCTCATTTTTCTCTTGCGGAGTAGCTGATAGTTTCGAACTGCTGACCTTGAGGTTCACAGCCCAATTCGTAACCACTATGCTACCAGAGCTCCTATGCTACACACAGACACAGTAGGGGACTTCAAAAAGCTCACAGAAAATGGAATAAAAAGAATGAATTTTTCAAGTTTGAAATAGCAACACTGTCTGACCCAGCAATCCTTCTGCTCGGTATACATCCCCAAGAAATCAGAGCTATGACCAACTAGATCCATGCACACTGTGCTCACCGCAGCACCGTTCACAATAGCAAAAAGATGGAAACGGTCTAAATGCCCATCAATGGAAGGATGGCTAAACATACACACAATGAAACACTACACAACACTGAAGAATAACCATGACACTTCATAACATGGATGAACCTGGAGAACATTATGCTGAGTGAAATTGAAATCAGTCAGTAACAAAAGGGCAAATATTGTATGAAACTACTTCTGTAAAATGTCAAGAAAAGGTTTTCATGCTAAAAGAAACATTCTCTGGTGGTTCAGGGTTGGGAGGGAAGGGAAAGTCATTCACTGGCTGGAGGGTAAACATGTGCTAACTCAGGTGATGGGGAAGGCAATATATAGGATGGAGGCTGGTGGAAGAATGGAAGACAGGTGAAGACACAGGGAGGAATGCAAGGGTTAAAGAGGATAAAGGTAAATACTGGTGTAGACACAACCCTGCAACAACAGTGTTCTCCAGATGGACACATGCACAGACACACAGGATGAACACGTATGGGAGGGAGAGTGGAAGAATACCCACAAATACATCAGGGCTGACAGAGGATCTATGAATATGGTGGAGCACAGGGGACAAACGACGGAAACTTAGATATTACCAAATGCTCTGAGTCGACAAGAAGCGGTTGGGCCTAGGGGCTCAAAGAACCTTATGGTCAGCTGGCATAGCTGGTCCACGAAGACGAAGTCTGGCAACCTGCTTTGGTGAGTACTAAGTGGGATGGTAAAGGCTCCATCAAGGGGCAGCTACCAGCCTCACCATGTGTGGAGGAAAGACAGTGGTGAGAAGCAAAGCTAGTGTCTGGCTCCACTCCCAAATGCTCTGAAAGGCCTCGGATAGAGTAGGAGACAATGTGAAACAAACTCAAAATAAAAATTAAAAAACCAAAAAACTTGGCTTACTAGTCAGAAAGACTGGAGACTACGAGCCGCAGCCGCCCTTTCAGTTCCAGAAGTGAACTCACCCTCATGGCCCAATTTCCAACTAAGTGAGCTACGTCTATAATAGGGGCCAACAACCCTGGTAAGGTGTGCTCACCAGTCAACATCAAAAAGGCAACATTTCCCTAAGGACAAAGGACAAAGGCCTAGAAGGAGGGTGGACTGGCAACAAGAACCCCAGGGAGGAAGCAAGATCACTGTTGTTACACGGAGGGGATTGCGATCACTGACATGAAACAGTGGATGATGAAACGTAACACTGATGACCTGCTCTGTAACTTTCACTCAATTCACAATAAAAAGTTAAAAAAAGGGTAATTCTTCCATGAACTCTGTGAAGCCTTCCGTGTAAGAAATAATAAAGCTAGGAGGAAAACAAGCCAAAATCAGAAGGTAAAAATGGGTGACAAATCTTCAGAAAAACCTCCAAGTCCTACAAAGCCAGCCCATCAACCACAACAAAGACGACAAGCAGAGACAAAAGGCTGGCATTCTTCTAATTCTCTCAAAAGACGCAGACAGGCCCTGAGACAAGGGGACAAAGACTGGCCAAGGAGACGGACAGTATCACACCAAATACGTGGCCAGTGCTCCGAGCCTCGAGTGCCAGAGCCTGAGGTGTGAGGAAGGAAAACGTCTAGCAGGGCTGGGCCGGACAGAGGAAGGGGACGTGTGAAGATGTGGGGGCAAGTGTGCTGGCAAGAGGGAGTCAGTGAACCTGGAAGCCACTGGAAAGCTGAGTGACCGAGGGCCCAGAGGGAAAGGTCAGGGAGCTACTGGTGGTAGAGACAGGAGAATCTCCATGAGCGACAGGGAAGTGGTTCAGAAAGATGCTGGGGGAGCACAGAGGACGAGCTAGAGAGCTGATGCAGAGCGGATAGACCTGCTAGTGAAGTGCACCAACCGTCAAGTAGGTTCCGACCCATTCAGCTCCTTCAACTACTTGTACCCAAACCCAAACCTCACTGCCACAGAGCCAATTCCAAAGCTGTAACTCTTTATGGGAGCAGACAGCCTCCCCTTTCTCCCATGGAGTGGCTGGTGGGTTTGAACCACTGACGTTATGGCAAGCCGTCCAGTGTTTATCTGATAGCACGACCAGGGCTCCTTATCTTGTACCAAAAGAGAAAAGGAAGCAGAGACTCTTGGACCCAGGCTTTCCACTTCACAAAAAGAATTCCAGATTATTTTATACCAACGTACCTTTGTGATAAATGTGTAGTTTGTCATCTGAAGTACCTGGCCAAGCTCAGAGACTTAAAATACAGCGTATCCCTGGGGCCCCGACACAGAGCTCTGGTAATAGAGAGGGTTATGAGGTGGGCTGCTAACCGCAAGGTCAGGAGTTTGAATCCCGCAACCGCTCCTCAGAAGATGATGAGGCAAGCTGCTGCCCTAAAGATTTCCAGTGTCTGAAACCCTCCAGAAGTTCGCTTTGAGTCGGAACGGACTCCCGGGCACTCAAGCATCAGCGTACCTCAGGCATAAGTTAATGCTACAGTTCTCTGGAGTCCAGGTGTGGTGCTGTAGGATACTGTACTGGACGGCGAGGCCGGCGTGAACCAGCTGCTCCACAAAAACCCTAGACAGGGTCGCTATGAGTTGGAACCGACTCTCCACAAAAAACAGGGCAGCAAGAGTGCTGACAAGCCAGGGTGCAAGCGTAGAACAGACTTGAGAGAAACAGCAACAGAGAGCACAGAAAGGGTTTCATGAACCGTTATTACTCAGCACCGGCTTGTTCCTGGTGCCATCTGATGCCCCAGAGAGGTAGAAAGAGAACCCAAAGTGTAAGGAGAAAATGCAGTCTCAACAGCTCTTGCGCGTTTTCATTCCCAAACGACAGGATATTTATATCATCTTGGGAAAAAGAGGAAAGGGGATGAAGAAGAACAAAGAAGGCAAGGCTTACAGGGAAGTACAGAATGATGATTCAATCCCATAATATTAAGGAAATGATGCTCCTAGGCTCAACTTGATTAACAGTTGTGCCTTTTAAAATACACCAGCTCTGTGGATTCTCAGACTAAACCGTAAGCAAGACACAATAATCTGACGTCATCAAAATTAGACTTCACAGAAAGGTGTTAACCAAGGATGTGCAAAGATAACCTGCAGGAGCTGGCGGGGAGACACTGGAAATCCTGTAAATTGAACTGTGCCCTCCAAAATATGTGTCGAGCCTGACCTACCCAGTGGCTCTGTGGGAGAAAGAGGTGGGGATCTGCTTCCTAAAATATCCAGCCTAGGAAAACCTGAGTTGACAAGAGCAGAGAGAGAAACTTGGAGTTGTCATTGCTAGGTGCTATCAGGTCGGTTCCGATACACAGCGACTCTGCACGACAGAACAAACACTACCCAGTGCTGTGTCATCATCCTCACAACTGCTGCTGCCAACACGCCAATCAGTCTCACTGGGGGTCTTCTACTTTTTCGCTGACCCTCCATTTTGTCCTTCTCTGGGCACTGGTCTAAAGTATGAGAGACCAAGTCTCGCCATTCTGGCTGTATTTCTTCCAAGACAGATTTGTCTGTTCTGACAGTCCACAGCACTTTCAATATTCTTGTTGTTGTGATGTGCCGTGGAGTCGGTTCCGACCCATAGTGACCCTGTACAGGGTTTCCAAGGCTGTAAATCTTTACAGGAGCAGAACGCCTCATCTTTCTCCCACGGAACGGCTGGTAGCAACACCATAATTCAAATAGACTAGATGGCACATGGAGTCTTGGTGTGGCACTGTAGGATGAAGCAAGGTAGATATGAACCGCGAGGTTGGCGGTTCAAACCCACCAACCACTCCTCGGAAACCCTAGACAGGGTTGTTATGTGCCACAACTCCATGGCACTTCACAACAACAAGATGGCACATTATCTAAACATACTTATGAATATAACCCCATTTGGGAACAGGGTTATCTGTTAGGTTATTGAGGCCATACACCTGTAGGATGTACATTGAGCCAAGCACTTTTGAGATCTAAAAGAGACACAGAAGAAAGAAGTCACGGGGGAGGATTTGAAGACCGCAGAGGCCTATTAAGAAACTCAGATAAGGATTTCCCCCCAAAACCTAGTAACCTGAATTCAAGACTTGCAGCCTCCGAAAAAGAAGGAAAATCAATTTCTGTTCACTAAAGCCGTCCACTTGTGTTTCTGTTACAGCAGCTCTAAGAACAAAAACACTGCACATCTGCCAAAGGCTTATTACTATCCGAAATGTACAAAGAACTGGTACAAAGGAGACAATGGGATTCTTTAAATGGGCAAAGGACTTAGCCAGACATACAGAGAAGACATACAAAGGAGTCCTGGTGTGGTGCTATGGGTTAAATCACTGGACTGCAAAGTTGGTTAGAACCACCAGGTTGGCAGTTCAAGCTCACCAGCTGCTCCTTGGAAACCCTATAAAGGGTCACGATGGGTGGAAACCGACTTGACGGCACTTCACAACAACATAAAAAAGACTTAGGAATGGCCAGTAAACACCTGGAAAGATGCTCAGCATCATTAATCACTAAACCCACGGCCATCAAGTCAATTCTAATTCTTAGTGACCCGATGCAGGGCTTTTGGGATTGCAAATCTTCAGGGAGCAGGGCGCCTCTTCGTTCTTCCAGTGAGCAGTGAGTGAATTTGAACCACCTTGAGATCTAGCAGCAGTGCAAATTGACACCTCAATGAGCTACCACTTCACACCCAGAGGAAGACTACTCTCAAACTAACAAGCATTGGCGAGGAGAGATGGAAACCCTTGTAGCTAGCTGGAGGGACTGTCCAATGGTACAGCTGCTTGGAAAACGGCTGACGGTTCCTCAATTTAAAGACGGCAGTAGCATGTGACCCTGCAATCCCACTCCTAGATGTACACCCAGGACAGCTGAACTCAAACGGACACTTGTACACCAACATTCTGCAATGCATTATTCATCATCACCAAAAGGGGGGAAACAACCCAATGTCCATCAACAGACAACTGGGTAAATAAAACATGATGCAGCCAATGGAATAGTCTCTTGTCATCAAAAGGAATGAAGTTCTGAGGCATGCTATGACACTGATGAACCTTAAAGAGACACATTCAGAGAGAAAGAAGGTGGATTCTAGGGGACCACGGGGCTGCGGGAGGAGAGGAGGGCACAGCTATTGATTAATGGGCACAGAGCTTCTCTTGGGGCTGATGAAAGTTTCGGAAACAGATTGTAGAGGAGGCCAGCACAACACTGTGAATAAAGTTAAAGCTGATGGACTGTACATTCAGACATGGTTAAAATGGCAAATTATATGATACATGTATTTCTTTACACTAAAATAACTGTGAAACAAAAAATATCATGAGCTGATTAAACACGTTTCAAGACTCGTGAAGTGCCATCGAGTTGATTCCGACCCATACCAACCCTGTATAGGGTTTTCAAGGAGCAGCTGGTGAGCTTGAACCACCGACCTTGAGGTTCAAATGACATTGCAGTTTGACGCATTAACCCACAGCGCCACGTCAAGACTAAAGGGTGTTTAAGAAACAATTTTAATTACAATAGCCACCCAAATGATGAAATTCCTGGGATTAGATCTAACTAGAGAAACAAAGACCTATACAAAGAAGATAATAAAACACTACTACAAAAAAAAACCAACAAAGGCCTGCAGAAGTAGAGGAATCTACACTGCTCATGGATTGGAAGGCTTAACATTGTGAAAATGTCAAAAAAGCAATCTATAGACATACTGCTATCTCAATCCAGATTCCAACATCATTCTTTAAAGAGATGGAAAAACTAATCACTAACATTATATGGAAAGGAAAACATTAAAAAAAAACAAAGTTAAGAGGCCTCTCACTTCCCAGTCTTAAAACCTACTACACAACCACAACAGTCAAACAGTGTGGTACCAGGACAATAAAAGACACAGATAAATGGAGCAGAATCGAGACTAAATCCATCCACCGGCGGTCAGGTGCTCTTCAACAAAGGGCCAAAAGTCATTAAATGGGGAAGAGACGGTCTCTTCAATAAATAGTGCTGGCAAAACTGGAAATCCATTTGTAGGAAAAATGAAACAAGACTAATATCTCACACCATATTCAGAAACGAATTCAACATGGATAAAAGATCTAAATGTAAATCCTAAGACTATAAAGACCATACATACAAACAAACAGAAGACAAAATAAATGACTAAGACCTCCTGAAAATTAGACATTTATGTGCATCACAGGACTTCACTGAAAGAGTAAAAAGAGAACCCACAGACTGGGGAAAAATGTTTGGCAACGACCTATCAGGCAAAGGACTAGTCTCTAAAGTGTATACAACACTTCAGCACCTCAACAAGAACACAAACAATCCAATTTAAAAATGGGCAGAAGCCTTTGGTTGTTTAAATGAGTATCTATTCCTGAGTGATTTTGTACACACCCCTGTTGTTGCTGTAAGTGCCATCAAGTCAGTTCTGACCCATAGCAACCCTGTTTAGGGTTTCCAAGGAGTGGCTGGTGAGCTTGAACCGTCGACCCTGCAGTTACAAACGGACTTTACAGTCCAGCGCATTAACTCACAGTGCCACACTCCCTTACTATCCCCTTCCCCTACCCCATCCCCATACACACGAAAAAAACAAAACACAGAGGGAATGGAAGCAAATACTGTTGAATGATGATGCACAGAGATTGTAATCATTGCAATGACATGACGGTGTAAAGCCGATATTCTCCCATGTAAACTATCATTCAGCTCACACACACACACAAAAAATCACATAATGCTTATTTAGAACAGTATCTGTATTTGTAAGCCACTTTATGAAGCTCCCCCGATAGACAAAAGAATATGTTTGTGTATTCTCTCATACATTAAGACAGTTAATGCTTTGAAACAAAAAAGAAAGCATTTTAACTTACCTCCGTTGGTCTCTTGGTATACAGTAGATTTTCCCAATTCAGCACCAAGACGCCTACAGTTACAAAGGGGAAAAAAAAGAGCAATGAAAACCTTTATTTAAAAAACAATCCAGTACATATGCAAATGCTCACAGAAAAATTAAATGATACCAGACTGGTATAAACAAGCAACGCAGACACCCTAAATACAGTAGAACTGAGTCCGCAGTCCCTCACACACAGTGGCTTTAGGAAGCCCCCCATTGTGGAATCATCCACTGCCTCACTGCAAAGAGCCCACAACCACAGGTGAGTGTCGGGTCCACTATTGGTTTTGACTGTTATGACGGCCTAGGTAATCATCTCCAAATATATAGCCACTAGCAGATTCCCCAAGGAGCTCTGATAGAGTAGTGGTTACTAATTGGACTGCTAACCTCAGGGTCAGCAGTTCAAAACTACCAGCTATTCCGCGGTAGAAAGATGAGGCTTTCTGCTCCCATAAAGATTTACAGCCTTGGAAACCCTATACAGGGTTGCTATGAGTCGGAACTGACTCCACGGCACATAACAACAGCAGAGATACCCAACACACTGCCAGAAGTAAATGCCCTAACTGCCAGGCACATACAGATGACACAGGCCTTCTAAGACGCCATCTTGTTTGGTATTAAGGAATGAATGCTGGTGTGTGTGTGTGTGGGGGGGGGGGTAATAGTGTTGTTGTTTAAGTGCCAGTGAGGCGGTTCCCAGTCGTACCAACCCTATGTTGTTATGTGCTGTGGCCTCGGTTCCGACTCATAGCGACCCTGTACAGGGTTTCCAAGGCTGTAAATCTCAACGGGAGCAGAACACCTCATCTTTCTCCCGCGGAGCAGTTGGTAGTTTCAAACTGCTGACCTTGAGGTTTGCAGCCCGATGCGTAACCACTACGCTACCAGAGCACCAACCCTATAGTGTTGCTGCTGGGTCTAAACCACCGACCTTGCAGTTGGCAGTCCAATGCTGAACCTACAGCACCACACCAGGGCTCTCCACGTAAAGCAATTCTTGGTGTTATGGTGTGACCGTTTTTAGGAGTAAAATGAAAAAAAAAAAGCAGCATCCTTTAAAATATTCCAGTCCTTGTCTCCTTAGAAAAAAATGAGGGGTGGATGGAACCGAGAAAACAAGATTTGCAAAAAGTTGTTAAATGTGAAAATGAGCTGAGGGTCCCCTTCCAATCCATTATTGCATGAACACGTGCGCTTGGCTTGGCTTGTAAAGGCATATTCTGGGACCAGAGATACCTGAACTTTTTTTTTTTTAGAGATTAGAGTGTTGTTATTGTTGTTGTTGTTCCGACTCATAGCGACCCTGTACAGGGTTTCCGAGGCTGTAAATCTTTACAAGAGCAGAAAGCCTCATCTTTCTCCCACAGAGCAGCTGGTAGTTTCGAACTGCTGACCTTGCAGTTCACAGCCCGATTCATAACCACTATGCTACCAGAGATCCTTTAGATTAGAGTACATCACTCAAATCATTTGATGATCATGAAGTTTAGACTTGGAAAGAATCCCGAAGTCTCACATCAATCTGATTGGTCTTCAAACTTTGTTTAGCCCTAAAACCTTTCTCAAATCAAAGCTCAGTATACACACAGCTAAGGGAAGGATTTAAGGCGTTCTGGTAGCATAGTGGTTATGAGTCAGGCTGCCAATCTCAAGGTCAGCAGTTTGAAACTACCAGCGGTTCCACGGGAAAAAGATGAGGTGTTCTGCTCCCATAAAGAATTACAGCCTCAGAAACCCTGTGCAGGGTCACTGAGTTAGAACCAACTCCTCAGTAATTAACAACAAGGAAAGGATTAACAAATATTTGTTATTTACAATACTGGAAAAAACATTCCACAACAAAGCAGGGAAGAACCTACTATCAAGAACAAAGAGGACTTATTTAAAAATATCCTCCTCCCCCTGCTTTGATTTTTTTTTCCTCAGGGGTAAATCTGACCCCACATAAACAAACACATGCTTGATATTTAAAGGTCTTTTAGCTGGCCTCACAAGGACAACACAGAATAATAATCAGGGTTTGAAACAGAAACTGGGTAAGTAGATTGCAGACCTGTTGAAAAGGACTCTTTTTTTCTTTTACATTTTCTAATCTCCAAACTCCTACTGAAAAGGAAGTAAGAATACAATTAAACTGTCCTCTGAATTTAAATGTTAAATGACAAGAGGTTCACTGTGTCCCTTCCAACATAATTATCAGGAAAGGGCCATGAGGCTCTTATTCGCATTCTGGGATCCTCCAAAGGACCAAAAAGTCAACTAGGAGAGAGGCCACTTAGAAACGTTGTGAAGAGCAGGTGAGTTGGCTGCGACTCAGAGCGACTAGAAGCCACTGGTGAGCTTGAACCGTCAAGCATGTGCTTCGATCGGCCTTATAGTCCAGCGCTTAACCCAGCAAGCGTTCTTTAGAAGACCACCACGTGCCTCTGCTCAGCAGGACGCTCGCTGATGACGTGCTCTACGTCATCAGCGTCCTAGTCACAAGTGGTCACTGGCCATGGAACTGTTTCAGGACAACCCCTGGTTACGTTAGAGTAAACTACACTGCATGGGGTTTTCAGTAGGCGCCTTTAGGGAAGGAGACTGCCAGGCCTTTCTTCTGAGGTACCTCCCTCCACTTCATCTAGTAAGTCCACCCAGGAACTCCTTCACATGACTCCTCCAAAGCCAAAGATGCCTTACAAAATACAGTTAAACTTACCACCATGGAGTAGAGCTGCCCCGCCTAGGGTTTCCGAGGCCATTCATCTTTTTAGAAACAGACTGTCTCATTTTTCATGGAAGAGTTAAGAGTGGCTGGTAGGTGTAAACCACTGACCTCTCAGTTAGCAGTCGAAAGGTTAACAAACTGAGTCACAAAAGCTCCTTACAAAATATGGTTAAGGAGCTCTGGTAGCGTAGTGGTTATGAATCGGGCTGCGACCCGCAAGGTCAGCAGTTCGAAACTACCACCTGTTCCGCGGGAGATGAGGCTCTCTGCTCCGCTAAAGATTTACAGCCTTGGAAACCCCGTCGCTAAGAGTTGGAACTGACTCCTCCGCACATAACAACAACAGTGGGCTACTAACCGCAAAGCCAGCAATTAGCCGACCAAGCGTTCCGCGGGAGAAAATGAGGCTTTCTGCTCCTGTTAAGATTTACAGCCCAGGAAACCTTATATGGGGTGGCTACATGATGGAACCAACTCCAGGGGAATTCACCAACTCCAATAAATGGACTTCCTTACAGGTTGCCTTGATCTCACCTGGGCTTGGAACAAATTCGTTTTAAGATGCAGAGTGACTCTTTAGTCTACATAAGAATCCGCTGGGTATCTTGTAGAACTACACAGTCTGAATCAGTACATCTGGGATTTGTTAAGTACCGTGGAGTCGGGTCCGACTCACAGCAATCCTGTCTAGGTTTCCCAGGAGCGGCTGGTGAGTTTGAACCGCTGACCTTGCAGTTCAAACCGACCTTGCGGTGCAGTGCTTAAGCTACAGAGCCACAGCAGGACTCTGTATCTGGGATGGAGAGGCAAATTCTCAGCAATGGGTCGAACCGCAACGTCCCGTTTCTCACTGCCTCCCCCGCCTTCCCTTTGCTTCCCTTGCTGCTACAATGTGCGCCTGGGGCCCTTCCACCTGCCCCAACAGGTCCTTCAGGTCCCAACATCTTGCGCTTATCCCAATAAAAGAGACTTGGGAATTGAGATAAACAGAGTCAATTGGGGGGGGGGGGGAGGGCGGCAAGGCGCCCCTTCGCCCAGGCACTCACTCCCCGGGTGTCCCAACCAATCCTCGCCGCCGCCCTGGCACGTGGGAGTGGGGGACACGAAGGCAAAGTCCAGATGGAGCAATTAAAAAACCTGGGGTCGGGGGGAATGCGTTAAGGCAGCCATTCACTTCTCGGCTACCACATATCGGAGACGGGGGTGGGTCCTGTCACCCCCGGAGGTCTGTCCAGCTCTGAAATGGCGTGATCCCAGAGACCCCGTTCCCGAACCAGGGCCGTGAGACCACAAACCCTGGGCCAGGGGCTGGGGTACGGAAGAAGAGGACCCGGCCCCACCAGGCCGCCCCGCCGTGCTCACTCGGTGATACGCTTGGCCAGTTCGGTGCAGGCGGCCGTGGAGTTGGCCGAGAAGACTCGGTAGCCGGTGCGAGCGGCGTTCATGGCCGACTGGACAACGGGGCGGGCTCGCGGGGCACGGAAGGACGAGGACGCGGAGAGCGGCGGCAGCAGCAGCAGCTTCTTGGGCATCGCCGGCCCGCGGGAGCTGGGTCGCGCGGTTCGGACAGAGCCGGCTGCGAGACCCGGGGCCCGGTGGGAAGAGGCGCTGAGAAACCCAGCACCAGAAAGAGACGCCCGAGACCCTCACGCTCCTCGCTCCGAAGGCCACGAAGAGCTCCAGCTGAGCACTCACGAGTGGCGACCGGCCCCACAGTCCCCTTGCAGCTAAAGGCTAAGCTGAGACCGTCGCCACCTCCGCCCCCTCTGGGCATCCGAGGGGGCCTGGCTAGAGCGCCCGTAGAGCCGCCATCTTAACTGAGGGCAGGGAGGTGGGAACTCGCAAAAGTTCGTTTTTCAAAGGGACGCACCATGGATCCTCTCAGCCGCCTAATTTTGCCGAGTCCACAGAAATTACTTTGTTGTCCCTGTCTTGGATGGTGCAGCCTGACTTAGTAGAGGTGCTAACCGTTCCCAACTTTTCTGCCAAGATCCAAAATGTCGGCCGCCAGAGACGACTAGACGATCTAGCGCTGCGCCTCTATGATAATAAAACGCGTGCGTCCTCCGAGGCGCATGCGTCCAGCTGAGATTTTTGTTTGAAAAGAAGAGGGCGGAGTTATTTTCAGCTAGGTGCCAGTTGCACGAACTATATAACATGTTCATAAATTCCTTCAGCTAGTTACCTGTGACATGAATTGTAACTTGTTCTTAAGTTTCTTATAGTCGGTTCCGACTCATAGCTACCCTATGTAGGGTTTCCGAAGAAACGCTAGTGGGTTTGAACCGTTCTACAGCGCCTTACCGGAGCTGTATTTTAAGCGCTTTCTTCAAACAGACTCCCACCTGGTATCTACGTGTAAGGCGAGGTTCACTGAACGTATCAGAAGCACTCACGACAGCCAACTCTTCTTAGATCCTTGACAATTTCCTATGCCCCAGCCTTTAATAAAATGAAATAAAAATTGAAATCTTTCAAGCAAGTGAGGCGGCACAGGAGGCACTCACTCATCTCGGCCAAGAAATTTAGAAGACAACTATCTGGCCGACTGATTGAAAGAGATCCGTATTTGTGCACATTCTAAAGAGACATGACACAACGGAATACGGAAATCATCAGACAACCTCTTTGATATCCCATGTGAGTAAAGTTTTGCTACAGGTAATACAGAAACGACTATAATCATACATTGACAGAGAACTTACAGAGGCTCAAGATGGATTCAGAAGAGGCCGTGGAACAAGGGATATCATTGCTGTTGTCCCATGGATCTTGGCTGAAAGCAGAGAATATCAAAAAGATGTTTACCTGTGCTTTATTGACAACACAAAGGTTTTCGATTGTGTGGATCATGACAAGCTATGGACAATATCGCGAAAAGTATGAGTATTCTGGAATACTTAAGTGTGCTCATGAGGAATCTACCTGGACCAAGAGGCAGTTGTTCGAATAGAACATGGGAA